>NC_142466.1:116336092-116681717 GCF_049115385.1 Moschus berezovskii
CAACTATCCCCAAAGAAATCGAAGGGCTTGCTTTGGGCTGTTGAGGCCCTGTTTGGCCATAGGTGAAACAGAGGCATCACTTTAAGGCAGAAGAATATGTGAGTGTGTGTGTGAGTGTGTGTGTGTGTTGAGTGTGTGTGACTGTGTGTGAGTGTGTGGCTGTGTGTGAGTAGGTGCGTGTGTGTCGTGTGTGTGTGTCGTGTGTGTGTACCCGGTGGCTCCTCAGAGAAACGGGGAAAAGGCAGAGAGCACACAGGTCGTGCGCACCCCTCCCTCGGCGTCGCCTGACCTCAGCCCTCAGTGCTGGCAGCGCCCGCAGGGGCTGCGTGGTCTGGGACAGGAGTGGTCAGCGGCCAGGGTGTCGTGGGTGGGGTCACAGAGAGGAGAAGATGAGGACACACAGCAGCAGCAGCACTCCTGGTATTATTTCTTAGACTGGCTGAAGCCGTTCAGGCCTAAAGGGCACGTGGAAAGCACTGTGCAAGGAGAGACGAGCAGCATGAAATTCAAGGAGGCTTCCTGGCTGTAGACACAGGAGGGACACAAAGGGCCCAGGGCTGGGTGGTGGGTGGTTTAGTCGCTCAGTCGTGTCCGACTCTTGCAACCCCGTGGACTGTAGCCCTCCAGGCTCCTCTGCCCATGGAATTTTCCAGGCAAGAATACTGGAGTGGGTTGCCATTTCCTTCTCCAGGGGATCTTCCCGACCCAGGAATCAAACTCAGGTCCCCCGCATTGCAGGCAGATTCTTTACCGACTGAGCTATGAGGGAACCCAGTAAGGGCAGGGCTAGGACATATCCAGGCATGTACATGTGTGTGTTTGTTGGGAAAGTGTTAGCTATTCAGAAACCATGTGTAGATGCCTGTCCTCAGACTTTCCTAGAAGGCAGACTCTTGGGAAGCAGATCTGGATTCACTGAGAGCAACGACTGTTGAAAATTCAGGTCAGAGAAGCAGAGAGCAAGACGGCCAAAATCCGAGAAGAAGATGCTTTAAAGCACAGGTTTGATTATTACTTCGACTCGGTGAAACTAACAGCAAGAGCTGACGGCCACTGAGGAGAAAGTCAGTCACAACACACGAAGTCCAAGAGGAAGGGCCCCCACGGTGGTTGCAAGGGAAGCACCAGGCTGTCAGGAGGCAGATGGACGTGGAACAGGGGCAAGAGCCCTGGTTGTGGTTTCCACGGGGAGGAGTGGGGAGGCAGGAACATCACGTTTAGGGTTGTCCAGTTTCCATATCCCAGTGGGCTCTAGGGCATCGGAGCCGGCCCTTCGGGTGATTAGGGCAGGAAAACAGTGGCCCAGAATGCAAGGGTCAAATAAAGGCAGTGGCTGGGGGTTGTGGGGTGGAGAGGCTCCATGTTGCACTGTCACGTATGGAAGAGGCACTTACGGGCAGGCACTTTTCTATCTCTGGGAATTAAAGGCAGCCCTTTCAGAGTCAGCAAGGCCTCAAAATGTCAAAGCATCAAAAATACTAAAAAGGTGTGATCAATACAGACATCAAGTTCCTAAGGCTGAGAGTCTAGGTGGGGTGGGGGTGGGGAAGAAGCAAAGATGCAGACACGGGCAAGCCGAGAAGACACAGACCCCAGGAGGTGGATGTGCCTGTGAGTGGGAGTATCCGGGGGTCAAGGAAAGCTGTTGCTGCTGCTGCCGAGTCGCGTCAGTCGTGTCCGACTCTGTGCGACCCCATGGACGGCAGCCCACCAGGCTCCTCTGTCCACGGGATTCTCCAGGCAAGAACACTGGAGTGGGCTGCCGTTTCCTTCTCCATTCGAGGAAAGAAAGAGAGATAAAGAGATACAGAGACAGGCGCAGTAGCCCAGGAGGGGAGCCTCCGAGAAAGAACAGATGAGAAACACTTAGGAAGATTTACTGCCTGACACGTAAATCCTTCCTTTATTCCACGAGCATTGGTCATGTATGCTTTCAGAGCTGGATGTGAGGAGAGGCTGGTGTTATAACATATGAGACTTGCCTAAGATATCCCATTAACATTTAGATATGATGTCTATATTCTAGTCCAGTGCACAGTTTTCAAATGTTTATGAGCCATGGAAGCTTTTCTCTAACAGAGAGCTTTCACAGAAGCCCAGTACATAAAAATATGTGAAAGGACCCTGGCTGAAGACGAGGGTCAGGGCCCTACCATCCCAGCGCGTCTCAAGCCCCACACTAGATGCCCAGTCCCTTTACGTAAAGTGCAGAGCTTTCCTGAGCATGGTCTGAAAACCTCTGCTCTGGGGCAGCAGTCCTCATACTGACTGGAGCCAACTGTGGGAACAGGTTTGAGACGAACTGCAGAACTAACATGCCTTCTCTTTTTGGATGGGGGTAGGGTATGGGGGGTACCTCTAAAGAGGCCTCACTCTGGACAGAACCCACAGACCTGTACTTGGAGCACAGGGAAGAGGTTGAGAGAATGAGCTATCTCAGTCACAGGAATGTGGGTTTGAAACGCACTTCTGGTCTCTGGACTAATCATAAGAACCTTCTTGGCCTCAGTTTCTTAATCCATAGAGCAGGATACATAACATGTATCCTAAAGCATCAGGATTAAACCAGAAAATGTACTTACTAGAGTGTTTAATTGGTAGTAACTTTTCAGTAATGGAGACTGTTATGATCATCCTCATTAGTATTATTCCCCAAAGGAACTAAGTAATTCATACTGGGTTGACCTCAATAAGATGTTTCTAGCTCCCAAGGCTGTACAAAAATAGAATAGGATATCTGATGGTGGCGAGTTGCCCAATTTGGGAGATGTTTAAGGAGGGGTTCAAGGCTACATCCCAGGGATATTGCCAAGGGGACTAATTGATTAAACGAGGGGTAGGGGTTCATAGGGGCCTCCCCGGCGGCGCTAGTGGTAAAGAACCTCCCTGCCAGTGCAGGAGAACATAAGAGACGCGGATTCAATCCCTGGGTCAGGAGGAGGGCATGGCAACCCACTCCAGTATTCTTGCCTGGAGAATCCCATGGACAGAGGAGCCTGGTGGGCTGCAGTCCATGGAGTCACACAAAGTCAGACACGACTGAAGCACCTTAGCATGTATGCATGCACGGGAGTACATGAGTCTATTCTAGTTGAGAA
Organism: Moschus berezovskii; assembly: GCF_049115385.1. Lineage (NCBI taxonomy): Eukaryota > Metazoa > Chordata > Mammalia > Artiodactyla > Moschidae > Moschus > Moschus berezovskii. The sequence goes on from NC_142466.1 coordinate 116,339,191, forward strand.
TCCAAATATTGTGGTTCCGTACATCTAACCCCTCAATTTTAAGATCTTTTGAAACCAAGATTTCATCAGTGTCCAGTTTTGATGACCCACAGGGAGGCAGAAGGTAGGAAAATGGACAAGGCTGGTGGAGTAGGGGTCAGTCCAGAATTCTATCAGTCCCACCCTCTACAGGGCTCTCCAAGGCTCTCCAATCACTCAGGTGGATGCAACCTCCTAAAATATTAACAGGTTCCAGGCAATTGCTGCTTCCCAATGCAATTAGAACCTAATTTGGGGAAGTATGTTTTTCTGAAGAGGTTCATTAGCCAAACACAACCCCCAACTCTGCAGTTCAGGAAAGACGGATGGGTCCAATATGTAGGCACTTGGCCGATGCCCCGGGAGCAAAGGCAGACGCATTAAACTAGATGGAAACACAGAACACTTTCAATCTTCGGAGCAGCAAGTCATTGACAACCTCCCCCATCTCTAGGTACACTCCCCCAGCACACGAGAGCCTTCAAGAAGGCACTGGGGGTGCTGCCACCCCTCCCACCATGTAATCCAAACATCCACGAGGGTCTTAGAGGGCTTCAGTCACTCAAACTCTAACCTTAGGAAAGGGCCCCCTTCCCAAAGACTTTGACCACGTGGCTTGAGCACACAACAGGGGTAGGAGAGCCACCCCCACTCCTGCCCAGGAAACTCATGCTCTTCTGGTCAAAGAAAGTATCTCCTTAGACATACTACCCAGCCTGTATGGCCGTCCCCAGGTGAAGCTCTGGGATGAGTCAAAAACCAGAACAACTTTCCAGTATTTTCCTTTAGCTAGTTTGATGTGTCCTCTGGCTTCTCAAGAGAAAACAGTCTCAACGCGTTCCAATTTATTTGATTGTACCTAATGGCCACCCATCCTTCTGGTCCTATGTGGCACTCCCTGCTTTGAACACACTCCTTTCAGAAGTCTCCTAAAGTATGGTTCCCCTGATGGGGAACTCAGGTGTCACCTGGCAATCACAGAAAACAGCTGGCCTCGTTCTTTCTCCATTCTGGACATTATACGATTATTCCTCATATGCCATTTCCTTAGTGTCACCGTGTGCTAGACAGTACATGCGACACGTTTTAGTTCTTAATACTACTCTGGTTCAGTTCAGTTCAGTCACTCAGTCATGTCCGACTCTTTGCGACCCCATGGACTGCAGCACGCCAGGCCTCCCTGTCCATCACCAGTTCCTGGAATTCACTCAAACTCACGTCCATTGAGTCGGTGATCCATCCAACCATCTCATCCTCTGTCATCCCCTTCTCCTCCTGCCTTCATTCTTTCCCAGGATCAGGGTCTTTTCAGAGTCAGCTCTTCGCATGAGGTGGCCAAAGTATTGGAGTTTCAGCTTCAACATCAGTCTTTCCAATGAACACCCAGGACTGATCTCCTTTAGAAAGGACTGGTTGGATCTCCCTGCAGTCCAAGGGACTCTCAAGAGTCTTCTCCAACACCACAGTTCAAAGGCATCAATTCTTCAGCGCTCAGCTTTCTTTATAGTCCAACTCTCATTTCCGTACTACTGTGGTTAGGAAGGTATTATCCTCAAATTATAGGTGAGGAAGCCAAGATATGGAATAATTAAATAATTTTTCTGAGCCCAAACCACCGTCTTTAAAGTAGCATTTGAATCTAGGACTCCTTTTTAGCTACCAATCCATTCTGCCCTTGCCTGAGGTCAACTGCTGTCATTTTATGATGTTTATAATGTTTTACACTTTATACAAGTGTTTTTTTCTTAATTTTTTTGTGGGAGGAACACTTAATATGAAATGTACCCTTTTAATAAATTTTTAAGCGAACAATACAATATCGTTGCTCCAACATACAATGTTGTACAGTAGATCTCTTGAATTTGTTTACCTTCCTCAACTGAAATTTTATGCCCATTGATTAACACCTCCCATCCCCTTTCTTCCAATTCCTGGTGACCAGCACCCCACTCTTTGGTTTTATGAATGTTACTATTGTAGACACCTCACATAAGTGGGATCACATAGTATTTGTCTCTCTATGACTGACTTATTCCACTTAAGAGTGCCCTCAAAGTGCAGTCATATTAATACACACTACAGAATTTCCTTCCTTTTGAAGGCTGAATAGTATTCCTTCATATGTGTAAATCATGCTTTCTCGAGTCATCTGTTTGTCAATGGACATTTAGATTGCTTCCACACCTTGGCTTAACAGTGCCCTCAAAGTGCAGTGATATTAATACACATTACAGAATTTCCTTCCTTTTGAAGGCTGAATAATATTCCTTCATATCATGTTTTCTCGAGTCATCTGTCTGTCAATGGACATTTAGTTGCTTCCACACCTTGGCTTGGTGAACAGTTGTGTGATAAAGACAGAGTGCCATCTCTTCAAGATCCTGATTTCAGTCATTTTGGATAAACACTCAGAAGTGGATCTGTTGGATCATGCGGCAAGTAATAATCAAGGAAATGCAAATCAAAACCAAAATGAGATATTACCTCACACCTGTCAGACTGCTATTAACAGAAAAACAAAAGACAAGTGTTTGTGAGGATGTGGAGAAAAGGGAACTCATACACAGTTGGGGGGAATGCAAAATGGAACAGCTGTTGTGGAAAACAGCACAGAGGTTCCTCAAATAATTAAACAGAACTACCATATACAAAACATTTTCACATGAAAATGATTTTATTCTCAAAAGGATGTTATACCTCTAGTTCTCTAAAACCTCAATGTCTATTCTACATGAGATGCTCACAAGTCAGGTACACCTCATTTGATACTACATTTTTAACTTAAAAATTTGTAAATAGAAGATAGAAATTTATGCACCCTTTGAATTTCACTTTGTTAAGAATTGATAATAAAGAAGGCTGAGTATCAAAGAACTGAAACTTTCAAACTGTGGTGCTGGAGAAGATTCTTGAGAGTCCCTTGGACTGCAAGGAGATCCAACCAGTTAATCCTAAAAGAAAATCAATCCTGAATATTCACTGGAAAGACTGATGCTGACGCTGAAGCTCCAGTACTTTGGGCACTGGATGTGAAGAGCTGACTCATTGGAAAAGACCCTGATGCTGGGAAAGATTGAGGGCAGGAGGAGAAGGGGATGACGGAGGATGAGATGGTTGGATGGCATCACCAACGCAATGGGCATGAGTTTGAGTGAACTCCAGGAGACAGTAGAGGACACGGAGGCCTGGTGTGCTACAGGCCATGGGGTCGCAAAGAGTCGGACACGACTGAGGGACTGAACAACAACGGATTACCCCACTGGCTGAAATCATTTCAAGTCATTATTTTGTCATCAAGTGTGTCTACTGTTTTTATGCATCTGACCAGCATCCCGTCTGTGTCGTCAACCAAACCATGTACACATGAATTGACAAGCACCAGGTCAAGGATGGAAATGTGCAACTGACCCTGGCAGGTTACACCAGCATTTCAGTCAGTAACTAATACACATAGTTAGTTACAGTCTAGTCTAGCAGTTTCCAAACCGTGATGACCTTGAGAATCAACTGGAGATCACTGTGATCACCAGATTTCACCCAAAGTGTCACAGAGTATCTGAGGACAGGACTCAGTATTTTGTGTTAATACACTGATGTAACTCCTCTGGAGATTCCAGTCATCTCTTGGGTTTATTTACCACTGATCTCATCCACATTTTTCTAACTTATCCAGAAGGTGTAAGCAGAAACTTGACCAAATTCTTTGCAGAAATCAAAACATATCATATTTGGAGTTCTATAATCTGAGATTCCATAATAAGAGAAAATTAGGCTATTTTAATATTTAACTTAATTTTGGTAAAAATTCAAATTATTTTACAATGCTTGATGGAGTTCAGACTTAATTTTTTGTAGATTAACCAGTGGGAATTATAATATGTTTAATTGAAATCAGTGATTAACTCATAATTATCTAGCACTACACTTAATTTTACTATGGAAAAATAAGAAACCTAGGAGAAGCTAAGTGACCTTCCCAAGGTCATGAAGTGAGTCAGTACAGAGTCTAAACTCTATCCAAGTCGCCAGATTTGAGCTCATTTCTCTTTCCTCTACATCATGCTGTGTCTTAAATTTATACTTGGCTTTGAAATTCATTGTGGTTTTGTTTGATTTACTACATATCAGATGGCCTTCCTTATTCAATTTTGCTTTTGCTGATGTAAAAGTGAATTTGCATTCACTGAGAACATGCCAACTAATGGCAGAGGAAGAGGAGGGTGAAGAAAGCGAGTTTCCTAACGAGATTCCAACGGATACAAAGTCAAAGTCACATGTAGACATTCTGGAAGAAACACCACGAAGACAAGTTAAATTCAAACCATGGGAGGATAGCGGGAAGCGTTCTGGGTCACAGACCTTGCTTGGTGACTCTGAATAAATCAATAAACTCTTTATAAGAATCCAGGTTGTGGGAGTCTTACGAACCTCACTTTACTATAGAAAAGTACATTTCTAATAAGATAAAAGAGGATTTTATTCATTTTTAGAAATAAAAATTAATTATTCTATGGCATAGTTTTTAAAGAAAAGTGAAACAGAAGTAACAAGAAAAGGCCACAATGTTAAGGAAAAAAGGAGGCCCACTTACATTGTTGGACAAAACATTTCAATATAAAATCAGAAAAGATTTGAAAAAATCAAACAAACATTTAATGCATCCATAACTACTCTAACAGTGATGGTAATCCCAATAACTAGTCATTGAATCTTTGCTCTGTATCTGACCCTAGGCAAAGCTCTTTTTATATATTACTAGTCTTTACACCACCCCTTGGAAGCAGGTTTGGGTTCCATCTTACAGATGGAGAAAAATAATACTTAAACTCTAAATGTTATATGGCACTCTAGGGTGAGACCACAGTTATTTTGATTTGAGATTCAACTTAAAAATATATAAAGGAATAACTAAGCTGAATATCCAAATAAAAAGACAATGTGTGCCTGTTTTTAATGAACTAATTTAGGATGGTCTGGCTCTATGTATATGTATGCCTCATTTTTCCCTGAGATTATCAAAAGAGATCACTGATGGAAAATTTAATTTTTGAGTGCACTTAAAAAATATTACTAAGACTGAAATACAGCAGCATTTCCCTATATGACACTACAAATAGCTTGAATGACTGCACTTCACCAAAACCCACCCTCATATTGAATTTTGGCATTCTGTATATACAGCTGTAAAATTATTCTGAAATTATTCACTGTATCAGCAAATCTTGGCATGTAACTGTGCTTAAGTTTTTTGCCAGATTGAAAAAGCTGACATGCCACCCTTTGGGGCACATTCTGTCTTACTACCTGTCTCCATTAACCATTGCAGGGAGGAGATGAATAACGTTTACTGAATGGGAAGTGCTCGGTGTTAAGCACTGGGCAGGCGTGGACACCTTCGGTCCTGATCACAACCCCACAGGTCAGTAGAGTTTTGATCAGTCTCTCTGACAGAAGGAGAAGGCAAGCGTTCAGAAAGAACAAAACGCTTGGCCAAAGGCACACAACTGGCGAGTAGCAGCATCAGAACTGAAATCCCACAGCTCAGGCTCATTGTCTGCTGCAAGCTGCTTCCCAAGGCGAGGCTAAACGCACAGAAAAGTCACGCAGGGCACTTAGGACCACATAGCAGTTCATGGTGAAGTTGGGGTCTCTGCAATATTGATATTTCTTTTTAATCAGGAGGGCTAGATGAGTTTTAATTGAAATGATGAGACCCTGAGTACACTGTTTTTGAAGTACAAATACCAGGGGGAAACAGTATCAATACCATGGTCCCTTTCCAGATCATTTCAGAAAGTGAATTTGTTGGCCCACCTCTGGGAACCTATAGGCAAAGAACAATGAGTACGACATTCAATGTACTACGGATCTCTGGGGAACTAATTTATGTAGGGGCTGGGGAAATGCCCAGAAGATCTGCACATAAATCAGGCAGCATCCATGTAGTCAGAGTTCTGGTCACCGAGGCTAATGAGCCAGGCCGCTGTGCTCCCTCCCTTCCTATCTACTCCCACAAGACATGCTAAGCTGACCGCAGGACAGACAGCAGAGAAGAAAAGCAGGGAACAGAGGTAAAAGAGAGGGTGATCCTTCCCGGCACGTCTGGTTGGCCCCTGTTCGCCATGCGGGCTGCCATTTCCCTGGTCCTCAGGACACCCTCCACTCCTGACCTCACACGTCACTCACCACACTGCCTTCCTCCCTGGCATTCCTGCTTCAGTCACCATCCCTCCAACCAGCTCTCTTGACCAGACCTGCAGCCAAAATAAAGCTAATCATCAGGGAAGTGCACATCAAAACCACAAAGAGATCTCACCTCATACCTGTCAGAATGGCTATCTTCGAGAAGAATACAAATAACCAATGTTGGCAAGGGTATGGAGTAAAAGGCAGTAACCTGGTGCAGACACCGTGAAAAACAGTATGGAGGTTTCTTTAAAAAAAAGGAAAAATAGAACTACCATGTATTCAGTCTTCGCATGTCAGTGCATGTCCAACTCTTTGTGACCCTATGGACTGTAGCCTGCTAGGCTCCTTGCTGCTGCTGCTACTAAGTCGCTTCAGTCGTATCCGACCCTGTGCCACCCCACAGACAGCAGCCCATCAGGCTCCCCCGTCCCTGGGATTCTCCAGGCAAGAACACTGGAGTGGGTTGCCATTTCCTTCTCCAATGCATGAAAGTGAAAAGTGAAAGTGAAGTCGCTCAGTCGTGTCCGACTCTTAGCGACCCCATGGACTGCAGCCCAGCAGGCTCCTCCGTCCACGGCTAGGCTCCTCCATCCACGGCTAGCCTCCTTAGCCCATGAGATTCTCCAGGCAAGGAATGCTGGAGTGGGTTGCCATGCCTTTCTTCATGGGATCTTCCCAAACCAGGGATAAAACTGGTTTCTCTGTATCTCTTGCACTGCAGGCAGATTCTTTACACACTGAGCCATCGTGGAAGCCTACAACTACCATGCAACACAGCTATTCTATTTCTTGGTATATGTTCATGAACAAAAAACAAAAGAAGCAACTCAAAAAGATACATGCACCCCAATGTCCATAGCGGAATTGTTTGCAGTTGCCAAAATACTGAAGCAACATAAGTGCTTATCAATACATGAAAGCATAAAGATGTGGTATATACACACACAATGGAATATTCAGTTCAGTTAAATTCAGTCACTCAGTCGTGTCCGACTCTTTGCGACCCCATGAATCACAGTACGCCAGGCCTCCCTGTGCATCACCAGCTCCCGGAGTTCACTCAAACTCATATCCATTGAGTCGGTGAGGCCATCCAGCCATCTCATTCTCTGTTGTCCCCTTCTCCTCCTGCCCTCAAACCCTCCCAGCATCAGAGTCTTTTCCAGTGAGTCAGCTCTTCGCATGAGGTGGCCAAAGTATTGGTGTTTCAGCTTTAGCATCAGTCCTTCCAATGAACACCCAGGACTGATCTCCTTTAGAATGGACTGGTTGGATCTCCTTGAAGTACAAGGGACTCTCAAGAGTTCTCCAACACCACAGTTCAAAAGCATCAGTTCTTCGGCAATCAGCTTTCTTCACGGTCCAACTTTCACATCCATACATGACCACGGGAAAAACCATAGCCTTGACTAGATGGACCTTTGTTGGCAAAGTAATGTCTCTGCTTTTTAACATGCTATCTATGTTGGTCATAAGTTTCCTTCCAAGGAGTAAGCGTCTTTTAATTTCATGGCTGCAATCAGCATCTTCAGTGATTTTGGAGCCCAAAAAAATAATTCTGACACTGTTGCCACTGTTTCCCCATCTATTTCCCATGAAGTGATGGGACCAGATGCCATGATCTTAGTTTTCTGAATGCTGAGCTTTAAGCCAACTTTTTCACTCTCCTCTTTCTCATCAAGAGGCTCTTTAGTTCCTCTTCACTTTCTGCCATAAGGGTGGTGTCATCTGTATATCTGAGGTTATTGATATTTCTCCCAGCATTCTTGATTCCAGCTTGTGCTTCTTCCAGCCCAGCGTTCCTCATGATGTACTCTGCATATAAGTTAAATTAGCAGAGTGACAATATACAGCCTTGACGTACACCTTTTCCTATTTGGAACCAGTCTGTTCTTCCATGTCCGGTTCTAACTGTTGCTTCCTGACCTGCATACAGGTTTCTCAAGAGGCAGGTCAGGTGGTCTGGTATTCCCATCTCTTTCAGAATTTTCCAGTTTATTGGGATCCACACAGTCAAAGGCTTTGGCATAGTCAATGAAGCAGAAATAGATGTTTTTCTGGAACTCTCTTGCTTTTTCGATGATCCAGCGGATGTTGGCAACTTGATCTCTGGTGCCTCTGCCTTTTCTAAAACCTGCTTGAACATCTGGGAGTTCACGGTTCACATATTGCTGAAGCCTGGCTTGGAGAATGTTGAGCATGACTTTAGTAGCGTGTGAGATGAGTGCAATTGTGCGGTGGTTTGAGCATTCTTTGGCATTGCCTTTCTTTGGGATTGGAATGAGGACTGACAATGGAATATTACTCACCCATAAAAAGAATAAAATTTTGCTGTTTGCAGCAACACAAATGGACTTGGAAGGCATTTTGCTAAGTGAAAAAAGTTAGAAAGATAAAGACAAACACTATTTGAAACCACTTACATATGAGTTTTAAAAATACAATGAACTGTTGAATGTGACAGAAAAGAAGCGGACTCACAGACATGAGGAACTAATCCGTGATTACCGGTGGGAAGAGGGAGGGGTGAGGGGAGTGTAGAAGTAGGGGCTTAAGAGGTACAAACTATTAGGTGTAAGTGAACTACAAGGATATATTGTACAATACGGAGTATAGCCACTGTTTTATAACCACAGACGTAACGTTAGCTTTAAAAACTGTCAATCACTACCCGGTACCGCTGTGCTCTGTGTGTGTGCTAAGCCACTCAGTCGTGTCCGACTCTTTGCGACCTCATGGACTGCAGCCCACCAGGCTCCTCTGTCAATGGGATTCTCCAGGCAAGAATGCTGGAGTGACTTCTCATGCCCTTCTCCAGGGGATCTTCCCAACTCAGGGATCAAACTCACATTCTCTTATGTCTCTTGCATTGGCAGGTGAGTTCTTTACCACGAGCACCACCTGGGAAGCCCATAGATTATATATTATACAGCAACTCTACGTCAATTAAAAAAAGAGTCTCCAAAACTCTTGTCAGAATCTGTCCCTCTCTTGCCCTAAACCTTTCTAACCCCCTTGGCCCACAGGATAAATTCAGCACGGCGCTTCAGATCCTGCTCTATCTGCTCCCGACGAGCTCTTCCCTGTGTGTTCCTTCCCAAAGGCTGTCTCCACTCATCAGGGCTGGGATTAGGAAAAGGCACAGAACTGAAGAGGACTTCAGCACGTTCAGTAATCATGGTAACAAGTACTTTAATTCAAAATTTTAAAAAATCACAGTTAAATAAATCCACAATGAGCAAATAGCAAAAGTTTAAATAAAAAGTGCTGTGCAAATCCATATTGTAGCCTGAGGCAAAAGGAAAAATCACTAATACCGATTCAGTTTTTATTTAAATTTTTGATGTTTTCTTCATTATGGATTTTTTCCATTGATTTTTTTTAACTATTAATATTAAATATAAGTTCTAGCCCTGTCTGTTAGATCTGAAATGTGACAGTGTCAAACTACAAAAGGCGAAGAAGAGCATGCAAAAAAGGTGCATTTCAGATTCTTTTTAGAATCTGGCCGTTAGAGAGAGTTAGAATTTGGAGGAGGAGGATGGACTAATTTAGCCTGTCAGATGATTCTAGAAATAAAGAACTGGTCTGAGAGGACTGTGGTAAGGAGAGATCATTATTTGGCTTTTGCCATAATTCTTCACTATTTCATGCCAATACTCTAGGAGTCTTAGCTACATATCACTGTCCTTCACTGCATATGAGAGGGAGAATCAAGTGACTGTTGAGCAGGAGCTGGAAACAACGGCTGAAGCAGAACCAGGGTTTTCTGAATCTTCATTTAATCATTAATTTATTCATTCAATAAATCAAATATTAAGTGCTTTGAAGTATGGTTGCCAGATAAAATGCTGAGTGTCCAGTTAAATTTGAATTTCAGGTAAAACTTAATGTTTAGTTTAAGTATGTCCCAAATACTGCATGGGGCAAACTTAAACTAAAAGAAGATGGGAAATGTGTCTGAAATTCAAAATTAACTGAGCATCTGACATTTTCATTCATTAAATCTGATAACCTCACTAAAAGGCTACTGTGTTCCAGGAACTATATATACCAGGAGCGGAAGACATAATGGAAAATGAAATACACTCAAATGTCATCCTTGCGGAACTTACAATGACTTAGGCAAGTATTAATCAAACTACTGCACAGATGACCCAAGATAGTGTACTGTGCCAATTTATTATGAAGGAAAATTATAGTGTTTGATCATGAGACCTAACCTAGACGGGGGCACTAATCAAAGTTTTTCTAAGAAAGATATATGTGAGCTGAGATCTCAGGGTTAGGTAGCATTTCACTAGATAAACAGAACTGGAGAAGAACTTTGTGGGGGGGGGGGATCAGTATGTGTGAAAGGATCTTGAAGAAGGAGGTTTGCTAAAAGAATGGAGAGAAGGCAGTGTTTCTGGCCCTCAGAGGCAGAGGGTGAGGGTGACTAGAGGCTGAGTTGGTGCAGAGGGGCCAGGACGAACAGGACCCGGTAGTTCAAGCTCAGAAAGCCAAGCTTCCTGTGGATAAATGCAGTCACTGGGGAATTTTAAGCTAAAGACTGAGATGATAGAATTGAGTTTTCCTGAGCATATGTTATGATGTTGAAGCTAAAACTCCAATACTTTGGCCACCTGATGCAAAGAACTGACTCACTGAAAAGACCCTGATTCCTGGAAAGATTGAAGGCAGGAGGAGAAGGGGATAACAGAGGATGAGATGGTTGGATGGCATCATTGATTCAATGGACATGAGTTTGAGGAAACTCAGGGAGACAGCGATGGACTGTGAAGCCTGGTGTGCTGCTGTCCACAGTCTGTCCGAGTCAGACGCGTCTCAGCGACTAAAGAGCAACAGAGATTATCATACTAAGTTAAAAAGTCAGACAGAGAAAGACAGCATCACATGATATCACTTACATGAGAAACCTAAAAAAACCTTGATACAAGTGCACTTATTGACAAAACAGAAATAAACTCACAGACACAGAAAACAAATTTATGATTACCAAAGGAAAAAGGGAGCGAGGTGTAAATAAGTTTAGGATTAACATACACGTGATACAATAGATCATTAGTATCAATTTCCAGCAAATTTGGAAAACTCAGCAGTGGCCACAGGACTGGAAAAGGTCAGTTTTCATTCCAATCCCAAAGAAAGGCAATGCCAAAGAATGCTCAAACTACTGCACGATTGCACTCATCTCACACGCTAGTAAAGTCATGCTCAGAATTCTCCAAGCCAAGCTTCAGCAATATGTGAACCGGGAACTTCCAGATGTTCAAGCTGGTTTTAGAAAAGGCAGAGGAACCAGAGATCAAATTGCCAACATCCAATGGATCATCAAAAAAGCAAGAGAGTTCCAGAAAAACATCTATTTCTGCTTCATTGACTATGCCAAAGCCTTTGACTGTGTGGACCACAATAAACTGTGGAAAATTCTGAAAGAGATAGGAATACCAGACCACCTAACCTGCCTCTTGAGAAACCTGTATGCAGGTCAGGAAGCAACAGTCAGAACTGTACATGGAACAACCGACTGGTTCCAAATAGGAAAAGGAGTACGTCAAGGCTGTATATTGTCACCCTGCTTATTTAACTTATATGCAGAGTACATCATGAGGAACGCTGGGCTGGAAGAAGTACAAGCTGGAATCAAGATTGCCGGGAGAAATATCAATAACCTCAGGTATGCAGATGACACCACCCTTACGGCAGAAAGTGAAGAGGAACTAAAGAGCCTCTTGATGAAAGTGAAAGAGGAGAGTGAAAAGGTTGGCTTGAAGCTCAACATTCAGAAAACAAAGATCACGACATCTGTTCCCATCACTTCATGGGAAATAGATGGGGAAACAGTGGAAACAGTGTCAGACTTTATTTTTGGGGGCTCCAGAATCACTGCAGATGCTGATTGCAGCCATGAAATTAAAAGATGCTTACTCCTTGGAAGGAAAGTTATGACCAACCTAGATAGCATATTAAAAAGCAGAGACATTACTTTGCCAACCAAGGTCCGTCTAGTCAAGGCTATGGTTTTTCCCGTGGTCATGTATGGATGTGAGAGTTGGACTGTGAAGAAGGCTGATCGCCGAAGAACTGATGCTTTTGAACTGTGGTGTTGGAGAAGACTCTTGAGAGTCCCTTGGACTGCAAGGAGATCCAACCAGTCCATTCTAAAGGAGATCAGTCCTGGGTGTTCATTGCAAGGACTGATGCTAAAGCTGAAACTCCAGTACTTTGGCCACCTCATGCGAAGAGTTGACTCACTGGTAAAGACTCTGATGCTGGGAGGGATTGGGGGCAGGAGGAGACGGGGACGACAGAGAATGAGATGGCTGGATGGCATCACCGGCTCGATGGACATGAGTTTGAGTGAACTCCGGGAGTTGGTGATGGACAGGGAGGCCTGGTGTGCTGTGATTCATGGGGTCGCGGAGAGTCGGACACGACTGAGCGACTGAACTGAAATGAACTGAACTGATACTATACATAAAATAGGTAACCAACAAGGACCTACTTTATAGTGCAGAGAACTATATTCAGTATCGTGTAATAACCTAAAGTGGAAAAGAATCTGAAAAAGAAAAAAAAAAAATATATATATATATAAAACACTGAATGACTCTGCTATACATTTGAAACGAATACATGTTTTTAGGTCATTTTATTTATTATTTTTGACCGTTCTGCGTCCTCCTTGCTGTGCAGGCTCTTCTCCAGTTCTGGGGAGCAGGGGCTACTCTCTGGTTGTGGTGTGAGGGTTCTTTCTGCAGTGGCTTCTCGTGGCGGAGCACGGGCTGGAGGGCGCATGGGCTCGGTAGTTGTGTCTCCAGAGCACAAACGCAAGGCTCAGTGCTGCACAGCGTGTGGGATCTTCGTGGTTCAGGGATCGAAATGGCGTCTCCTGCGCTGGCAGGCAGAGACCTGTTAGGGACCTCTATAGCCAAGCAGGCTTCCCAGGCAGCGCAGTGGTAAAGAGTCTGCCCGCCAAGGCAAGAGATGCGGGAGGTGCAGGTTTGATCCCTTGGCCTAGAAAGACCCTTTGGAGGAGGAAATGGGAAGCCACTCCAATATTCTCGCCTGGAAACTTCCATGGACGGGGGAGCCTGCTGGGCTATAGTCCATGGGGTCGTAAAGAGTCAAACACCACCGAGTGACTGAGCATGCAGACACAGCAATGCAGGGAAGAAATGGTGGTGCTCTGGCCAAGGTGCTGACCAAGCGGGGCGGGGGAGAGAGAGAGAGAGATCTGAATGCCGTGTCCTTTCAATTACCTTAGACTGTCAGATGAGCGAGGATGACATTAGCAATCATGAAAATGGAAAGGAAAGGAGAGATGCAAAAGATATTATACAAGCAAAATTGACAGGACTTGTTCAATAAGTGCTTCTTGATTGATTGAATAGAAATTAGTGTCTGATGTCTTCTATGGGGAGGAAAAAAAGCACCCACATTATGCAACTGTTTAAAAATCGCTCCTCTATGTTCTCCCGGATCTTTTAATGTCATCAAATGTCACCTCTTCTGATTGTGTGCATGTGACACTACATGTTATTAATCCTGCAGGTAGCAGGATGTGTAATTAGGCATACATGCATGGTGACTAATAATTAAGCACACATTCATTGCGGTGTGCGCACTGGCGGATGCTTCCTGGCGTGCGTAATTATGCACGTGTCAGGTGACATGAAGTCACAACTCATTTTGAACAAGCTAAGGTCTCCACTCCTACCTCAGCCTGTTAATTGGCATTAATCTACTTCTTTTAGAAAAAACATCTTTGGTCATTGCGCTCGCTTGACTCTGAGGCATGAGTTACAGAAACATCCATGAATATCAAAAAGAAAGCTCTATTTTCTTTCAACATATATGCAATTGACATACATCAGTCGTTCAAAAGAGAATACTGGGGTAAATTCCAAACAACATTCTATGTATAATAACATGTTTTTAGAATCAACAGAATGATGCAGGTTCCCCATAGTCCATCCTATCAACAAAGAGCAGCCTGACATGGGGAGAGAACACGTTCTGTAGTTCTGAATGATCTTCAGACAGATCTCATGCCACTCTGTCTACCGAAGGAGCTCAATTTGTCTGCCCAGAAGTAGTTTTTGAGGTCAGATAGATTGAGCTCAAGTCCCACATTGCCACTTATTAACTTCACTGGACAAGTTTTTTTTTTTTTTTTTAAACTTCTTTAAGCCTAGGTTTTCTCAACTGCAAAAAGAAAATAATGATAATATAATGATATCTTGGTCAAGGTCATTAGGATCAAACGGGATTGCATCAGAAGGCTTCGTACTGAGTAAGACAACACTTGTTAACTATGTAGATTTCTCATACATTTTCTTACTTAACCCTCACCACAATTCCAGACATAACAGTAATAAATATTACAGATGAGAATACTGAGGCCCAGAGAGGTCAACAGTATCACACAGCTATTAGGAAACAGAGAAGTTCAAGCCTAGTTATGTCTGCTGTGAAAATCCTAAGAATGCTATATGGCACACTTTCTTCCTTCGGTTACAATAAAATTTTTGCCTTACTGATAGCCATTATACACACACATTTAACTTCTGAGCCTGCTAAAAACACTCACTGAAGAAAACATAACATAAACGTTAATAGTATAAGTTTAGGAACCAGAGACCTAAATCAGAGTTCTAGATCCATTAAGCATTACTGATATAACCTTAGCAAGTTATTTACTCTGAGTTCTTAGTTTCTTCATCTGGAATATGGGGCTATTAATATCTTAATCACAGTGTTACTGAGATGTTAAAATGTAAATTCATATATAACAGTGACCACAAAACCTGGCACTTAGCATGTTCTCAATGGGAGCTGTCCTTCTAATTTTTCTTCTTCTTCACCTTTGTAGTCCCTCAGCACCGAACACCTTTGCGTGGCACAAAGCAGGACCTCGGTAACTGTGTGTTGAGTCAAGTTGGTTTGTCCTAAAACCATCAGATCTGGAGGTGGAATTTTGTAGCTCGAATTTTGTAGCTCGAGACTCTAAGAACAGTGAACTGGGCTTCTAGACCAAGAAGGCTTGTTGCCGTCTCATCAACCTGCTGGGCGGGAGATGGACAGAAGAGGAAAAGACCCGGCTTCCTGGATCTCCCAGCCCCAACCTGCCCCCCTCATCCCAGTCTGGCGATTCCAGTACAAAGCCGCCAGCATTACACAAACACGGTCTGTCTCACACACCCAGCTGTCATGTCAGCACAGAGACACGGGGCATCAGAGCGACAGGAGGCTGTCATGAGGCTGAAATGTTTTCTGTCTGTTCAGGAGAAAGATTTTGCTAGAAGCAGGGAGGAGAGGAACACAGTTGATTTCACGCCTTTGTTTGAAATGATCTTCATTCTTGTGCTAAAGATGGAAGAACTTAGGGAGCTGGTGAGGCGAAAGAAGTTTGGCCATTTCACCCAGTGGCACCACCAGGCCCGCGGAGATGGATGAGGAGAAGATTAGCTCTAGCCACGATGCCCCCGACCACTCACTCAGAAGATAATGACCTTCCCAGGACACTCTGGGGAGCCCTATGCTTGCTGATGACCCTGAACTGCCAGACAGAAGGCTGGCAAAGCAAGCTCTCTCTCTGATTGCAGCAAACACCTAAACCTTCTCTTTTCACCGTCATCTGCCAACATTTCATCCCAGGTCTACGCGCCTCTGACCGCCGCTTGATGTCTCAGTGGAGACGCTAAGAGTGTCTTCTTTTCAGTGACCCTGGGCACTGCCCGCCCACGAACTTTGTCTCAGAGCCTTTCTCTGGCACTCTGCACTCCAACACATTTTATGTCGGAGACTTTCTACAGAAGAGCTACTTTTCTGCCCACATCTAGTACCGTAGCCTAGAAGGGATACACACCACAAACACTCTGCAGAAAAGATGCTAATCTGGATGGTAGAATCTGACATTCTTTGGGCCTCATTTATCTGGTGGGTCAGGTCACAGTTTTAAAAAGATGAGGTACACCTGAATTTAGGCTCGTTCTGTACTATGGATCCCCACCTTTCTGAGTGAATTAGTGGGAAGCCCTCTTCACCCAAGAGCCCACTTGGGTGAGCAGACTCAGAGTCTGTTCTGTAGACTTTACCATCCATGTTCACGTGTGTAGGAAATACTGGAGTCTGTGACAGTGACCTTGCATCCCAGTACCACTTACTGAAGATGCTTGGCATTTGGAGAGAGCCATACAGGCCCAGATGTTTAAGCATAAAGTCTGTATTTTGTTTCTCCATTTCTCTTGTGCACACAGTTCCCTCTTCAAAGAGTCCCAGAGAGATTAGCATGAGACCTCCAGTCCCTACCCTAAATACTCTGCAGATGTACCAATCTAACTTTGGAGCCCTAGGACTCATTTGGCTGGTCCTTAAGCAACTCAGACAGACACACAGTATGTGGAACTTTACCTTGCAATTATATCACTTGATCTGGCATCTTGGTTAGTTATGCATGCAGATAACCATACTATCAAAGACAGAGATTTACATATACAATTTATGTGGAAGTCGGGGTTGAAAGAGATGACAATACTGGGAAAGTCTGTTCAGATTCCAAGAATGTCAAAAAATTTATTCAATAAATAGTGACTAATTTTCCATTTGGAGAAGGCAATGGCAGCCCACTCCAGTACTCTTGCCTGGAAAATCCCACGGACGGAGGAGCCTGGTGGGCTGCAGTCCACGGGGTCGCAAAGAGTCGGACATGACTGAACGACTTCAATTTCACTTTTCACTTTCATGCATTGGAGAGGGAAATGGCAACCCACTTCAGTGTTCTTGCCTGGAGAATCCCAGGGACAGGGGAGCCTGGTGGGCTGCCGTCTCTGGGGTCACACAGAGTCGGCCACGACTGAATTGACTCAGCAGCAGCAAGGACTGAATGGGTTATTGCAGATACCGTGGTTAGAACCCTCTCTGGCACAGAGAAGGTGTTGAACAAAATGGCGGCTAGACTCCACGGACAGAGAAGAAGACAGGAGTGGTTAGAAGCCTTCTGGGAGATTAGGGTGGTAGAGCTCAGATCCCCAGGGGCTTTGTTAGGTGTGCTAAGAAATAACGCCTGCACTCTGACCACAAAGAGCTGGTCGTCTGGAAGGGAAAAGACCATTATGACAGAGGGAGATAAATGCTGTAATATGAAGACACGGTGGTGATGGGAAAGCTCAAAGCAAGGTCTCTAACCTCGTCTGAGGGGCCCAAGGAAGGGTTCTCAGAGTGGACGGCAGTGGGGTGAGGTCCAGAGGAGCAGGATTTTTGAGGGAGGGATAATCTGTGATGGGAGGAAGGCTGAGCTCAGGAATATCCTGCAGGCAGATGCTGTCTCCAGAAACAAATGCATATTCTAGCCCAGAAACTCTCAATATCCAGGTAGTGGAAAGAGAGAAAGCCCCAAGCCCCTCAGCTTCCTGTGTTTGCCATGAAGGTTTGTCACGGAGCACATTCACAGGCTCCCTCACTTGCTCTTCACCCCTTCCTGAAAGGTGACGCCTGAAATCTCCCTTTTACAGACAGGGCTCTCTCAAGTCAACTGATTTGCCCAAGATCATAAAGGTAAGTGGTGGAGCTGAGCTGTGAAACCAATTGTCCCTTTGACTTTGATGCCTGGACACTTCACCATTAAATTAAAATATTTAAACTTCAGGTTAGACGCAGAAGACAAAGAAGTAAATGCTCCAGAAGAGAACCCAGGGGAGTCCATGAAACCAAGAGTCCTTTTGAAGCTCAAGTCTAGACATGCAGGGCCAGGCGCTGAAATCTCTCTTAGTGCACAAGTGAGTGTGTGTATGACCGTGTGCACGTGCCCGCATGTGCATACGCGCTTCATTACCAAAACTGTGCTCGCTTTGCTAGTGATTGATCTTATCTAATGGATTAAGAAAGCTTGGTAGACAGGCAAACAGACTTCTGTATATGCAGATGAACAAACCTGGGGAAGGAGGGATAAAGCCATCCCAATAACCCTGGTGGTTGGCGCCAATAAAACAGCATTGTTGGAATAATGCAGTGCCTGAGAGATGGGGTGTAATATGGCTAAATGCTTTTACAGTTCCCCATTAAAGCAAGTGGATGGAAATTCATAAAATATTGATAGCATTTGAACTGTGTTCATTCATAGCTCTGCCCAGAATCTCAAGTGGTGGCAGGGTGGCTAGCCCAGGCAAAAACAGTATGCCCCAAGGAGCACAGCTCCTCAGCACTCAAGTATGTGGGATGTGATCTGGCCAGCTGAGCCTACAATGGGAGCGCTGTGCGGGGCAGAAGGAAGGGGGAGGGGAGGTAGCACTCCACACTTCCCAATTGCTGTGCCAAGCAAAAACGTAGAGACAACTGTGTCCTTACGGCATGAGAAAAGCCCTTGGGCAAAATTATGTAGCCAGCTCAGCAAAATCAACAGGTGTGCCAACAGACTCATCACTGTTGTAATGCTGCTTCCCCGACTTCAACCAAGAAGTAGCAACAAGAGTTTGAACCCACTACCCAGCTCCAGGGTACAGCTAACAGTTCCAGGAGTGACCTGGCCAAATAAAGCCAATCAGAAGTTTTTCTTGAAAAAGCTTAAATGGTGCTCCAGGGAGCCAGTCTGTCTTTGTTGATAAAGCTGAGTTGCTTGGTCACAGACCACTTCCAACCCTGCTTCGCTGATAAGGATAAAGCCTTCCAAGAGAACAAAACCTGCACAAAGAGAAAAGCTGCAGCAAAGATAAAAACACCTTATGAGGTTCAAACTCTTGGTTTTATCATCCCATGGGAGCAACAGAAACATTATTTTAGTTGCAAAACACAGGGAAAAAAAAAGAAAAACCTCCCAAATTTTACCTAAGCACATCTGACTTCCAGAAAATAGCACCTTCCAACCCATTTTACCTTTCGTCCTTCATCAGTCATGGAATAATCAATAATTATATGTCATGTTTATTGATCATTTTTCCATGAACTGGCTACTTTGCTAAATTCCTTAAGGATTTGTTTTCATTGACTCCTCAGAGTAATCTTATGAAGTAGCTAATAATGCCATTTCTGTTTTACAGATGAAGCAATGGACACTCTGAGAGGGGACACAGCTAATTTCTTGTGTTTATTAAATGGCAGGCTCAGGAGCCAACTAAGGATAAGTTTGACGCCAATGTTGTATTCTTAGGCGGTCTACTCTACTTAGTCCCAAAAATGCTCCTGAAAATCTAGGTTGACCATCCCAGAGTGGCATTTAACTGTCATCTGGGTCTTGCCTCCCTTGAGCAGTGATACTCCAAGCTCTGTGAACCCTCACTCCCAGATACACTGTCACCATCTCCGACACTCTTCCTGTCCTAGGTTGGGTCCCTACCACCCCTCAACTGGGGTGGGGCCGCCTAATTGATCTCTCAGATCCCAGACTTTGTCAAAGAAAATCTGTCCTCCACTTTTCATTTTGCTAAGTGCTGCTCTAATTGTGCTGTTCCCTTGGAGAAAATCCTCGGTGAAAACACATTTTATAACAGACCAAAGTCAAATTACTTCATGAGACAATCAGTATTTTCCCTTAGCTCAGTTCAGTTCAGTCACTCAATCGTATCGACTCTTTGCAACCCCGCAGACTGGAGCACGCCAGGCCTCCCTGTCCATCACCAACTCCCGGAGTTCACTCAAACTCATGTCCATCGAGTCGGTGATGCCATCCAGCCATCTCATTCTCTGTCATCCCCTTCTCCTGCCTTCAGTCTTTCCCAGCATCAGGGTCTTTTCAAATAGGCCAGTTCTTTGCATCAGATGGCCAGAGTATTGGAGTTTTAGCTTCAGCATCAGTCCTTCCAATGAATATTCAGGACTGATTTCCTTTAGGATGGACTGGTTGGATCTCCTTGCAGTCCAAGGGATTCTCAAGAGTCTTCTCCAACACCACAGTTCAAAAGCATCAATTCTTTGGTGCTCAGTTTTCTTTATAGTCCAACTGTCACATCCATACATGACCACTGGAAAAACCATAGCTTTGACTAGACAGACCTGAGTTGGCAAAGTAATGTCTATGCTTTTTAATATGCGATCTAGGTTGGTCATAACTTTCCTTCCAAGGAGTAAGCGTCTTTTAATCTCATGGCTGCAATCAGCATCTGCAGTGATTCTAGAGCCCAAAAAATAAAGTCTCTCACTGTTTCCACAGTTTCCCCTTCTATTTGCCATGAAGTGATGGGACCAGATGCCATGATCTTAGTTTTCTGAATGTTGAGCTTTAAGTCAACTTTTTCACTCTCCTCTTTCACTTTCATCAAGAGGCTCTTTAGTTCCTCTTCACTTTCTGCCATAAGGGTGGTGTCATCTGCATATCTAGGTTATTGATATTTCTCCCGGCAATCTTGATTCCAGCTTGTGCTTCTTCCAGCCCAGCATTTCTCATGATGTACCCTGCACAGAAGTTAAATAAGCAGGGCGACAATATACAGCCTTGACGTACTCCTTTCCCAGTCTGGAACCAGTCTGTTGTTTCATGCCTAATTCTGTTGCTTCCTGACCTGCACACAGATTTCTCAGGAGGCAGATCAGGTGGTCTGGTACTCCCATCTCTTTCAGAATTTCCCACAGTTTGCTGTGATCCACACAATCAAAGGCTTTGGCATAGTTAATAAAACAGAAATAGATGATTTTCTGGAACTCTCTTGCTTTTTTGATGATCCAATGGATGTTGGCAATTTGATCTCTGGTTCCTCTGCCTTTTCTAAATCCAGCTTGAACATCTGGAAGTTCACAGTTCATGAACTTTTGAAGCCTGGCTTGGAGAATTTTGAGCATTACATTGCTAGCATGTGAGATGAGTGCAATTGTGCAGCAGTTTGAACATTCATTGGCATTGCCCTTCTTTGGTACTAGAATGAAAACTGATCTTTTCTAGTCCTGTGGCCACTGATGAGTCTTCCATATTTGCTGACATATTGAGTGCAGCACTTTCACAGAATTATCTTTTAGGATTTGAAATACCTCAACTGGAATTCCATCACCTCCACTAGCTTTGTTCGTAGTGATGCTTCCTAAGGCCCACTTGACTTCACATTCCAGGATGTCTGGCTCTAGGTGAGTGATCACACCATCGTGATTATCTGGACCATGAAGATCTTTTTTGTACAGTTCTTCTGTGTATTCTTGCCACCTCTTCTTAATATCTTCTGCTTCTGTTAGGTTCATACCATTTCTGTCCTTTATTGAGCCCATCTTTGCATGAAATGTTCCCTTGAGATCTCTGATTTTCTTGAAGAGATCTCTTGTCTTTCCTATTCTATTGTTTTCCTCTATTTCTTTGCATTGATCACTGAGGAAGGCTTTCTTATCTCTGCTTGCTATTCTTAGGAACTCTGCATTCAGATGCTTATATCTTTCCTTTTCTCCTTTGCTTTTCACTTCTCTTCTTTTCACAGCTGTTTTTAAGGCCTCCCCAGACAGCCATTTTCCTTTTTTGTATTTCTTTTTCTCTGGGGATGGTCTTGATCTCTGCCTCCTGTACTATATCAAGAACCTCCATATTTAGTTCTTCAGGCACTCTGCCTATCAGATCTAATCCCTTGAATCTATTTCCCACTTCCATTGCATAATTATAAGGGATTTAATTTGGTCATACCTGAATGGTCTAGTGGTTTTCCCTACTTTCTTCAAGTGAAGTCTGAATTTGGCAATAAGGAGTTCATGCTCTGAGCCACAGTCAGATCCCGGTCTTGTTTTTGCTGACTGCATAGAGCTTCTCCATCTTTGGCTGCAAAGAATATAATCAATCTGTTTTTTGTGTTGACCATCTGGTGATGTCCATGTGTAGAGTCTTCTCTTGTGCTGTTGGAAGAGGGTGTTTGCTATGACCAGTGCGTTCTCTTGGCAGAACTCTATTAGCCTTTGCCCTGCTTCATTCTGTTCTCCAAGGCAAAGTTTACCTGCTACTCCAGGTACTTCTTGACTTCCTACTTTTGCATTCCAGTCCCCTATAATAAAAAGAACATCTTTTTTGGGTGTTAGTTCTAGAAGGTCTTGTAGGTCTTCATAGAACCATTCAACTTCAGCTTCTTCAGCGTTTCTGTTTGGGGCATACTTGGATTACCATGATATTGAATGGTTTGCCTTGGAAATGAAGAGAGATCATTCTGTCATTTTTGAGATTGCATCCAAGTACTGCATTTCGGACTCTTTTGTTGACTATGATGGCTACTCCATTTCTTCCAAGGGATTCCTGCCCACAGTAGTAGATGTTCACATTTCATATTTTGACTCTAACCCACCTCTCAAGACTAATCTCCACCAAGTCCCCATGACATTCCTTCTTCTCCATCCAAACTGGAAGAAGTTCTCTTTCCTAACATGCACTGTTCTGGCCACTCGGCCTGTCCTCTTCTCTTTCTCCAGCAGAGCTGATCTTTTCACATGATCACACATTTTCTGAGGTGGAGTTCTAGAGCTAAAACCCAGGTATCCCGACACCTAACATCTACTCCCCATGATTATTCATTTAATATTTTTCCCACATATATTCTCTAAGAGCTTTGAGCTGTTTTGATTCGTAAGTCTGTGCTTCTCCCTTTGGGGATGAAAGCACTAAAGATCTCTGTTGGATGCACACGAAAAGATGCTCAACATCACTAATTATTAGAGAAATGAGAACTAAAACTACAATGAAGTATCACCTCACACCTATCACCAAAAATCTGCAAATAATCAATGTTGGAGAGGGTGTGGAGAAAAGGAAACCCTCTTGCACTGTTGGTGAAATGTAAATTGGTGGAGCCACTATGGAGAACAGTATGAAAGTTCCTTAAAAAACTAATCACGAAGCTACTATATGATCCAGCAATCCCACTCCCAGACATATATCAGAAGAAAATGGTAATCTGAAAAGAAACATATACCCCAGTGTTCACTGCAGCACTATTTACACTAGCCAGGACATGGAAGCAACCTAAACGTCCATTGACCAAGGAATGGATAAAGAAGATGTGGCACATACATACAAAGGAATATTACTCAGCCAAATGCTGAAATAATGCCATTTCTAGTGACATGGATGAAGCCAGAGGTTGTCATACTGAGCGAAGTAAGTCACAGTGAAAAGCAAATACCATATGATATCACTTATGTGTGGAATCTAAAAAAAAAAAAATGGTACAAATGAACTTATTTACAAAACAGTAATAGGGTCACAGATGTAAAAAGCAAAACTTATGGTTACCAACAGGGAAGAAGGAGGAGGGATAAACTGGGAGACTGGGATTGACATTTACACACTACTGAAGCAGATAACTAATAAGAATCTACTCTTTGTCACAGGGAACTCCACTCAGTACTGTGTACTGATCTATATGGGAACAGAATCTAAAAAATAATGGAGATATATATATCTCTAGATATATAAAACTGATTCACTTTGCTATATAGCAGAAACAGAACATTATAAATCAACTACACTCCAATAAAAAGTAATTTAAAAGATAAATTTCAAAAATTTGAAAAGCAGAATCTGATTACAAAAATAAAAGCTTGTGCTCTGATATCTTGAAAAAAAAAGAAAAAGGTCTCTGTTAGCATACAGTCCCTGGGAACACAAATAGCATTTGTTTAACCCACAAGATCACACTTTGTCACATATGTAAGTGTCATATATTGGCACTTGTAAAGATTTCAGGATGATGTGATATAGGATATACCCATTTTAACGTGTATAATATTCTGGCAATTTCCAGAGGTTCCGGCATTTATGACGTGCCCTAGAACGGGTTCAGGGATAGTCACAGGGTATGAAGGGCACAGTAGGCTAAGCTGGAGGGAGAACAAACCGGATAAAGGCACATTAGCTTCTTTGTCTTTTGGCCAATCACTCCACAGACAAGACGACTACCAAGGTGGAAGTTTTCTTAAAGGATTTCCAGCTTCACTTTCTATCCAGCATAAAACTCCCTGTCACAGCTATCTGAAAGCTGTTAACCCATTCTCTCCTGCACCTTTTCCAAAACAGACAGCCCCCTGTGCCCGTGTCCCACATGGCAGTAGCAAGGCCCAGTGGGTCCGCAGAAACAGAGTCGAAACTGACTTCCCAGCCGCTCCAACCATTGGTCTCATTCTGCCTCTGAGATCCACCGAATGGGCCCTTTCTTCCCCACTGCTGTATTTTTTTTTTAAAGACATTTCAACATAGCTCCTGTACAATTACATTTGAACCATGAGCCTGGCTTGTTCTCTGTGGGCACTCTCAACATGAGTTTCTGTCACCCAGGAGCTAGCACTCCAACAAGGTGGCCTTTCTCGGACTGATGACCCCTAAAGCGGAGTAAATGTGCTAGCCCACACGATCACCGGCAGACAGTGCTTTGTGAAGCCGTGGCCTCCTGGAGGTCAGAGCAGGGGTATTTTAGCTTCTGAAGACCTAATTGGGTTTTCCTAATGGCGTGAATTTCCGATGGACAGAGATAGCGGAAACTAATGCAGGGAAAGAGGATTTCAATCAAAACTTTGATAGACTCACCCACCGGCTTCAGTCCCAGATGGTGCGTTACCCCCGCTGCCCTGCCGCTGATATCACAACCAGGCCCCCAGCTGAGTTAGCCAGGAGGTGGTTTTGAATCTAATGCAAGTGTAATTAAATCCTGCTTCATCTTGAGGAGCACTGTTTGCTCAAAAGGCTCTCGTAAAGCAAAAATTCTCGGAGGTTTCTGTTAAACTGGGTCACTTTAACCGACGCGCTCCTGAGGAAGTCACCTCACCTCTCGGAGCCTCAGTTTCCTCATCTGCAAATGGCAGTGATAACATTCGTCCTGCTTACCTGCTAGAGAGAGTCCCTGCTGCCTAGGTACCCTTTAAGGCTTTCTGGCGAACCATCGCTTTGGCCTCCAAAATGTGCCTAATCCATCACTTTCTTAGAAGAGTCTCCCCAGATTTCCTGAATTTCCAAACTTGAGTACGGTCTCACTGAGGTGCCCCCATGGCTTCCTGGTACTTGGAACTGTGTGCTCAAGTCTGAGTTCCCTTCAGGACTGTGAGTAAACCCCTCCTGTCTCCTGCGCTGGCCACTGCTTTTCTCTGTTTCTGGTGCCCAGTGAATGACGCTCACATATTTACTGAAAGAGTGAATATCCTTTAAAACTAATAAAAGCACAAAAATACAAATATAGAGAAATGAGCACGATATTCATCTGTAAATGCATATGTGTAATGGATGCTTTTAGTGAAAATTTTCAAAATAAGAAAGATTATCACTAGATCTTTACCTGGAGAATTCCATGGACTGTATAGTCCATGGGGTCGCAAAGAGTTGGACAGGACTGAGCAACTTTCACTTTCGCTTACAAAAGAAATGACATCCTCTGGTCTTCTAACTGTGAAGTCAATCCAGGCTCTGACAGCCAGAGGTCTCAATGCGAGCATTTAAGGAGTCCCTTTAATGGTAAGGGTGAAGAGTCTCAAAGGAGACTAAACTTGGGATAGTCATACACAGATGATGTACATTAAAGTACTCTGAAAGGTGGAATGGTAATGGGTGGCGCATAATTTGTTGAATACTAACCGACTCAATGGACATGAGTTTGGGTGGACTCCGGGAGCTGGTGACGGATAGGGAGGCCTGGTGTGCTGCAGTCCATGGGGTCGCAAAGAGTCGGACACGACTGAGCTGCTGAACTGAACTGAGCATCACTCGGGCAACGAATCCTTTTCACCACACCTCTTCCTCCTCAGCGTCAGCCGCAGAGACGAGTCTCACCCTGGTCTCATCTCATTACAGCTGAATGCAGGTTCAATGAGACCTGTTTGCCTGTGCCATATATTACTGTCTCTCATTTCTGGGCTTCTTTGTCACCAGGTAATGGACAACCTTGGGAACCTGACGGATGCTCAAATACGCGCAACCTAGAAGCGCAGGTGAATTAGTGACCGCAGGGCCCCTTAACCACTGCTGATAAACGCCTCCTTTGTTGCCCGTGGTCTGACAGTTCTGAAATTCATGTCACGATTTTTCAAGAATTCCTGGTGAATTGGAGCATCAAGTTTTGGAAGCGTAGCCAAGTTAATGCCACAACCGGCATGGTCTCCTCTGCATTCCTAATGACTGCCCAGTGCCTTATTTCTGACCGCTGGGGTCGTTACCTGCAAGCCAGCTGTCAGCTTAGGCCTGCTTCTAAGGGCATTCAAGGACGTCCCTACTGGCTAAGATGGTAAAGCATCTGCCTGCAATGCAGGAGACCCAGGTTTGATACTTGGGTCGAGAGGATCCCCTGGAGAAGGGAATGGCTACCCACTCCAGTATTCTTGCCTGTAAAATCCCATGGACAGAGGAGCCTGGTGGGCTACAGTCCACGGGGTTGCAAAGAGTTGGACACGACTGAGCAGCTGAGCATGCACGCACATTATCCTGCAAAATGAATCATCTTATAGGTGAGCATTTTGTGACCAGCTTCTGTTTTAGAGGTTCATCTATGTATGTAGCAATATTTTGTTCATATTGGGGCTGAATAATATTTCATTATACGGATATAGCACGTTTTATTAATCTATTCCCTGTTGATGGGAGTTTGTTTCTGCCTTTTAACTATTATGATAATGTTGCTATAAATATTGACGCGCAAGTAAGCTTCTATGAGGATATATGTTTTCACTTCTCCTGGATATCTACTGAGGAAAGGAGCTGCTAGGTTATGTGGTGATTCTGCGCTTAACTTCTATTTCCCACAGCGAGTTTTGCCCCGCGGTGCCTTGCCTAGGCTTGTCCTGTTTATATCTGTCACTCACTCAGTCACTTGCATCTTAAAAGCATAACAATGTTTATAAATGTAATAGAAGCTACGAAAGAGAAATAACATCTTTTTGGAGAAAATAAGTGTAAATGTTGACAAGTCAGCGTTATCAAGTGGGCATGAAGACGCAATAGGAAGGTTGGGAGACAAATTTGGAGCTCTCCAGATAACAAAAAGGAAAGCAGGAGGAAAGGTAGAAAGAAAAGTGTTTGAAAAGGGAGTCCTGGAAAACAGGAATGAGCAGACTACTGGTAACTGGCTGATGTGATTTCTCTGAATTTTTCTGTAAAATATAGTTTACATTCACATACTGGGAACAGATCATTTCCATCATGATGGTACTGGTGGTTGCTGATTATGTAGAAGGGGTTGAATTGTACACTAAGTGTGAAGTAGTGTGAGACAGAAGCAAAATCCATGAAGACTCTAAGAGGCAGAGAGATAAACAAAGGTGAGCGCCTGTCTGGCACATCTCACTCCTGTCTTGAATCGGCAGATATCGGAGGGAGGGCTTCGGAATTCTTCAAACCATGCTGTTCCTCACAAGGCAGGGAGTCTTCAAGGGGGTTTCTGGGGTTGCTATCTTTATGCATCTATGTTTTCTGCCATCAGTTTCTTGGTCAGATTTGCCAGTGACTTATTTTATTGATATTTTTTCAAAGTATCAACTTTTGGATTTACTTATTAAAGTGTTCTATTCCATTAACTTGGAGAAGGCAGTGGCACCCCACTCCAGTACTCTGGCCTGGAAAATCCCATGGACGGAGGAGCCTGGTGCGCTACAGTCCATGGGGTCTCGAAGAGTTGGACACGACTGAACGTCTTCACTTTCACTTTTCACTTTCATGCATTGGAGAAGGAAATGGCAACCCACTCCAGTGTTCTTGCCTGGAGAATCCCAGGGATGGGGGAGCCTGGTGGGCTGCCGTCTATGGGGTCACACAGAGTCGGACATGAATGAAGCGACTCAGCAGCAGCAGCATTCCATTAACTCCTACCTTCCTCCTAATTTCTTTCAGTTTACTTTGTTCAAGTTTTTCCTAGCTTTATTGATTTGGGTATTTTATTCATTTGTTTTCATCTTTTACATTTTATTTATATTGGTATTTCATGCTATGACTTTTTTCTCTGACAGATATTTCTTTTTATTCCATAGATTTTACATGCTATATTTTCATTATTATTATTTTAAAATAATTTTATAATTGTGTTTTACTTTCCCCAAGGTATTTTTAGTAACAGTTAAAAATATTTCTCTACCAGAGAAAACTTTTTACAACTTTTTTATAGTTTCTTCTTTCATTAAATATCCTCATAAATGTTTGTTATTCCTATTCTTTGGACACTATTGAGGGGCATGTGTGTGTGTGTGTGTGTGTGTGTGTGTGTCTGTGTGTGTGTGTATGTTTGTGTGTGTGTGTGTTTGTATGTGTATCCCAAAATATGGACAACTGAATGAGTTGTCCATTCAGTATACATATTTGAAAATAATCTGTATTCTCACTTACTGAGATTCAAAAATCTATTTTATTAATTGTGATATTTAGGCCTTCTGAATTCTATCAAATTTTGTCCACTTCATTGTCTTGGGTTGAGCCAAGAATGTTATCTATTGCCCTGAGATTCTATTCTTTATTACATCTATCTTGTCTGTGGCTTTGTAGGCATTAATATAAATAATGACTCTATCTTCATTAGACTTTATAAAATTCAACATTATAAATATTTTCTTTATTTTTATCTTTAAATATCATTGGTGTAAATTAACACTGACCAACATCCCAGTTTGCCCAGGGATTTCCCAGGATGTGAAATTTTCAATGATAAAAAAAAAGAAAGTCCAAGCAACTGGACACACCTGGTTACACTATCTTGATCCTGCCTTTTTTGATATAAATATTATGAACCTTAATTTATTTTATTGAGTTATCTATTTATTGAGATACAGTTTGCATACCAAATAACTTACCCATTTAAAGTTCAAGAATTCAATGGTTTCTAGTGTGTTTCACAGAGCTGTGCGACCATCAGGGCAAAGAATTATCCATCAAAAGGACTGGAGATGGTAGATGCCATAACATGGGTGAGTCTTGAAAACATTATGTTAAGTGAATAAAGTCAGTCAGAGAAGAGAAAACACTGTATGAATCCACTGATGTGAAACAGGTTAGGAAAATCTATAAATAGAAAGTAGATTAGTGGTTGCCTGAGGACTGTGAAGAAAGCTGATCACCAAAGAATTGACGCTTTTGAACTGTGGTGTTGGAGAAGTCTCTTGAGAGTCCCTTGGACTGCAAGGAGATCCAACCAGTCCATTCTAAAGGAGATCAATCCTGGGTGTTCATTGGAAGGACTGATGCTAAAGCTGAAACTCCAATACTCTGGCCACCTCATGCGAAGAGTTGACTCACTGGAAAAGACTCTGATGCTGGGAGGGATTGGGGGCGGGAGGAGAAGGGGACGACAGAGAATGAGATGGCTGGATGGCAACACCGACTTGATGGACATGAGTTTGAGTGAACTCTGGGAGTTGGTGATGGACAGGGAGGTCTGGCGTGCTGTGATTCATGGGGTCGCAGAGAGTCGGACATGACTGAGCGACTGAACTGAACTAAGAGTATTGAAAGAAATGGGAGTTGGCTGCTAATGAGTATGGGTTTCTTTTGGGGATAAGGAAAATGTCCTCCGATTTATTTTCATTTTGCTGGTATATATTTTCTGACCCTTTTATTTTATTTTTAACCTCTCTATGTCTTATAGTTTAAGCATTTATATATATATATATATATATGTAATTTTTATAGCAGTATATAGAACTTCTTTTGTTAGAGAATCTAATTGTTTTAAACAGGTGAATTAAGCTCATTGCATTTATTAATATGATTTTTTATATTTGCCCTCTGACATATTGTTTTATGTTATATTTATAAATATACAACTACTTTTTATACAAATGGTCCTTCATAATGTGGCCTCTTTTCTTTATTTCTATCTTTACATCAATACATTTATATAAGACTTCCAGTATCCACCTGATATCTCATTTGGGAAAGAATCCACCTGCAATGCAGGAGACCCTGGTTCGATTCCTGGGTTGGGAAGATCCCCTGGAGAAGGGAAAGGCTACCCACTCCAGTATTCAGGCCTGGAGGATTCCATGGACTGTATAGCCCATGGGGTCGCAAAGAGTCGGATGACTGAGCGGCTTCACTTTCACTTCCATCCACCTTTGTGTGTGTGTGTGTGCTCAGTCACGGCCAACGCTTTGTGACCCCATGGACTGTAGCCCACCAGGCCCCTCTGTCCATGGGATTCTCCAGGCAAGAATACTGGAGTGGGTTGCTGTTTCCTACTCTAGGGGATCTTTCTGACCCAGGGATCAAACCCACATCTCTTGTGTCTCCTGTACTGGCACGCCGATTCTTTACCACTGAGCCACCTAGGAAGCCCCAGTATCCACCAATTGGCTTGCTTCTGTAAATAATACTGAAATTTGCTAGTAACCCTTTCTTTACCACCTTCTATCCCAAGAATTGATTTGGAACAGTATCGTTTTATTTCTAGATAATAACTCTAAAGTAATCATAAGCTGAATCCATCCTTTTTATGCTTTCCCCCTTTTAAAACTATTCCTAAAATTTCAATGCTATAGACGTTGTAGCCTGTGCTTTCTCCCTTACAACATCACTTATATGTAGTTCTACAGGTAGACATTATTTAATGCTCCCCACCAGGCGTTATGTCAATGTCTGTCCAGTCATTTTCATTCACTGGTAGTTTACTCAGTAAAGGCTCCTGGGAACAATATTTTCTGAGTTCTCGCTTGTTGACAGCAGTTTGTCTGCAGTCTTTATACTTGAATGTAAGTTTGGCTGGATTTATAATACATGACTCATGTTTTCTTTCCTTGAGTATCTTAAATATGTCACTCTATTGTCTCCAGATATAAAGTGTTGCTGTCAAGAAGTCAGATGACCATCAAATTTTCTTGCCTTCTTAAGTGGCTTAGTCCTTTTGCCTGGGCGCACACAGTATTTTTTATAATGTCTCAGTGCTGGTCATTCTAGGTCATTTTGCTTGGGTACATGGTGTTCCTTTTCAGTATGTGCTGTCAAGTCTTACTTTTTTAATCTAGCAAAGCTGTTTTAAACTGTTCTTTTTGTTATTTTTATCCCATTACTTTGGTGTTCTTTCTGAATTTGTATAATATATGTTCTTTCATGGGGTCGCGGAGAGTCGGACACGACTGAGCGACTGAACTGAACTGAACTGAACTGAACTGATGTTGTTCTTTACCTATCTTTTATTTCTGTCAATTACTCTCAAAAATCATTTTGATCTTTTTACTCATTCGGTTTGATGTTTAAATTTTACTTCTTTTCACTTTTATTTCATGATATTTTCTGATGTTTTTATTCAGTTTTGAGTTATTTTAAGTTTAATCTTTATCTTTGAGAATTTTTTCTTCTTTTTTGAGTCCTATTAAATTCATTACTTAGTTTTTCCTCTACAGATTGATTTTTTTCATTTCCCCATCACTATTTTCATTTATTTTAGTATATTTTGAAAAAAAATTTTTTCATTACTGTTCAGTTGCCAAGTCATGTCTGACCCATGGGCTGACTGTAGCATGCCAAGCTCCTCTGTCCCCCATCACCTTCTGGAATTTGCTCAAATTCATGTTCATATAGTCAGTTACTCTATCTAACTACTGCACCATTGGCCGCCTCTTCTCCTTTTAATTTCAATCTTTCTCAGCACCAAGGCCTTTGCCAGGGGCCCAGCTCTTCTCATCAGGTGGCCAAAGCACTGGAGCTTCTGCATCAGTCCTTCCAGTGAAGTTTCGGGTTGCTTTCCTTTAGGATGGACTGGTGTGATCTCTGTGCAGACCAAGAGATTCTCAAGAGTCTTCTCCAGCTTCATAATTCAAAAGCATCAATTTTTCAGCACTCAGTCTTCTTTATGGTCCAACTCTCATATCCATACATGACTACTGGAAAAACCATAGCTCTGGCTAGATAGACCTTGGTTGGCAAAGTGATGTCTCTGCTGTTGAGGTTTGATATAGCTTTCCTTCCAAGGAGCAAGTGTCATTTAATTTCATTGAAATTTTAGGCTACAGTTTTGATCAGTTTTGCAGCTATATTTTACGGTGTATTTTCACCGTCACTGGAGATATTATTTTCCTCCTTTATCTCCTTATTCTTTATCAGTAAATTTGTAGTAAACTCAGACTTGATCCCTTTCTGTTGCTAACTGTTATGTGAAATTAGTTTTCCTGAACTTTGGGAAGGAGTACCTCAGATATGCAGATGACACCACCCTTATGGCAGAAAGTGAAGAGGAACTCAAAAGTCTCTTGATGAAAGTGAAAGAGGAGAGTGAAAAAGTTGACTTGAAGCTCAACATTCAGAAAACTAAGATCATGGCATCTGGTCCCATCACTTCATGGCAAATAGATAGGGAAACAGTGGAAACAGTGTCAGACTTTATTTTGGGGGGCTCCAAAATCACTGCAGGTGGTGATTGCAGCCATGAAATTAAAAAACACTTACTCCTTGGGAGGAAAATTATGACCAACCTAGATAGCATATTAAAAAGCAGAGGCATTATTTTGCCAACAAAGGTCCATCTAGTCAAGGCTATGGTTTTTCCCGTGGTCATGTATGGATGTGAGAGTTGGACTGTGAAGAAAGCTGATCGCTGAAGAATTGATGCTTTTGAACTGTGGTGTTGGAGAAGACTCTTGAGAGTCCCTTGGACTGCAAGGAGATCCAACCAGTCCATTCTAAAGGAGATCAGTCCTGGGTGTTCATTGGAAGGACTGATGCTAAAACTGAAACTCCAATACTTTGGCCACCTCATGAGAAGAGTTGACTCACTGGAAAAGACTCTGATGCTGGGAGGGATTGGGGGAAGGAGGAGAAGGGGACGACAGAGAATGAGATGGCTGGATGGCATCACCGACTCGATGGACATGAGTTTGAGTGAACTCCAGGAGTTGGTGATGGACAGGGAGGCCTGATGTGCTGTGATTCATGGGGTTGCAAAGAGTCAGATACGACTGAGCGACTGAACTGAACTGAACTGAAGTAGATTGTGACAGATGTTCTAGCTTCATGGATCTAGAGTACTCTTTTATTGCTTCATGATATGTCCTGTTTTCTGAGATCCCTTGCTCTCTCCTACTTTTGTTGAACACTCTTTCTTTTGCTGCATCATCTCTGTCCAGCTTGACCTGGATTTTGTTTCCAGCAGTCTCCCATCCACGTGAGATTCTGCCCTTGAACTGAGCCAAGGTGCTGTGATTGTGTGTGCTTAGTCACTCAGTTATCTCCAACTCTGCAACTCCATGAATTGTAACCTAT
The DNA here is from genome assembly GCF_049115385.1 of Moschus berezovskii. Taxonomy (NCBI): domain Eukaryota; kingdom Metazoa; phylum Chordata; class Mammalia; order Artiodactyla; family Moschidae; genus Moschus; species Moschus berezovskii. The sequence goes on from NC_142466.1 coordinate 116,372,504, forward strand.
AGTCTCCTCTGTCCATGCGATTCTCTAGGCAGGAATATTGGAGTGGGTCGCCATGCCCTCCTCTCGGGGATCTTCCCCACCCAGGGATTGAACCCAGGCCTGCCACACTGCAGGCGGATTCTTTACCATCTGAGACACCAGTAGGAGACCACTGAATTCAGACTGCATGAGCCCTGACAGGCTACACCAGGGATAACTGCACTTCACTGCGTATGCCTGTGTGTTAGTCACTCAGTCGTGTCCGACTCTTTGAGACCACATGGACTGTAGCCTACCAAACTCCTCTCTCCATAGAATTCTCCAGGCAAGAATACTAGAGCAGATTGCCATTCCCTTCTCCAGGGGATCTTCCCAATCCCAGGATCAAACCCAGGTCTCCCGCATTGCAGGCAGATTCTTTACCGCCTGAGCCACCAGGGAAGCCCTCACTGCGTACAGAAGTGTACAAAGGCCCAACAGTTAAAGCTGCAGTCCCATATCTTTCTGACTGCTTTTTATTAAATGTCTGGTGGAGATCTGCTCTTCTCCTGTTTTTAGAGCTATGAGAGAGTCTGTGGCACCCCTCTGTATCCTGCTGCACAGTTTCTGATACTACGCAGATCTCTGAGTGCCAGCGGACTGTCCACGTCGGCTCCTAATTTGAGGTTTGAAGGATGCCTTAGGTTTGAAACGTAGATGCTGTCAGTGTGTTTGGGTTCTGTATCCCAGTTCTGTTTTTATGGGGGGTTTAGGGAGATGCAGAAACCGTATCCTCAATGTCATCTTCCCAGAATTTGCTGTATTGCCTTTTGGAGTGATCTTTAAAAGACTCATTTACAATGACATCCAACGTGCAATTGCCACATCCCCATGAATAATCACCAAACCTCTACTAAAGGTCTTTGCCTCATTTGTTACTAATTCTGTCACATGACCTCTATAAACTGCTATAAACATGCACAATTTATGTTATTTGAGGTTATTTTAGACAAATGTGTCTTATCCCTACACTAATTCATTATTCATTATTCAAAATGAACGAGCAAGAGAATCTACGTAAAGACAAAGAGATAAGCAGAATGCCTCTTTGCGGAAAGCAGCGCTTGGAGGGAAAATGATCACCCGTGAGCAGTGTAGTCACTGGACGTGAGGCTGAGGAGTCAGACTGAATCTGGGACACAGTGGGCACAGGAGGGCGTCGGATCCCAGGAGACACAAAGGCACAGAACTAGGGAGCATCCGTTCTCTCACTGTTCAGAGAAGCAAAAGCTTGGTGAGGGTTTCCCAGACATCCTTCACGGGGGAGCGAGGGTTTGAACAGAGTCTGAGAAAACAAAATATTTGGACAGACAGGGCATTACTTCAGCCTATGTAGATCAGGGGAATGGACGGAGGTGGACTCGTGGCAATTAGAGAGACTCTCAAGCACAGGTCTCCTGTTCCACCTCCTGCCTGGGCGCGAAGGGACGGGATGGGGTCAGGTCTGCTTTGGAGCTCCAGAAGCCAAAGCAGTGCTTCTTCTGTCTCCTCTGCTTGCCAACCTAAGTGTATTCTATTAAACAAATATTATAGTGCACAGTTTTGTGAGCTGCAGACAGAGGACTCTGTGCTGCCCTTAAAATGGACATTTCTTTCCTTTTCCTACAAATGTAAGGTGTGACGTCACACTTCTAGAGTCCAGCCAGACAAGCCAGTAAAGGTTAGGGCTCTGCTGATCTGGTGATAGATACCTGTAACATGCCTACAATCCAGCCTCCTCAGGTCCAGTCTTGGCAGTTCACACACACACACACACACACACACACACACACACACTCTTCCATTTCCCAAAGGACTGATGAGAAATATAGGCTGCAGTGACAAGAGGAGGCAGAGATGAGATGGTAACACTGCATACTGCACAGCAGAACGTCCTGAGCAGCTCCTGTGACTCTCCCCCTTTCCTGCCATTTTCCAGCCGTGGTTACCATATCCCCCGCCACCATCAGCACCACCACCTTTCTGCTCAGCCTCTCTCCCACACCCTTTCTGGATCCCTCCCCTCCTGTGTGTCCTTCTCCAGGTGTCACCACTTCTTTCCTTCTGAAAATATGTTTAGCCCTCCCTCAGCCTGGCTTCTCCTTTTTGCCTCCCCACTCAACATTTTTAATCAGCAAACTAAGGTCTCCCTTCTGGACCCCGTTCTCCTTATGAGAAAAAGAAGCAAGGGAGTCTATAAATAGCGCTCAAAAACTGTCCCAACCTGGCGAGTGCACACTTTCTTTTGTGGCTTGGTTTTCAAGGTTTTGCAGAACTAAGAGTTTGTTTCAAGATGCTCACTATCCCTTCCTCATTAGTCCATCAGAACACGTGGTAATTTTTTTTATTTTCCTCCCAATTGCAGTCCGGTACACTTGGCCTTCAGCTGGACTAAAGGCAGGGGGTAAAGCATGCTGAAGTTGCTTTCATTGCAATCTTGATATTATAACCAGATGGTCATGGGAACACAAGGTGCCAGGAGACACAATCAGAAACATCACAGTACCCTTATTTGGGACTGCTATCCGGAGATTCAGAAAGACTTTTCTGGTTGCAAACCCCACTAAGTTGCATAAAGAATGGGGCAGATGTGCCACAGTTGATCAGAACAAAAACACTAGTGTGTCCGTATATATGTCTCTGTGTGTGTGTGAGAGACAGACAGACAGAAACAAAGCAGAGAGACTGCAAGAGCGCACACGTGTTAACGCGGATGGGGCAGCGAGCGCTGGGGCGACAGACAGGCAGTTCCGACCGCCACAGCGGAGCATCGGAGAGTGCAGGGGTGGAAGTCAAAACTTCAGCGCGAGACAGGATGGTCTGGCGAAGGAAAGGGAGCATTTATTAAGACACATTCAACCATGTCTGTAATTAAGTCCTTCCAGAAATCCATTATTATCCCTTCCGTGCAGATGACTGAAATGAAGCTCGGAGAAATTAGATAACCTGCCCAAGGTTATACAGCAAATAAGATCTCTGAGTGCATACTCTGTCCACTTTTCCCTCACTGCTTCCACACCCGCCCCCCATCCACTGGCAGCCTTGAATTTCAGTAAAGAAAGCAGTCTGAGGGTGAAGGCGGAGCAGGCATTGAGACGAGCTCCCTATAGTGCTCTCTCTAACCAGCGGTCCACCATGCTTCTTTTCTTGGGGTTGAGAGATGCAAGGCTAGCCACACTGGCTCATCCAACCGGTTGGAAGAGGCAAGCAAAAAGCCCAGCTTGTACCTTCTCTCCGGCCTAATCTTCTGCATGCTTCTAACGCTGGGATCCGGCCCTCCCTCCTGCCCTGCCAGCCTCACCACCGAGGACAGCAGCACAGCTGGAAAAATAGATAGGTCTTTCTAGCCCTCTCATGCGTGTGCCGTGGGGCCAGGTAGCTCTATAAATATGGTAATGGCTTCTCAAGCATGCCCGGACTGGAAATGAGACTGAGAGGCTTGAGCAGGCTGTTCCCACCGATAACTGCTATGGCAGTCTTGCAGGAGGAGATGCTGCCTCTGAGCTCCAGGGTCAAATTAACTCCCCACCCCCTTGAGTAGACCCCCTCTCTCTGCCTCCCCTGCCACCCCATTAATGGCCTGTGCCCACCTGTTCCCTGATTACACTGATGACATCCACAGAGGGAAGAAGGCGAGCAGCAGCTCATGTTTAGTCTATTACCAGGAGGCCCAGACTTGTGATAAAAAAAAAAAATACACACCAGCAACAAGACAGCTGCACCAATGTGCACAACAGGGAGCCAGCTTGACAGTCCCTGCCACGGCCCCGCCGAGCAAAACGACAGCTCCACTGAAGAGCCAAATGCCCACTCAGCCTAAACAAACACGCGCCCAGAGATGTTCTGTCTGCAGCTGCCTTTCCCGATCTTCCTGAGTCAGGAAGATCCCCCGGAGAAGGGAACGGCTACCCACTCCAGGACTCTTGCCTGGAGAACTCCATGGACAGGGTAGTCTAGCAGGCACAGCCCATGGGATCGCAAAGAATTGGACACGACTGAGGGACTAACCCTTTCAGTATTCTTGCCTGGAAAATCCCATGGACAGATGAGCCTGGTGGGCTATAGTCCATGGGGTTGCAAAGAGTTGGACACGACTGAGCATGCATGCTGTGGTGCTGTGCAAAAGCTTTTAAGTTTGATTAAGTCCCACTTATTTATTTTCTGCTTTTATTTCTATTGCCATGGGAGACTGACGTAAGAAAACGCTAGTACAATTTATCCACCCTGCTCTTTCTTGCTGCTATGACCATTGCCTTGCATTGCTTCAACAGTGGCATAGTACCTCAGAAGAGAAGGCTTTTGAGTACTGAAAGTCTAGGACCAGAGGTACCCAAGGATGAGGGACTACATGCTGGATTTTTTACCCTTGTGACGCCTATAGACACACCTTCTCAGAATAATGTTTTTACACGCATAAACCACATTGCAAAATAATTTTACAGTATAATATCATGACAAATATAAAGTGAATGTGCTTTAAAGTTTTTATTTAACTGATCGATGAATGAAATCAGGAAAGTGTCACAAACTGGTTCAAAGAGAGAATTCAAAGAGCAGAACCATATATGGGCCACTGGCACAGTTGCTAAAATAAATGTGCTAATACATGCAAAACCTGCTCTTAACTGGGGTGGTCAGGAGCAGAGCAACCAGGGAGAGAGTGGGGATCAGTTGTATCTTCTACAGGACAAATTTTACCTCTTTGGACAAGAGTCATTTCTATTACTCCTATTTTTCTCAACTTTCAGAGCTGTAAAACAGCTCAAAGGCAAGAAAGACGATAACTACAGAATCAGATCATCAGAAGGGGCACAAGAGGCTGTCTGACATTCTATGCTGCTGCTAAGTCACTTCAGTGGTGTCCGACTCTCTGCAACCCCGTAGACAGCAGCCCACCAGGCTCCTCTGTCCCTGGGATTCTCCAGGCAAGAACACTGGACTGGATTGCCATTTCCTTCTCCAATGCATGAAAGTGAAAAGTGAAAATGAAGTTGCTCATTTGTGTCCGACTCTTCGCGACCCCATGGACTGTAGCCCACCAGGCTCCTCCGTCCATGGGATTTTCCAGGCAAGAGGACTGGAGCGGGGTGCCATTGTCTTCTCCACTACATTCTATGCTGCTAAGTCACTTCAGTCGTGTCCGACTCTGTGTGACCCCATAGATGGAAGCCCACCAGGCTCCCCCGTCCCTGGGATTCTCCAGGCAAGAACACTGGAGTGGGTTGCCATTTCGTGCCATTTCAAAGGTTGTCATATAATTTTTTTCTGGCAAATGAAACAGATATAAACACAGAAGAAACCAATCATATAGAAATGCATTCAGTAAAACAGTTTAAGATTTTGCCATATAGTAATGCATATGCTTCTTTGTTGTCACATGAGTTAACATAATTTTGTAAGGACCCCTGTAATTTTGGAGTCCTGTGTCTAGCGCTATTTCAGGGTGTCAACAAAGACTCTAATGTGCTAGGAAAGTATCTACTATTTCTGTATTTTACAAAGCCTCAGTTACTGCTAAAACCAATGTGATTTGTTTCTTACCATGGTAAGGGAAGGAGATGATAGATGTCAGTCAGAATCCTACTAGGCCCCACGTAAAGGATCTCTGAATTCGATTTTTTAGAAAGATGGTAACCTGAACCCTGTATAAGAGACTGAAAAAGAGACATAGGTATATAGAACAGTCTTTGGGACTCTGTGGGAGAGGATGAAGGTGGGATGATTGGGGAGAATGGAATTGTAGCATGTAAATTATCATAAGTAACCAGTCCAGGTTCGACGCATAAATTTTCCTCTGTTCATTTCTTTGCATTTGTGCTTTTTCAATAAAAAAAACTTTTAACTGAAAAAAAAAAAATTAAAAAAAATAAAAATAAAAGTTTCCCCCACTCTTAATGTTGAAAGAAAAAAATGATGACCCAAATTGGAAGAAGAGGAAAGATGTGAAGTGAAACAAATTAAGTGAGTTACACATTATCGATGTGTCTGAGAAAGGTGTCCTTGGATCTGTCTCCCCCAGGGTAACCTAGGAATTAGAGAGACCCGGCACTGGTTGAGGGGATCTGAGAATACAGAGTAAATATGCTCACATTTCTCGGGCAGAAGGCTAGAACTTTACAAGACCCCAGCATTTGGGCAGTCAGGACCGAGACAGTCTCCTGGAGTTTACCAAAATGTCAAGACGATGTTTCCCGGGTGGTAGCACAGATGTGTGAAGAGACGGTCCACGCAGAGAGGGCTGTGGTGGAGAAGTTGGGGGGATTCAGCAGGCTCCTCTGTCCATGGGATTCTCCAGGCAAGAATACTGGAGTGGTTTGCCATTTCCTTCCACAGGGGACCTTCCCCACCCAGGGATTGAAACCACGTCTCCCACATTGGCAGGCAGATTCTTTACCACTGAGCCACCAGGGAAGCCCCCTTAGGTTCTTTGTAATCAAGAAAACATGGCTTCAAGTCTCATCAACTTCTTCAGTTCAGTTCAGTTCAGTCGCTCAGTCATGTCCAACTCTTTGCAACCCCATGAATCACAGCACGCCAGGCCTCCCTGTCCATCACCAGCTCCCGGAGTTCACTCAGACTCATGTCCATCAAGTCGGTGATGCCATCCAGCCATCTCATTCTCTGCCGTCCCTGTCTCCTCCCGCCCCCAATCCCTCACAGCATCGGAGTCTTTTCCAGTGAGTCAACTGGTCGCATGAGGTGGCCAAAGTATTGGAGTTTCCGTTTTAGCATCAGTCCTTCCAATGAACACCCAGGATTGATCTCCTCTAGAATGGACTGGTTGGATCTCCTTGCAGTCCAAGGGACTCTCAAGAGTCTTCTCCAGCACCACACTTCAAAAGCATCAATTCTTCGGCGATCAGCTTTCTTCACAGTCCAACTCTCACATCCATACATGACCATGGGAAAAACCATAGCCTTGACTAGACGGATCTTGGTTGGCAAAGTAATGTCTCTGCTTTTTGATATGCTATCTAGGTTGGTCATAACTTTCCTTCCAAGGCGTAAGCGTCTTTTAATTTCATGGCTGCAATCAGCATCCGCAGTGATCAACTTCTTACCCATCCTTAAAACTCTTTCCTGAGGCTTTGGTTTGGTCTATTCCCCACATTCCCTCCCAACCTACTAAATCCTATTTAAGCCTTCCAGAGCTCCTTCTCCCAAGGTATTTGTGATGCCTCTGTGTGTGTGCTCAGTCACTTCATCCGTGTCAGACTCTTGGCAACCCCATGGACTATAGACGACCATGCTCCTCTGTCCGCGGGATCCTCCAGGCAAGAATACTGGAGTGGGTAGCCATGCCCTTCTCCAGGGGATCTTCCTGACCCAGGGATCAAACCAGCATCCCCTGTGTCTTCTGCACTGCAAGTGTATTCTTTTAACCACTGAGCCACCAAGGAAGGCCAAGGTATTTGTGAAAGAGTCGGACATGACTGAGCGACTGAACTGAACTGACCATGTAAGCAGAAATTTAATCTTCATCCATAATTTCAAGGCACAGAGCTCCTAAACCTTTGGAACTTCCTAAAGAATATTCCAAGTGGTAAAAGGGACTTTTGTTATGTTAATAATATGAATTCTGGAAAGAGCCTCCACAGGAGGGCTGGACGCCAGTGCAGCCACCAAGTGATTTGTCTGTATGTGTGCTCAGTCACTCAGTCGTGCCCAGCTCTCTGTGACCCCGTGAACTGCAGCCTGCCGGCTCCTCTGTCCATGGGGATTCTCCAGGCAAGAATACTGGAGTGGGTTGCCATGCCCTCCTCCAAGGGATCTTCCCAACCCAGGGATCCAACCCAGGTCTCCTCCATTGCAGGCAGATTCTTTACTGTCTGAGCCACCAGGGAAGCCCTTTAGAGGGTTTGAACTCAGTCTTAACACTGGATTGCCAGAGAACTACCAGAATCTAGAAAGAGGTAAGGAATGATTGCTCTGCAGGTTTCAGAGTGAGCATGGCTCTTCCAATACCCTGACTCCAGACTTTTAGCCTCCAAAACTCTGAGAAAAAATTGTCTGTTGCTTCCAGCCACCCAGTGGGCAGTCCCTTGTTTTGGGAGCCCTAGCAAACTAATACAGAGGCTTCCCAGAGTAAGTGACATTTGAATAAATTCTGAATTTCCAAACAGAAATATAGGATTTATTTGCCTAACAGATATTTTTTTTTCTTTCTTTATTTTTCCTAGTATTTATAAGTCGACCTCTTTCACACAGACATTCTGATGTCCAGCCTCCCTCAAAAGATGAAAAGAGCCACAAGCCACCATGAGCTGGAACTGTACTCCATGAAGGCCACATGAAGGAGCATGTGTCCCAGGCTGCCCCATTTCTCAGCACTCACACCTGGCTCTCTCCACTCTTTATACGTCCAGCCTGGCGTCTGTGCCATCATAAATGCAAGAACTGGCTCTAAAGTTTTTCAGCCAGAAGAGAGTTCAGAGGAGAAGTCTCTGCAGCTCTCCCCGGGAGCCCCCGTGCATGGCGCTGGTCGTCACCTGTCCTCCAGAGCCCTGGCCACTTGCCTGTGTCGGCAGCAGTGGGGGGGATGAACACTATCCCGGTATCTTTAATTAAATCACCACTCCTCAGACATCCTCTTGCTCTGCAACTTATTACCATACCCTGGATCTTTCACCCTTGCTGCTGAATTCCAATGTGATGGATCTCGAGTCCCCTACGTGCTCCAGAATTTGTTCTTTAGGTGGAAACGTTTACATTTTGATTGCCTAATATGTTTCTACCGTCTTCTATCCAGCAGGATGTCAGGGCCCTCTGTACGGCACTCAGGAAAGGAAACCAGTCTAGACTGCAACCCCTTCATTAAGACAAAGCTCAGGTCAAACCCAAAACATCCATGAAACCTCCCGGGGCTGTGTAATGTGACCATCCCCGCTCACCAGGGAAACCGGGTCTGAGTTTCTGCTACACTACTTGTTACCTGTTCGGGCAAACTACTTGACCTCTCACAGTTTTCTCTGTAGCATGAACATAAAAAATCATCCAAGACATAAGATCTTCATGGTGATTAAATGAGACAAGCATACACACAGTGTGCTTAGAGCAATGCCTGGATATAATAAGCACAGTTTAAAACTGGCTATTGTTGTTACTCTAATTGTTATTGGTATCACTTTCATCGCTATTTTTATTGTTGCTGTTACTGTTACAGCAGTAATACTCCATTACAATGCTCCAAATGGGGTCAAAAAAAATTCAGCTGTGTAGAGTGCAGAATCACAGTATTGCAAAGTTTAAGAGAAAACTAATGCAAGGCTACAGTGAAGAAGGGTAGTAAAACATCTGCCTGTCCACGCAGGAGTGCAAGAGATATGGGCCCTGGGTCAGGAAAGATCCCCTGGAGGAAGAAATGGCAACCCACTCCAGTATTCTCACCTGGAGAATCCCATGGACATAGGAGCTTGGTGAGCCACAGTCCATGGGTTGCAAAAGTGGGGACATAGCCCAAGCAACTGCACACACACACGTTGTATCTGACATAACATTATATTTGATATAACGTGATACCTGATATGTCATCATGATATATGTTTAGTTTTGTTTTTAATAGGGCTTCTCTGTAGTACATTTTCTCTGGGAAAAAACCTAACCTGTTTGACACCAGTCGGAGTCACAAGGTAGATGAGCTATCACAGAAGAGCCCTCCCTGGCCGGAGGGTATTTGGAGGCTTCCCTGGTGTCTCAGAGGTTAAAGCGTCTGCCTCCAATGCGGGAGACCCGGGTTCGATCCCTGGGTTGGGAAGATCCCCTGGAGAAGGAAACGGTAACCCACTCCAGTATTCTTGCCTGGAGAATCTCATGGACGGAGAAGCCTGGTAGGCTACAGTCCACGGGGTCGCAAAGAGTCGGACACGACTGAGGGACGGAACAGGATGGAAAGCTGTGCACAGAGTTGTGAGCTATGACTTAAGCCAAAGACCATAAAGAAGGATCAAGCTGGAGGAAGTGCACAGACTCAGCAATGGACAGACTTCATCTGGGATGCCACCTCAGGCTGACAGAGAGACAAAGGGATAGGAGCTCTGAATCATAATCAAGTTGACAAGTACCCTCCCCTGGGGAATCTGAGAAGCCTATGTTCTCATTAAGTTGGAAAGCCAACAAAGAAGCTTTGTTTGTTTTTGCACTTTCTCTACAGCTACACCTTTACACCAGAGGATTGCCATTCTCTGTGCCAAAGATGAGGCCATGTTAATACAGTGAAAAGTCTTAAATATGACCAGACCAAAATGGATATGAGGTAGTTATCTGTCTCGCCTTGCTATGAATCATGTAATCTGCCTAAGGAACAACTTGTTTCATGTCACCCCTCTGATCGACAAGCTTCCAGCGTTCCCTGTTACTGAAAGAGCAATGTCTAAATTCCCAGGACGTCTGCATGAGGCCCAGATGTGAGAAAGACAAGTGTGTAAGTAAGAGGAGACAGCCGCGGAACCTCAGCGTCGTGTTTGCCATCCGTGAAAACGTCACCCAGCCGGTCTCTCTGTCAGCAACCTGCGCACCATCCTCCAGTCATCCCCTTTCTTCTCCTTACGTACCCATCCCATCAAGTAATGGACCGACCAGTCGCTGAGATCTTTTCTCAGCGCACCTCCCCAACAGCTGTGAACTTGCCCGTGTTTACCATTCCTCCACTGCTATCACCGTCCAGGCTTGAATTATAAGCCCAGGCATAATTTGGTTCCCCAGGGCTCTCCCATTTCTCCCTAAAAATCCATCCTTCATATTTATTTTCAAAGTGGGAAAAACTGATGTGTGTGTGTGTGTGTGTGTGTGTGTGCACTCACGCAAGAGGAAAGTGATGAAGAAGAAGGCTTGGATGGGAAAGAGACAACTAATCGTAAGAGCTAACTTTATTCTGAGTGATTATTATATGTCAGGTGCTGTACTAAATGATCTGTTCACTATCTCATTTAATTCTCCACAAGCCCCTAGAGGTGGCAAGGGGAGGTTCCAAGGATGTACTATGTTTAAAATGGCTGTAATACTTTATTGTTCTTCCCCTTGAGAAACATAGTCAAATTCCCTTTCTTTGAATCCCAACTGACTATAATAACTTGCTCAACCAGGTGAATGCAGCAGAAATGATGTTCTGAACCTTCTGAAGCTTGGTCATCAGAAGCTTTTCTTATAATACTCTCTATCTCTCAGAGCCTTGACAAACTGTTAGAAGTCCAACAGCACTGAGGGCCCGTGAGAAGGCTCTACGAGAACTAACTTACGAGAAGCACAAACCATGGGCCGAGGTCGCGGAGCATGGGAGTGACGCAACCCTTTAGAAGTGGACCCTTCAGATAACGCCACATGGATCCAAGATGAACTGCCCAGCTGAGCCCCGAATTCTTAATCCACTAAATTGTTATCAAAATATAGCAAAATCAGTGGTTATCACAAACCACTAAGTTTAGAGATTTTTTTTTAGAAAAATGTAACAGATAACCTGAATGGAAAGGTTAACTTTTGACCAAGGTCACACAGTGGACATTGGAACCAAGTCTCAATTCCAGGTGGTATGATCCCAGAGTCTGCTCTTTTAACCATGGAGTCCATACTGTTCCCTTAAATGGAGGATGTTGGTTAACTGAGTTGGGAAAGTCACATGCTTCTGGCGAACAAGGCATCAAAGCCCTGAAAGATGAAGGGAAAACAGGAAAAGGACTCATATTTATCAAGGAGATTCTGTGTACAGTCACTGTGCTAGAAATACTTTTTCTGATTTAATTCTTGAAAAAAAAAACTTTTAAAGTAGTTATTAACACCATTTCACTAAACAAAAGACAGAAATGTGTTTTAGAATAACTCGCCAAAATCCGACATCCAGAAAGTCACAGGCTTGGATTTTAAACTCAGGTCAGGATCCAAAGCCAGTGTGAACATCGGACTGGATAAGCTGCTGAGTGAATTTCAGAAGCAAGTCCCAGCACTGGATTTCCCAGAAGGAAGACATCCGTGCCTATGGGGCAGGCTTCCGTTCCAGGTAGGCACTGAGCATGCTAAGGTCAGAAGTGATTTATTTCACTTCTACATCAGAAGACAAAAACTTTTAATTAAAAGAAGAGAGAAAAAACTGCCAGAGACTGAGCAGGAAGTCCACGCCATCTGACAGTTTCAATTTTCACTTACGGCTTACTTTCACCAATTGATATCCTTCTCTTGCCTGCTGAAAAGAACCATTGGCTTCCATAAATCACCTTCCAAAGAAACAGACAACTGCTGTTTTAACCCTCACTTGGACAGGAATTCAACAACGTCTGCTACGTTTCGCTGATCACTAACTGTGTGTCAGAACCTATGCAGAGGGCACCCATCTGTAATCCTATTTAACTCCCACAAATCCCTATGAGGTAGGGGCTATAAGAAGCTCTCATTGAAAGAAAGTGAATCTAGTTTATGTGTTGTGAGACCACTTCCCAAAACCCTGGCCGTGCCGCTGTGCCCCGAGGCGCTCCAGGAGCTGCTGCTGCTAAGTCACTTCAGTCATGTCCGACTTTGTGTGACCCCATAGATGGAAGTGAGCATTATTGCTGTTGGTGCTGTTGTTAGTATTGGTAGTATTTTCTCTCTCCACTTCATACAGAGTTGACACTTTCTTGTTCACTGCGCACCAGACACCATTCACCATTCTAAGTGCTTTCTAAGCATCAACGTAATGACCTTCACAACTTCAATTACTTCCTGTAATTTTGCAGATGAGGATACTTAGGCATGGAGAGGTAAAGAAATCTTCCCAAGGCGCACAGCAGGGAAGTGGGAGAGGCAGAATTCAAATGTCCTGAATATCTCAAAGGGTCAGTAGCCCAGGGATAACATACAGAATCTCTGAAGTTCTTTAAGACTGCATTCCAGAAGTTCTCAGCCACTGGCTGAAGAGCTTCTGTTCTAGCCCTACTTACTGGCAGCTGTGTGTCTGCTGATGCTCTCGCATCCCCCACCATGGCAGAGCCTCCTGCCCTACCTCTGAGACTGGGCCCCTAGGGCTACCAAGAGTTGCCAGAACAAAACATAAATCAATGGCAGGCTGATGACCACAAAAGTTCCTCTCCCGAAAGGCTGTTTCAGTCAGACCGTGCCCTGTCCATGCTGAGGTCCCAGCATCGTCCCCATGCAACCATACTACCTGGGCTAGGAGATAGACAAGTTATGGCAGGATGCCTCAGTGAGGAAAGGGGGTGTCTGTTTTCTGCACCTGACATTTCCATGCTCAGCCGATAAAGTAGAAGACAGAGAGTAACAGTCATGGCAGGATGCCAAGTGTCCCAGCAAAACACCTGCTGACCGTCAACAGACGCTTCTAGGAGCGCCATTCTTAGCCTTCTTTTTGGTGTCTTCCTCGGAATCTTTGCTCAGCTGCTACTGACGTGTCAGTCACTGCCCACTCCCCCGACCCCGCCCAGACCGCCCCGGCCCGGGAGTGGACTGATTCTATAAAGTAAAAGGCTCTAAACCGAAAGGCTCTCAGGGATGACTTCACCCTAGTCCATCATGTACACACACATACACATACACTGGGAGGCTGAGCTTCACAGAGTGAAAAGAGCTTCATACCTTTCTGATTTGAGTTAGGACCCAAATCCCGGAATGTCCTGAGTCCCAGTTCGGTGTTCTTTCCAATAATACAGCCATTTCTTAGATTGTCAGGGGGAGTGAATTAAGAACAATTGGTCCGGTTGTCCAATTTTATAGCTAGGAAACTGAGGTCCCAAGAGAAGGAAAGCCCTAATCATAAATCATGACCTTGCCTCAGTTATTTGCGTTCACATATTAATACTTCCCTCCTGAGTCTGCAAGTGCCATGAAACTAGAGTTCTTGCTGGATTCATCTTCACACCTCAGAAACAACGGGCATGGAGCAAATGTTCAATAAATCACAGTCAAATGGATGATGGATCTAAGAACAAATGAATAAATGCATAGGGGAATGAATAAGTGGATGAATGAATTAATAAATAAATTCTTCTAGCTTAAAGTATTGCTCCCTATTGGGAAGAAGTTCCTAGGGAAGTAACACTTGAAGTTGTCATTACTCATGAGTATCAGAATTCAAGTCAGTCTCAAATGTTTTCCTAAGCATGCGGCTTGATGAATAGAAAACAAGCAATCTATATCAGAGGTGCTTGGTGGGAGGAGAAGTTTCGATCTGGTCAAGTGGGACTGATAGACAGGTAACATGCTCCCATTTCTTTTCAGGTTATTAAGTTCTCTTTAGACCCACCATCTCATCAATCCTCAAGAGAGCCCAGTGGTAAGAATATCACGTCCACTTTTCAGATGAGGAGACTGGGAATCATGGAAAGAAAAGAACCAGCGCATAACCACTTGGATCCCTAGGGCAGAGTCAGGCTTGGACTCCAAGTCCTTCCATTCCCCTCTCTGCCAGGTGGAGCTGGAAACTGTGCTGAGAGTTAGAGGGGTACTGAAGATCACCGTTGCATTGTTAAACCAAAACCAGCTTGTGCCTTTTCCAGAAAGGAATCTGAAATCAGCGGGTGTCTCTGTGCTGGGCCCCGTGTGTTCAGGAAGGATTAAACTACAGCCCCACAGGCTGAGCTCATTTCTCACTCTGTCTCATTAGGAGTGGCCACCGCGCCCGCAGCCTCGAGCTGGCCTGTCATCCACTCACACCTCCCACTCTCAGGTGACAGCCCCGCTGGCTGCTCCATCCTGCATCTGATGTCAATTTCTTGGAGATGAATGGTGGGGTTTCTTCTAAGAAGCTGAAATGTGCTGTTTTTTTCAACCAATATTTATTGAGCACCCTTCTGTATGTACCTCTGAGTGCTGCTGCTGTGGGGAGAAGAGAATAAACAGTCCTGTTATACGCTAAGTATGATACTAGATATTTTAGACATATCATCTTATCTATGTATAAGGCTTCCCTGGTAGCTCAGCTGGTAAAGAACCTGCCTGCAATGCAGAAGACCCCGGTTCGATTCCTGGATTGGGAAGATCCCCTGGCGAAGGGACAGGCTACCTACTCCAGTATTCTTGGACTTCCCTGGTAGCTCAGCTGGTAAAGAATTGCCTGCCATGCAGAAGACCCCAGTTTGATCCCTGGGTTGGGAAGATCCCCTGGAGGAAGGCATGACAACCCACTCCAGCATCCTTGCCTGGAGAATCCCATGGACAGAGGAGCCTGGCGGGCTACAGACCATGGGGTCACAAAGAGTCAGACACGACTGAGCAGCTAAGCACAGAACAGCACATCTTATTTATTAGTACCATTGTTACTGCTGGTGTTACTGGCATTATCATTTAAGGCTACCATTTATAGAGCACTTACACTGTAGCAGAATCTTACCGGGCACTTTGCACTTCTTACATAGTGATGACAATGATGATGCTGACAGTAACTGCATAAGGTTGAACAATGCTCTTCCCCATGGTTCGGGCTCCCCTAGAACCTCAGAATCTTATCTCAGATCTCATTTAAAAATGGATCTTCCAGAAGTAATGAGGTTAAGACGAGGCCATACAGGATTATGGTGAGACAAAACCCAATTCCTGGTACCCTTATGAGAAGACAGAAATCTGGACACATACACGGAGAAGAGAATACTAGATGCAATTAGAAACACAAAGGGAGAACACCATGTGAAGATAGTCAGACACTGAAGTGATGGATCTACAGGCCAAAGAACACCAAACACTGCTGGCAACCCCTTGAAGCGAGGAAGAAAACAAGGAACAATTCTCCCCTGGAGCCTGGACGGGAACATGGCCATGCTGATGCTTTGACTTTAGACTTCTAGCCTCCAGAACTGTGACATAATCCATTTCTGTTGTTTTAAGCAAGTCGGTTTGGGATAATTTGTTACGGCACCCCTAGGAAATCAACACAATGACTTCATTTGTCCTTTCTTGAGTATTTTCCACAGTCTTCACTATGTGAGAATTTCCTGTGAATTATCTGCTGTCTCATCTTGAGCATAACCCATAAGCACTCCACGCACCACAGTATCTGCAAGACGCTCCAACACCAGAAATCACTACCAACTGGTTACCTCTCTGAGTTTCTCAAGGTTTAGGTCCTGAGGAAAGAGTACAGTTGGCCCACCTTGTCTTGAGTCCAAGCACGAGTCATGGGTCCCTGTGGAGCTAAGAATGCGTGGCTTTTCATTCAAGGGTCCACCTGGCTCAACCCGCCCTTCTGTTGTCCAGTGTTGGTGAGAAAATGAGGAAGAAGGCTGAGGCCAAGACAGGGATGTTAGGAGATCACCACACAGTCTGCCTGGATTGTATTTTCCCACATTCCAAGAAGCCCTAAGGTCAAGTACAGAAAATATGTGCTCTATCAAGATGAAAGCATTAGCTGCTCAGTTCTGTCTGACTCTTTGTGACCCCATGAACTGTAGCCCACCAGGCTCCTCTGTCTATGGGATCTTCCAGGCAAGAATACTGGAGTGGGTTGCCATTTCCTTCTCCAGGGGATCTTCCCGACCCAGGGATTGAACTCACGTCTCCCACATTGCAGGCAGATTTTTTACCATCTGAGCCACTAAGGAAGCCCTTATCAAGATGAAGGAGATGCTATTATCCAGTTGTGCTTTGCCTTAGCACCCTCAGTAAGTCATGTAAGCTCCTAGCCTTTAGATTCTTCATCTATACAATGGGGATAATTGTTTCCTCACATGAATATGCTAAAGAGGAGATATGAGTTAATGTACAGCTGCTTCCCTTACCATTGTAAAAATAATGCTGCCTAACCTACCTGTTTAAATATTTCAATTATTAATTTGAATCAGTTTGGTTAAACATTTATGTTGTCAATCCAAAATCAGTGTGAATGGTGACTACAGCCATGAAATTAAAAGACGCTTTCTCCTTGGAAAGAAAGCTATGACAAACCTAGACAGCATATTAAAAAGCAAAGACATCCCTATGCCAACAAAGGTTCATATAGTCAAATCTATGATTTTTCCAGTTGTCATGTACAGATGTGAGAGTTGGCCCATAAAGAAGGCTGAGCTCTGAAGAATTGATGCTTTTGAACTGTGGTGTTGGAGAAGACTCTTGAGAGTCCCTTGGACAGCAAGGAGATTAAACCAGTCAACCCTAAAAGAAATTAACCCTGAACATTCTTTGGAAGGACTGTTGCTGAAACTCGAATACTTTGGCCACCTGATGTGATGAGCCAACTCACTGGAGAAGATCCTGATGCTGGGAAAGACGAAAGGCAAAAAGAGAAGGGGCAGCAGAGGATGAGGTGATTAGAGAGCATCAGCAACTCAATGGACATGAATCTGAGCAAATTCCAGGAGACAGGAGAGGACAGAGAAGCCTGGCAAGTTACAGTGCACCATTGTTCGGTCACTAAGTCATGTCCGACTCTTTGCAACCCCGTGGACTTAGCATGGGGGCCACAAAGCGTTGGAGATGACTTAGCGACTGGACAACATCAAGAATGTATACCATTGTCAGCATACATAAATATCTCTGAGAAGTGTTCCGCCCCAGACAGGTCTGAGTTCTGTTAATGATGTTACTACAAGTATCATCCTGCATCTAGTGGACCAGCTCCAGAGAGCTGGGCTGGTGTTGTACAAACAATTTGAGTTAGGGATTCCTGGCAGGCAGGCAGGCAGTGCCAGAGCCCTGCAATGAAGGTAATATAGCTCTAAACAGATAGCCAGGGGACTTCTTTTCTATATTAAACTATTGATTTTTTTTTTTTATATACTAACAGTACAAAAGGCCAGTGAAAACAATTGAATCCCAGAACTGGATGCAAAACACGAAAAAAAAGTCAGACATTCTTTGCCCTTTGTTGGTCATTTTCATGAAGTGACTTCCTTTTAGAGAAAAGATGAACTCCTTTATTTCTAGGAAGAGGAAGAGAGGGAAGGGGGGATGAAGGAAGGAAGAAAGGGTACAGTATGAGTAAAAGCTTTAAACTGGAAGACAGGAAACCTAATTTCTAGCTCAACTCAGCCACTGAGCAAACTCCTTCCTTTCTTCCAGACAGCAGGTGGTAAAACTTGATGCTTGTACATTTGAACAATCTGCATCTCTGTTATGGGAGGGAGGCAGGGAGGAGAGAAAGAAAAGGTAGATAGAAGAAGAGAAGATCTGAAAGAATGCACAGTGAGCCTAGGAAGAACGTTATGCTTGGATTAACTCTTGAGCTTCACCTGGACTCCAGCTGTGAGCCAATGTTTCCATCAAGGACCCTTGCCCCTAACCAGTGGTGGGGACTGAAGACTGTTCAGTTGGAAAGGGAGCCCTACTTAACAAAACTAAGCCAAGGTGTGAACACGGAATTCTGGGCCTTAGAAGGGTCATGCAGGAATCCTGAAGTACCATGTTGGGCTTCAAGAAACCCTGAAATATAAGCTCCTCAGATTCAGGGTGAAATCCCACTCAACTCAAGTTATGCCTTGAGTATGGGGAGACCACTCAGAGAAAGCTGTGCTCCATTTCTCTTCAAGACTGACATCTCTTCCTATGACTTCAGACTGAGATTTAGTCAGTTGATTATTCTGACGAGAGCATCGGATTTGGTACTCTACATACACCAGCTCCTAAAATCTTTACCTGGGGAGGGAAGATCATGGTTTCTACTTTGTGGGGACTTTATGGAGGTTTTGGAGCAAAATCATTCCTCCATGAACCAAGTCAACATTATTGAGACCAAGATGGTCTTTTTTCTGCACTTTTCAGTAACTTTTCTGCACTAAGTAATTTTGCTCATTGGGGTCCCATTAATTGTGATGTGCCAGGCACTGTGATGAGCTTTTGGTTTACAGACACTGTGCCATTTATGACTCATGACAGTACCATGACATAGATACGACTGCCCACACACGGAGGATGCCACAAAGGTGTATTTGAGGTGTCAGCAAGCCGCTTGTCTCCTTGAAGTCAGGATGACATTGTTCCTAGAGTCTGGGCAACTACCTTTCCCAGATACTGATGCTTACCCAGCCCTGGCTTGGGGGCCTGGAGACCACAGACATTCAGGAATCTGGAACCATCTCTCAGATGTCATCACATAAGCTGGCCACACGATTCACTTGCTTTCTTTCCACTTCAGGAGGAGGACTGGCTTTTAGAGAGGTGGTATTACGGAAGCAAAAACAAGACCTGGAGTGCACTGTGACTCAGATAATCAGCTCCTCATAGTACAATTAAAGAAAGCAGGGAAAACCACCAGGCCAGTCAGGTATGACTTAAATCCCCTAAGAATATACAGTGGAGATGACAGAAGATGAATAAATTCAAGAGATCAGATCTAGTAAACACAGTGCCTGAAGAAGTATGGACAGAGGTCTGTAATACTGCATAGAAGGCAACGAACAAAAACATCCCAAAGAAAAGCAAATGCGAGAAGGCAAAGTAGTTGTCTGAGGAGGCTTTACAAACAGCTGAGAAAAAAGAGAAGCAAAAAGCAAGAGAGGAAGGGAAAGGTACACCCAACTGAATGCAGAGTCCCAGAGGATAGCAGGGAGAGACAAGAAGGCCTTCTTCAATGAGCAGTGCTAAGACACAGAGGAAAACAACAGAAAGGGTAAGACTAAAGATCTCGTCAAGAAAACTGGAAATATCAAAGGAACATCTCATCCAAAGATGGGCACAATAAAGGAGAGAAGTGATAAAAACCTAACAGAAGCAGAAGTGATCGAGAAGAGATGGAAAGAATACACAGAACTACACAGAAAAGCTCTCAATGACCTGGATAACCATAATGCTGTAGTCTCTCTCTCAGAACCAGACACTCTGGAGTGTGAAGTCAATAAAGCTAGTGGAGGTGATGGGATTCCAGCAGAGCTACTTAAAATCCTAAAAGATGACGCTGTGAAAGTGCTGCACTCAATATGCCCACAAATCTGGAAAAGTCAGCAGTGGCCACAGGACTGGAAAAGGTCAATTCTCATTCCAATTCCCAAGAGGGGCAGTACTAAAGAATGTTCCATCCACAGAATAACTGTTCTCATCTCCCATGTTAGTAAGGTTATGCTCAAAATCCTCCAAGCTAGGTTTTAGTATTACGTGAACCGAGAAATTCCAGGTGTTCAAGCTGGGTTTAGAAAAGGCAGGGGAACCAGAGATCAAATTGCCAACATTTGCTGGATCACAGAGAAAGCAAGGGGATTCCAGAAAAACATCTACCTCTATTTAATTGACTACGCTAAAGCCTTTGACTGTGTGGATCACAACAAACTATGGAAGACCCTTTAAAAAATGGGAATACCAGACCATCTTACCTGTCTCCTGAGAAACTTGTATGTGGGTCAAGAAGCAACAGTAAGAACCCCATATGGAACAAATGACTGGCTCAAAATGGATCAAGGGGTACAACAAGGCTGCTTATTGTCACCCTATTTATTTAACTTATAAACAGAGCACATCATGTGAAATGCTGGGCTGGATAAGTCACAAGCTGGAATCAAGATTGTTGGGAGAAATTTAAACCACCTCAGATACGTGAATGATACTATCTTAATGGCAGAAAGCAAAGAGGAAGCAAAGAGCCCCTTGATGAGGGTGAAGGTGGACAGTGAAAAAGCTGGCTTAAAACTCAATATCAAAAAAAAAAAAAAAAAACAACTAAGATCATGGCATCCGGTCTGATCACTTCATGACAAATAGAAGAGGAAAAGGTGGAAGCAGTGACAGATTGGGCTCTAAAGTCACGGTGACTGAAGCCATGAAATTAGAAGGTGATTGCTTCTTGGCAGGAAAGTTATGAAAAACCTAGACAGTGTGTAAAAAACACAAAGACATCACTTTGATGACAAAGTTCCGTACAGTCAAGGCTACGGTTTTTCCAGTAGTCATGTATAGATGTGAAAGCTGGACCATAAGGAAGGCAGCATGCTGAAGAAATGATGCTTTCAAACTATGGTGTTGAAGAAGACTCTTGAGAGTCCCCCGGGAAGCAAGGAGAGCAAACCAATCTTAAAGGAAATCAACCCTGGACACTCTGATACTGAAGCTGAAGCTCCGATACTTGGGCCGCCTAATGTGAACAGCTGACTCACTGGAAAACATCCTGATGCTGGTAAAGATTGAAGGCAGAAGGAGAGCAGGATGATGACACCACTGACTCAATGGACATGAACTTGGGCAGACTCTGAGATGGCGAGCGACAGAGTCTGGTGTGAGGAAGTCCATGGCACTGAGAAGAGCTGGACATGACTTGCAGATTGGAAAACAACAACGATTATGAAAGGAGGGCTACCCTGGTAGTTTGGTGGTAAAGACTGTGCTTGCTGATTCAGGAGGTATGGTTTCAACCCCTGGGTCGGGAAGATCCCCTGGAGAAGGAAATGGCAACTGACTCCAGTGTTCTTGCCTGGAGAAACCCACGGAGAGAGGAGCCTGGTGCAGGCTACAGTCCACGGGGTTGCAAAACTGGGACACGACTTAAGCGACCAAACAACATCATTATGGAAGGAAACAAAGCATCCAGGTGGATTCAGCATTGCCCACCTTGGGCTCGAGCTTATATCTTATACAAGTTCTCTCTGGCCAGCATCACTGCTGTGTTCTTCCCTCAACTACGACTGTTCACATGTTTGTACCATGCAACTGAGGAGACACCTAAGCATTCACTCATGATTAAATACTGAAGGCCGCTCCTCAGCCTGACAGTTCTCCATGGAGTCTCTGCCTTCTGACCTTCTAGGACATTCTCTCTGCTTTGAAAAATTTATTTTAATTCTACAGGTGGTCCCTGAGCCTCCTTTGAGAACCAGTTCTCATGCTTACGGCAGCAGTAACTCTCCAAGGTGCCATTACAGCTCTTCGTTTGAGCTACTCCAGATGCAGTGCAAGAGGTAAGGACTGGAGTACAGGCAGTTTATTTTCTGTGGGGCAGTAAACACGGGGCAGAATGGGAAGTGAGATGGGAGAAAGGAAGGCCACTAAACGCGGTGTGAGCAGCGGAGGAGTAAACGCCCTGTGGAAATTCCGGAAGCTGGTTTAGAGCAGACTCCACAGTTATCCCACCCAAGAGGCAAAAGAGCTATGCTATTTATATACTGACTTCTGCTTATTCTCATACAGTAGGGTCATTTACATTCTGCTGCTGCAGATGTGGGAAAAGAAGGTTTCAACAGAGAAAGATCTCAGGCAGTTGGAGTCAGGCCAGGGGCACTGAGGCAGTCAGGGCAACGGGAAAATGGGCAGGGCATGAATGGTATCTACTTGTGTCTGCTTCGCCAGCCCATCTGTAAGGGTCAGATATTTGACCTACAAAACAGGGCTTGAGAAAGAGAAATGAGCACTCATCACTCATGCAAGTTGTCAGCAGAGCGGGCAGCACATGGTAAAGACCCAAACCACGTTGACTCTCATTATTTCTTTTTCAACAAACACTGGATCTGCTTCTGAAAAACCCAAGACATATATACTTCCTAAGAGTTGGGAAAGTGAACCCTGAAATATCCAGTGACCCCTTTGGATAAATGAGACATCTTAGCAGTGGAGTGTGTGTGACTCTCCCAAGAGTGAAATTCAAGGTCACAGAAGTTCTCAGATCAACATACCCTTCTCCCTGCAAAGTGACCACACTGCTGCGCCAGATGGAGATACGGGTGGACAGTGACTTGATAGGTGGACTCTCATTATTGTCATCCCTTCTCAGAGAGTGATTATGAGTTTATTTTGTTTATACTGGGGGAGGAGTAATTATTTTTCTCCTTAACATCTCAATAAACATTATGTCTAAGACAAAATGTTGGGTACAAGTTAAATCTGTATCAATAACTTCTTGGGAAAGTTTGGGCTCATAAGCCTCTTTAATGGCATCATGGAGGACTCAATGGATATGAGTCTGAGCAAACTCTGGGAGAAAGTGAAGGACAGGGAAGCCTGGCATGCTGCAGTCCATGGGAATTGGAAAGAGTTGGACAAGACTTAGCAACTGAACAACAACAAAGCCTTTTGGGTCTTACCAGTTTCTCTCTTTTTCTTTCTAAATATTACTTAAATTTGCATTCAATAAAATTCACCTTCTTTAGGTGCATGGTTTGATGAGTTTTGACAAACACAGAATCAACTCTGTAAACACCTCTGCCGTCAAGGTACATACATTCCCTTTACCCTTAGACGTTCCCTCATGACCCTCTGTATTCCATTCCCTCTCCCAAGCCCCAGTGCCAGGAAACCACAGATGTGACTTCTGTTCCCACAGCGCTGCCTTTTCCAAAATGTCATATACATGGAAACATGGGGTATGTAGCTTATTGTGTCTGACTTCTTCCCCTGAGCATCAAGCATGTGAGAGTCATTCACTGTTGGCTTATAACAGTAGTTTGCTTTCCTTTATCACAGAGGAACAGCCTATCGTGTGGCCGTATCACACTTTATCACTCAGCAGCTGATGGACACTGGCTTCTTTCCAGTCTGGGGTGATTATGAATAAAGTTGCTGCAATCATTCCCATACATGTCTTTGTGTATACATATGTTTTCATTTCTCTTGGATAAATACATAGAAGTGGGAATCACTTCCATGGTGTGGCGGATGGTGAGAGCTGTATGGTGTCATGGCCTTTATGGTATCTCCCCAGAATTCATATGGTGAATTCCTAACCCCCAGTGCTTCACAATGCAACTGTATTTGGAACAAGTCCTTTAAAGGTAAAAAGACAGTTAGGGTGCGTGCTAATATAATCTCTGTGTCCTTATAAGAAAGGGAAATTTGGATACACAGAGCTGTCAGGAACGTGTGCACATGGAGGAAAGTTCATGTGAGGACACAGCAAGAGCGTGGCCATCTGCAAGCCCAGGAGAGCGGGCTCAGGAGAACCCACACCCACTGGCAGCTTATCCTGGGCCTGCCGCCTGCAGAACCATGAGCGGATACATCTCTGCGGCGTCAATCACTCAGTCTGTGCTCTTTTGCTACGGCAGCCCGAGCAAACGAGTACATGTGATAACTGCATCTTTAAGAAGCTGCCAAAATGTTCTCCAAAGTGGCTGTGCCATTATACACTCCCACAAACAATGTAAGAGCATCAGCTTCCCCGTCTTCTCCCCATTTTAATAGCTTGACGGTGATAACTCATTGTCATTTTTGTTTAGATTTCATATATATATATGTACATAAACAAGTGCCTGCTTTTTAAAGAATTTTATTTATTTATTGGCTGTGCTGGGTCTTCATTGCTATTCGACCTTTTCTCTAGATGCCGCAAATGAGGGCTGCTCTGTAGCTGAGGTGCACGGGTTTTTCGTGGTGGTGGCATCTCTTGTAGTGGAGCAAGAGTTCTAGGACGCCTGGCTTCAGTAGCTGGGGCACGAGGGCACAGCAGTTGTGGTTCCCAGGCTCTGGAGCACAGGCTCGACGGTTGCAGCCCGCGGGCTTCTTTGCTCTGTGGAATGTGGGATCCTCCTGGACCAAGGACAGAACACGTGTCTCCTTTAGCAGGAGGCAGACTCTTTCCCACTGAACCACCACGAAAGCGCTCGTTGGGATTTCTTGAGTAACTCACAATGTTGAGTTTAGTTTCCATTTGCTTTTTTGTTACCATATTTGTTTGGTGAAGAGTCTATTCAATTTTTCCCCATTTTAATTTGTTTATATTCTTATCAGCGCATTTTGAGAGTTCTTTATAACCTCTAGATGCAAGTCTTTTTTCAGTTATATCTTTGTAAACATTGTCTTTGCCTGTGATTCACCCTCTTTTTTAATGATTTTTTGAAGAGCAGCAGTTCCATAAAATCCATCTCATGATTAATTTTCTTTAATGACTTGTGCATCTTGTGTCCAATCCAAGAAAACTTTTAGTATACCAAAGTTTTTCTGCTTTGCTCCTCCTCCATGCCCTAACTGTCAGCGGGACAACTCTGCTGCTGAAGGCGTGCAGTTGTTTGCTTTACCGGAGAGGAGAGCGTGTGAGTCTATAATCCCACAGGATGAAGGAGCAGCCGCTCCTCTGGCCAGTGGACCCTGCAGCATCCCCAATTAAAGCAGCGATACGCCGATAGTCTGCGCCAGTTTCATCTGTCTTCCGAGCCAGGCGTGGGATGGAGGCATGCAATGAAATAAACTCCCTTGACCCAGAACACCGGATAGAACGGTGACCAGCTGAAACAATGAAATAAAACTTACTCTCCAGGCACAGAGAATGGGGTGCGGCATGGTGGCGGAGGAGGCAAGGGCTAGCCCAGAAACATGTGGACACATTACAGAGTCTGGCCTTACCTTAAAGGGCCACCAAAGAACTCGAGTGAGAACATACTCTGATGTGTAATTTAGACCGATCATTCTGGTTTCAGAGTACAGAATTTACTAAAGGGAACAAGACTAGAGGGAGGCAGACCAGTGAGGAGCTGCTGGAATACCTTTTTGCTTTTTATTAATGTATACTTGATTTACAATATTATATTAGTTACAGGTGTGCAGCATAATGATTCGGGAGTATACTTCATTCAACGTCATTCCACAATAATGGCTATATTTCCCTGTGCTGAATAATAGGTCCCTGTTGTTTATTTATTTTATGCAGAGTAGTTGAAGAGATGGATTGACAGCTGAGAATAGGGTGGTGGCCACGAGGACGGAGAAAGCATGCTTATTCTTTCTCT
This sequence comes from Moschus berezovskii, assembly GCF_049115385.1. Taxonomy (NCBI): domain Eukaryota; kingdom Metazoa; phylum Chordata; class Mammalia; order Artiodactyla; family Moschidae; genus Moschus; species Moschus berezovskii. The sequence goes on from NC_142466.1 coordinate 116,398,045, forward strand.
GTGAGTCCCTTTAACATTTGGAAATTTTCAAAATGCCTCATAACTCTATGTCCTTAACAAAACAAGAAAAGCGCTAACTGCGACTCACACTGCTGAACCATCTTGGATCCTTCTTTCTCCAGAGCTTTTACCACAGTAGCTGATTACACTCCAAAGTCACAGTGCCAGACAGATAATATAATACTGATATTTACAAAGCCCCCATTTCCCAAAGGGAGGAGCACAACTGAACAATCAACAGACAGCCCGTTTCTATTTCCCTGATGATCACTTTGAGACAAACAAGCAGCTCTTCCCACTTTGAAGAGTCCCAAGTTGAGCAGAAACTACAGGAAGTGTAATACATTTGAATTTTCAGCATTTATTGATAACTTGCTATGTGCCAAGCATGTCTTCACATATTATTTCATTTAATTCTCATGGCAACCCCGTGAATTTAGATATGCTTGTCCCAACCTAGAAACTAAGAAAACTATGGTGCAGAGATGGAGTAACTTTTGCAAGGTTTCCCTGGGGGCTCAGATGGGAAAGGAATCTGCCTGCAATGCAGGAGACCCGGGTTCGAGTCCTGGGTCAGGAAGACTCCCTAGAAGAGGAAATGGTTACCCACTCCAGTATTCTTGCCTGGAGAATTGCAACGACAGAGGAGCCTGGCGGGCTACAGTCCATGGGATCCACAAAGAGTCAGACACAACCAAGCAAGCAGCACACAGTCAGGAAATGAAAGCAGGGATTTGAGCCCCATGCTCTCTTGGGTCCCCTGGCATTTTCTTCCCGGCAAATGAAAACACCAGGCTTCCCATCAATATGTCACACTTGCATAGATGAAAGTAATAACTTTCAGAGACATAAAACTGAAATAACATTAGGGAATTAGCATTCTTAATATGACTTGATGTCAGGATTTAAAAAAAAAAACACCTTTATTAGAATCACTCTCTTTTGGGAAATACTGACTTTTTTTTAACTGATAAAGCAAATGCACAGGTATAAAGAAATGGTGACTTATCTGAATGCCACCATAAACCAATCCATTAAAATTTTAAGACAAATAAGAGAAACGAATTCAGGCTGGGAATTTTATTTCTTAAGTGAACAATACTATTCCCTTGATTTAACAAGGAAGAAAGTGACTTGGGGGCTTCCCAGGTGGTGCAGCGGTAAAAAACCCTCCTGCCAATACAGGAGACATAAGAGACTCGGGTTCAGTCCCTGGGTCGGGAAGATCCCCTGGAGAAGGGAATGGCAACCCACTCCAGTTTTCTTGCCTGGACAATTCCATGGACAGAGGAGCCTGGCAGGGTACAGTCCATGGGGTCGCAAAGAGTCGGACACAACTGAGCAACTTTACACACACACACACAAAGTGATTTATACTGGTATCTGTGATTCTTAAACAGATGAGGTGTTACAGATCTCGTTTAAAACATATGAGAGGCTACTACAGACTGTTTCTCCCACAAAATGCCCAAAACATAAACTTTACTGTATAATTTCAAGTGTTTTAAAGAACTCCTTTTATAGATGATGTCTATCTATAAACTCAGATTAAAACCCCAGAACTGAAGTATTATGCCAATATAAACATTAGTATTTAGTTTGGGTTGATTTTTACTGAGAATTCACCAAACTAAGAATCAGAACATAAGACCCAGTTATGCACCGAATCATTCTGACCCAGGCTCGGTGGCTGACAACTGGAATAGGATGTGTTCCTTACACATCAGCAGACCAGCTGAGGAAGGGCCAGTCCAGCCTATTTACTCCCCAGGGCCCTCAGTCTCCTTCTGGAGCCCATGGGCTCACCTAGGAATATGCTTCTGCTGATTAAGACAAAAAGTCAACAGAAAAGTAGAAACACCGACGTCCTAACACGCACCCACAGAACCAGTGCACTGATACGCCTGCCGTATTCCATGGGCCAAGGCACATGCCACAGCTGTTTAAACCCACAGTAAAAGGAGTGGGAAAATACGCCATATTGGTTTTCTATGCTTTGTAACAAATTGCCACAAACCACAGGTTAAACAAAAACATGCTTATTATCTCATAGTTTCTATGGTTCAAGCTCCTGGGCAAGGCTTATCTGTGTTCTCTGCAAGGCTGTAATTAAGGTGCCGACAAGGCTCAGTTCTCATCTGGAGGCTAAACTGGCAACAGGCTGACTTCCAAGCTCCCTTTGGCCGTTGGCCAGATCCTTTCCTTACGGCTCGAGGTCCAAGAACTCCAGCTCCTAGTTGCTGTCCTCAGTCTACTGAGGACTCCTCCAACAGGGCGTCTGCTTACTTCACGGCGGCTTGCTTCTCCCATGCCAGCACTGCAGAGAGGACAAGTCTGCTCGCTAGCTGGAGTCTATATGACCGCACCATCATATTCACACTATGCTCACACCCCATCACCTGCCCCCCATATTCTACTGGTTAGAAACACGTCACAGGTCCTGTCCACACTTAACAGGAGGAAATTACGCTAAGGGTGTGAAGTGGGATCTTGGGGCCACTTCCCAGTGTGTCTGTTGCAGTCTCTTTACTGTGTGATTTGAGGCCAAGAATCAATCCACCATCATATTACAAAGTGGCAGAAAGCAGTGGAGGGCCATCTTAGACAGGACAGACATGAAGACCTCTCTGTGGAGGTGGTATCTGGGCAGAGATCTGAACAAATGAAGAAACCAGTGGTGTGAAAACAATTTGGAATTTCTAGAGTCTAGGAATATGGAAAAAATATTTGCGGAAAATATGCAAGACTTTGGAGCAAGGAATATGCTTTAAAATGGACCTTTGCTCAGCTTGTTCTCAAATGATGGCCCAGACACCAGAACTTTTCTAATCTTCCAATTAAACTGACTGCTTAAATCGCTGTGCCAGAAACCTGTCTTCCAGACGATTGGTACCAAGTGGCTAATGAGATGGAGAGGAGATCATGAGAGCAAACCCCAGGAGTGGATGCCTGACGGGACGTTTCTGTCTGTGATGTGTGCAGGAGCAGGGGAGGGAACATGGAAAAGATACAAGGCTTGAAGGAGTCTTCAGAGAGACAGCAGGGCCAGAGATCACGGCAGGTCATGGCTAAGAAGGAAGAGGTTTTGCTCAGCCTGTGGAGGTAGCGGAGTTGAAGTCCGAGGCAGCCGGTTAATTGACTGAACCGGAGGATCTGATGACTGCTAAACGGAAGAAGCAATTCTGTGAAAAAGCCAGAGTTCTCAGACAGACCCAAATGATCCGATGTAAGCCATATAACCTCTCTGAGCATCAAACTCTTAATCTGTGAAATGGGAGGCTTGAGCTTAAGTCTGGGCTTCAAGTGGCATTGTGTGTTACCAATATTCTGTAAAAGAGTAAGAGTTGTGATTTTTATATTTCTATTAAATGTGTCTTGTGCCCAGTTACACTGCCTTTTAAAACACCTTTAAGGTTAAAGAGATGATGAAATATCAGTTGATTTACGGTCTCCAGTAGACACTTCCAAAAGTCCTTTGCAGCTCCAGAAAAGTGTGGAGCGTAGCACTTGTTACATTCTAAGATTTCAATATAATGATCACAATTATTACTATCAATTACATTGTTTTATGATTTTCTTCAAGATGCAAAATGCAACATACTTGGAAAGGCAGTATATTAAAATGTCATCGGTCACTAATTTTATAGCCAATTTAGTGAACCCCTATTAAGAGCCCAAGGAAGATAAAAGCTCTTTCCTAGTACATGGTCAGTGCCCCAATAATGCATTTTTAAATTAGTAAGAACCAGCTACATACAAGTCTCAAACACTGACTAATGACTATTAACAACAATTTGTGGTTTGTGTATAGAAATAGAAAACATGCCAAGACAACATTGCTATTGACCATCCCATGTTTTCTTCTCATCATCCCTTAGAGGTGAACAGGAAAGACACTTGTTTCCACTTTGCTGGTGGAAAACCTGAATGTTAGACATCCTGAGACACATTTCCAAAGTTCCAAACTAAGTTGTAGAATCAGGATTAACACACATGCCAGGCCTTCTGATAAAACTCTCTGTATTCTGTCCACAGAATCAGGAGTCCTATGACCACACAGGAGTTATTAAGTAACAATCCTCAGACCTTGCTCCAAATACGTGTTCATCAACAGGAGAGAAGTGTGGTCCTGGGAGCTATATTTTTTCTAAGTTCCACCAGTAAATGTGTGTGTGTGTTGGCGGGGGGCGGGGAACTGTGACAGTAAATTATAAACTGTGAAAGGACAGGACCTCTGTCTTATTTCACCTGGGTACAATGTCTGGTGTGACCAACTCATACATATCCATCAGATGAGCGTAGAGATGAGTGAATGACCACAACGCTTTAGCATCCCTTGGGAAGTCAGAAATAAATTAAGGGTAGTGGGCTTTTTAGAGTGGCTCAAAAATTGTAAAGGCACAGGGAGAATCACGGAGTCTGAACTTAAATTCAGCGTTAATCTGTGTAGCTAGCATGTGACAGACACCGCGCCAGACACTGCGAATAAATGGTGAATAAAATGGACCTCCCCTCGAGGCACTGCCAGCCTGTAAACTGTATACACTGAGACCAAGAATGTGAGACAGACGGCGCCAATGATGGGAAGCACCTTTGGTTGGCACTTCCGGTGTCAGCCCGTGGCATGGATGGCCTTAGTTCAGAGTGCTGAAGGAGAGATGCACAGGCTTCAGTGTTGCAGAGGAGAAAGAGGCTGCCTTCCCCACCTTCCCACGTTTGTTTTATTCACCTGCACAGCTGCTCTCTCTGGGGGTGAAAGGGTGTTTGCTGAGGCAGGAGCTCTCTGCGCCTCTTTGAGAGAAGCCTATGATCAAATATCACGTGTTGGGACAGTCCTTGTTTCCAGGTGGGGAAATTGAGACACAGAATTGACAACAGGTCTTTCCAATTTTCCAATCAAGAAAGAGGGGGCTTTCTTGAATCACTGCTGAAACTTCACTGAATAAATCCTCTGACAACACCATCCCTATTTCCTTTCTGGGAAGGTTTTGTAGATCCTTAAAATTCAGCAAAAATTTTTTGTAATCTCTAGTAATAACTCAAATCCCACTTAGCCTCCTGAATACAGTTGGTTCCCTTTATTTTTACCTCCACAGCTCTCTGCTCTGTTGACTGAGAGACTGGCAAAGGACAAAGTAGCCCAAAGCAAACACCTGCAGGACAGCTTTCCGGGTTCCTGGCGGCTCACATCACTGAATCAGGGGCTCACTCCCTCACCCCTGGCCCCCTCATCCCCAGCTTGTCTTCCTTCCAATACATACTTAGGACTCTCAACTTTCAAATGCAGAGCTGGTTCCAGCTAACTATCCAAGGGTGAAAATCCAGGCATCGTGGGTGGGTCAGTGTGCAGAGAATCACCAAATGAAGACCACTGTGTAAATCCGACAGATGAGTGACAAACAGTGCTGCTGTATTGATTTTGTCATAGCACAAGCAAGACGACAGTTAGCCAAACAGCCTTGGGGATGACGAATTCATAAGTGCCTCTACAAGGCTGTGTTTTCATCCCAAGGTGAGCAACACTCTTCATCACGCCAAATTCAGCCATCAGTTCTCAGAGTTCATCTTATGAAAAGAGGAGTCTTGCCTATTTTATTCATTGTTAAGTCTCAAGGGTAGAAAGCAGTATCTGGCGCAAAGTAGATGCTCTGTAAATATCTGTTGAATTAAATGAAGGAACAAAACCCCAAGTCTTGCGCATAAAGAAAAACATTTATTATAGACTTAGGGTACAGAGATGGAGAAGGCAATGGCAAGCCACTCCAGTGTTCTTGCCTGGAGAATCCCAGGGATGGCGGAGCCTGGTGGGCTGCCGTCTATGGGGTCACACAGAGTCGGACACGACTGAAGTGACTTAGCAGCAGCAGCAGCAGGGTACAGAGAAGTAAATCAACTCATTCCAAACATATGATGAAGCCTTATGAACCGGTATTCAAAGAACACTAAGACAATATTTCTGGGCTCCAGGAGCCTCTGGTCACCCTCCAAGCAAATTTCAGACATTAGAGCTCTATAGTTTTGAAGAGGTTTCTTACCGTCTTTCACTGTCTGTTGCACTCAACACATTCTCTTAAGGGAATTGCCCATCCTGTAGCTGAATGGATGGAGCATCAGATCCGGTAGCTGTCTTCTCCCAGACACAGCTGGGAGCTGACTGTAGCAGAGTCAGGCCCTAACTCAGACGAAATTTTTCCATATACTGATAACGAGTGGCTAGCACTGAAAGATGAAATGAGCCAGTAAGACCATCTTAGGAGCTTGAATGAAGAGATGCAGAATAAAACGCCAAACAGAACAGGGGTCACAGAAGCGCAGAGACCCCGAGGCTGGATGGAGACTGATGTAAGGTTCATGGCAAGCCAGAGACCTGTGCAAGCTGAAGTTCTAGGGGACAGAAAGCAAGTAAGTGGGTAAGCAGAGGGGTGAAGAAGACTTGCGAGATGAAGCGAAAGGAGAGACTCAGCAGAAGACGGAAAGAGGCAGGCAGCCAGACAGAGCTAAGGGCAAACAGACCAGACAGGCCAGAGCAAGTGACCGCATCCACCCTGGGGCCTCCCACGCCCCTGCCTGAAGTCCAGAGGTTCAGTCTTCCCTAAGCTCCTGAGCACGTGAAACCTTTCAACCAAACATCTCCTACCCTGTTCCTCTTAAGCCAAATTCTCTCCTATCTGAGACTAAAACCTCTGACCAAAGCACACTGTTTCTGAGGAGGATGTCTCTGTGTACAGATTCCTCCAGGCAGGAAATCAAGCTCCTGGCCCACCCTCAGCAGGGATCTACCTGCTTTCCTCTGTGCCTGGGGCAGTGGGGACAGGCTTCTTCAGAGACCTCTTCCTCTAAGAGCGCCGCTTGTGCCTCAGTGAACACACATGGGTAGGACGAGATCAGAGGCGCCATGCGAGTCTTCAAGATAGCATGGCTTGCTCCTCCCTGGGCTCACTGTGCCATGCACAAAGTCTGGCCCACAGCACACATTGTGAGTGTTAACCGATCTTAAATGACTGAGCTGATACATTTCATGGAGACCCCACAGCCCTGGCATATTGCTTACTTCTTTGCCGTTGCTGCTGCTGCTAACGGCAGTGATCATAAGCATAATGACAGGACCGGTTCTGGAGTGCTGGTCCCTATGCTGTGTGTCTCTATGCTCTACTATGCCGTGTGTTTATTATTTCTCTTAACACCATTAGTTTCCTTCATGGGTCTTCAGTAACTAAGAGATCTAGTGCCGAAAAGTATCCTGTTACTCTCTTCTCTGCCATAACAAAAATCTTCCCCTTTTGCAGAAGGAGAGGCACAAGCATTCAAGCTCTTTCCTCTTCCAGGACTAGTCAGCCTTTGAGGCTTAGAAGGCCTTGGGTTGGAATGGGATGGAGGGCTGGGGGGAGGAACAGGGCTTGTAAACTAGTCTATCGAGAACTTTATTACCACCTTACTATGTTGTTTCAAAAAGCAACACCAATTAAATTCTAAATAAGGGAAATAGCATAGGGTTGTGTGTGGCTTCTCAGCCCTCACTGTACATCAGAGTCAGCACCTCAGACGGGAACTTGTGAAAAATGCCTGCATCTCCTCGAGTGAATATATGCACACCCCACGACCCAGAGGTTCCACTTCTAGGGAGATACTCCACAGAAAGGCATGCACTTTTGCTAACCTTAAGATGTGCACAAGAATTAACATTCTTGTAGCAACAGAATTGGAAATAGCCAAGAATGGGAAACATACCCATCCACAGCAGATTGGCTAAATGCAGTGCGGTGTACTCACACAACAGAATACTCCACAGCAGCAAGAATGGACAAACACTACCATCCTTCAACCACATCTGTGAATCTCACAAACGCAATGGGAAGGTAGACACAGAAGTGTGTCAACAATATGTCTCCATTTATATAAAGTTCAAAAATAGGGAAAGGGATGTCTGCTGCGTTAAGTCAGGATGACTGTCCTTGGGCAGAACCAGTAGTAGCAGCTGCAAAAGGATGCAAGGGGGCTCCTGGTGGGAGGGGGGCAGGTGTGGAGGAGATTGGGTCTGCTCTGCACACACGGGTATGTTTACTTAGTGAAAATACACTGTGCTACACTCCATTGGCTCCCTTTTCTCTATGTCTGCTGTAACTTATGAAAATGTTTGCTTAAAATAGTGCATGCCTAGTCCTCAGTCAAAGATTATGATTCAGGTGTTATGGGGTGGGTAGGGCCCAGGCATTGGTTAGTTTAAAAAGCTCCCCAAATGATTTTAATGTGAGGCCAATTTGAAAATTAGCAAAGTCTACAGGACTGGATCTGAGTCACAGATAAGTCACTTGCTGGCCATTTGGCTCTGAGCAAGCCTTCCCATCCCTTTGGGTTTCGGTCTCCTCACCTTAGAGAGGGTATGCTGCTGCTGCTGCTGCTGCTAAGTCACTTCAGTCGTATCCGACTCTGTGCGACCCCCTAGACGGAAGCCCACCAGGCTCCCCCGTCCCTGGGATTCTCCAGGCAAGAACACTGGAGTGGGTTGCCATTTCCTTCTCCAATGTGTGAAAGTGAAAAGTGAAAGTGAAGTCGCTCAGTCATGTCCGACCCTTAGCAACCCCACGGACTACAGCCAACCAGGCTCCTCCACCCATGGGATTTTCTAGGCAATAGTACTGGAGTGGCTTGCCATTGCCTTATAGTGGGGCACAATTCACAGATACGTTATAAGATTAAATAAGATAATACGGGTGAAATGCTTAGCCTGCTCTTTGACACTCCCCCCAACTAAAATATTCAGTGAATGTTATTATTATCATACAATCTTGTCCAAGATTGAGAAGCAAGTGTTTGTGGACTCTGACCCAGATCTGCTAGATTTTAAAGCCACTGTTTGAATGTTTGTTTCTGTATTGTGGGTTGTCTGGAGGACTCTGTGCCAATTCTCTCAAGGGACTATGACCCTGAGAGCAAAGAAGAGAGGCCCTGTTCCTTAATCACTGGGTGCTGATTAGGTCTGATTGCATGCTCCATGGTTATTATTGATCTGGGGAGTGACTGATGGTCACTGCTTGTCACGGTCTCATCTTCGCTATAATTGCATGAAATATTTGTCGGGGTTGAGCACCTCTTACTCAGATGCATTAACAATAATTTCCCCAAATGTGTTCCCTTGAAAGAGATTGAATTACTTCCAAAGGTCCTGTGCATCTCCTCTGCAGAGCAGGAGAAAGTGCATCCATAAATTACTCAGTTGACGCAGATGGGGACCTGAACAGTGGAGCAGCAGGCTGCAGATTCTTCTTCCCAGACACGTCCTGTCTGGTGGCGGGACTGGCAGAGGCTCGAGGGGTGCCACCTTGGTCATGCACGAGTGTGACTCGTGGTTCCTCTCAGAGAAGGAAGCAAACAGGCCGCTAACCCTGTCGGGGCTCTGGAGTCTGACAGCAATGACTAAGGCAACTGGAAATTAATTTCCCTGCTGTGATAGCTCTCTGCTGCTTTGTCCATCTCTCCATGGCTGGAACAGCTGTGAAAGGATTCAGAGTAGAAACAGCACCTGCTAATAATGCTAACAAAAAACTGGATCCAAATTCCTACCGCACTCCTGACTGGCTGTGCAGCGTTGCTTTATTTTCCTCTGACCCTCAGCTTCTTTATCTTTAAAATAGGAATAATAAATAAAAAATAAAATAAAATAGGGACATGCTCACAGAACATGTGAATACACTTCCTGGCATGTATGTAAATCCCATAACCTTAAATCAGATTTAGATTTTTTATAAGAATTACCCTGGCATAAATAGCTTGGTTTTTGAAACAAATCCATCTCAAATGAACGCCCTTCAATTTTTAAAAACATTTTGTTGTTTTCAGTCAATGATCAAAAACCAAGTTAATAAACATGTTAACTCAAATAGCCATAGAGGACACATTTCCTACTTTTGTTCTTAAAGAATTAATAAATTGATTATACTGATTTTAACAGATGTCAGTTTGAATTTTCAAAAAAGTCTAACTGAATTATTTTCTAGTTACCCTAAAATACACATTTAAATCAGAATTAAGCTAGGATACGAGAATTAAGCAAAAATTACATCATCCAAAGGCAATAAACCTTATCAAGGAGGAAGAATCAGGTATGCTGAAGCTTCTATTTCCAATTATTTGAACTGTTGGGGTGATTATTGGGTTAAAACTGTTTTTTTTTGTGATTACTGTCTAATATAAACTTTAAAAAGATTCCATAGGTGTATATATATATATATATATTTTAATATTTATTGATTTGGCTGCGCTGGGTCTTACTTGTAGCACCCAGGATCTTTCAGCTGCTGTATGTGGAATCTTTAGTTGCAATAAGCGAACTCTTAGAGTTCTTTGACCAGAGATGGAACCCGGGCCCCCTGAAAAGCATATATTATTATCCCTACTTAACAGATGGCGAAGTTAGGACAGTCAGAAATGCTAAATAAATCAACCTAAATTCACTATGAGTCTAGCAAGGGTAAAAGATCAAACTCAAGTTTTCCTGAAGCCAAAGTCAAGGCAATTTCACCATATTAGGCTCAACCGAGGCCTTTAGCAGGCGCTGTCAGTATTCACTAGAGACTGAATGAAAATAACAACTGATTTTAAAAATCTCTGCGTCTTAATATCACTTAGCAAGTATAAGTTCCACATGAACTGGTTTCTTCAGTGGGTTCCAGAGCCTAACAGCAACTTCAAATGCTCAGCTCTTGTTACAGGTATGTGCCAGGGTGGAAGTTTAAATAAATGTATTGCTTTATTTAACAAAACTATCTCCAGTACCTGCCATGTGTCAGGAACTGTACTTGGCACAGGAAGTAAATAGTGACCAACAGCCCTGACCCTGTCCCCCAGCTCACACCCACGGCAGGAGGAATGGGGATGAATTCAAGAGGAGTACAGCAACACATTAATGATTGCGAATGCTGACAGATGTTATGAAGGAGCTCTGACTTAGTTCCTATGTGCAGATTTTAGGACGGTATACAGAAATGTTTTCCAGAGCACATGTGAAGAAACAATACTGAAACCAAAACCTGCAGCGGGTCAGATTTAACTGGGTGAGGCTCCAGAGGGAAGGTGCTCCAGGCAGAGGTAACAGTGTTTGCAGAAATCCTGAAACTTGGGCACAGAGGAAACATAATGCTTCTGTGATTGCAAAACAAGGACAGCAGAACTGCAGCACGGAAACGGACGCGAAGCATGAGCTGTACTTTTGAAGCTGACCAAGACACTATCTCCCACCTACAGGCTTTTTGAGGATATGATGTTGCCATTCACCCATTCTATGACATGATGATCCTTGTCCCCTGCATCTGATCTGACCAAGTAAACACGGTTGCTATGACAGAGGGTCTTTCAGGGTATAACTTAAGCTTCTTGCCTCTTGGAAGCCAGTTTCAATGTAAGAAGTGTGCCTGTCCTGAGAACAACACATGGTGAGGCCCTGCAGGATAAGACATCATGAAGTGGAGCAGAAGCCAAAGTACAGTGAAGTGGGAGATGTGGCCCACCAATGACCAAAGGAAAAAACCATCCTGGAAGTCAATCCTTCAGACCAGTGGCCCCAGCTGATGCCACGTGAACCACAGACAAACTATTCAGCTGAATCTTGCCTAAATTATTCACTCGAAAATTATGAGCAAAACAAAGAGCATGTTTTAAGGCATTAAGTTTTGGAATGATTGTCTCTGAAGCAATAAGTTCACTTCAGTTTAGTCGTGTCCGACTCTTTGAGACCACATGAATCACAGCATGCCAGGACTCCCTGTCCATGACCAACTCCAGGAGTTCACTCAAACTCATGTCCATTGAGTCGGTGATGCCATCCAGCCATCTCATTCTCTGTCGTCCCCATCTCCTCCTGCCCCAACCCCTCCCAGCATCAGAGTCTTTCCAGCGAGTCAACCCGTCGCATGAGATGGCCAAAGTATTGGAGTTTCAGCTTTAGCATCAGTCCTTCCAATGAACACCCAGGATTGATCTCCTTTAGAATGAACTGGTTGGATCTCCTTGCAGTCCAAGGGACTCTCAAGAGTCTTCTCCAACACCACAGTTCAAAAGTATCAATTCTTTGGCACTCAGCTTTCTTCACAGTCCAACTCTCACATCCATACATGACCACAGGAAAAACCATAGCCTTGACTAGACGGACCTTGGTTGGCAAAGTAATGTCTTTGCTTTTTAATATGCTATCTAGGTTGGTCATAACTTTCCTTCCAAAGAGCAAGCGTCTTTTAATTTCAAGGCTGCAATCAGCATCCGCAGTGATTTTGGAGCCCAAAAAATTAAAGTCTGACACTGTTTCCACTGTTTCCCCATCTATTTCCCATGAAGTGATGGGATCAGATGCCATGATCTTGGTTTTCTGAATGTTGAGCTTCAAGCCAACATTTTCACTCTCCTCTTTCACTTTCATCAAGAGGCTCTTTAGTTCCTCTTCACTTTCTGCCATAAGGGTGGTGTCATCTGCATATCTGAGGTTATTGATATTTCTCCTGGCAATCTTGATTCCAGCTTGTGCTTCTTCCAGCCCAGCGTTCCTCATGATGTACTCTGCATATAAGTTAAACAAGCAAGGTGACAATATACAACCTTGACGGACTCCTTTTCCTATTTGGAACCAGTCTGTTGTTCCATGTTCAGTTCTAACTGTTGCTTCCTGACCTGCATACAGGTTTCTCAAGAGGCAGGTCAGGTGGTCTGGTATTCCCATCTCTTTCAGAATGTTCCACAGTTTATTGTGATCCACACAGTCAAAGGCTTTGGCATAGTCAATGAAGCAGAAATAGATGTTTTTCTGGAACTCTCTTGCTTTCTCCATGACCCAGTGGATGTTGGCAATTTGATCTCTGGTTCCTCTGCCTTTTCTAAAACCTGCTTGAACATCTGGGAGTTCACAGTTCACATATTGCTGAAGCCTGACTTGGAATTTTGAGCATGACTTTACTAGCGTGTGAGATGAGTGCAATTGTGCAGTAGTTTGAGCAATAGATAACCAGAATCTACATGTGGGAACAAACGGAGACAACCCAATAAGAAGAAACAGAGATTGTTTACTCAGAACTTGATTCCATATGGGAATCAGTCAACATCACTTTTGTTAGATGAGACTCAAAGATGCTAAAGCTGAAACTCCAATACTTTGGCCACCTCATGCGAAAAGTTGACTCACTGGAAAAGACCTTGATCCTGGGAAGGATTGGGGGTGGGAGGAAAAGGGGATGACAGAGGATGAGATGGCTGGATGGCGTCACCGACTCGATGGACATGAGTTTGAGTGAACTCCGGGAATTGGTGATGGACAGGGAGGCCTGGCGTGCTGTGATTCATGGGGTCACAAAGAGTCGGACACGACTGAGCGACTGAACTGAACTGAACTGAAAGGAAGACAGGACAAGGGGGAAGGCTTATAGCAGATAAAAGAGAAGCCTTGAGATGTGTTCTCATTGGAGACTTGGCATCGGAAGCTAGAGACGGGCATCCTGTGTGATTGGTTTAGGGATCCTACTAGGTTTTCTCTAGTTGGTCTCAACTTGGAAGCAGGGGAAAAAAATTAAGAAAATTGGCAGTGATTGATCAAGTTCTGACTATGGGGCCAATTGTTGCAGAGGTGGTTTGGCCTCACAGAATTCTATTGTCCCATATGATCTGATCATTGGCCATTTATATATTCAGGATCTCAGGCAGCAATGTGCCAGGTGAGGCTGTAGGAGTAGACAAGAAGGAAACCCCAGCTCCTTAAGAATTTTAGACATCACTGAGGATGCTGCTCCAGATGTGCCCATTGCACTTGACCTTCTGCTTGACCTACAGATACCTATATGGAAGAGAAGGAAAAGTAAAGCTAAAACAGAAAACATGGCATCTAGAAACACCGATAACAAATAACTGGAAATAAATTAGTGAGGCTGTTGGGATTGGGGAGGTTGAGTAAAAAGTATTGATAGGCCTTGATCAGTGAGTTTTAGAGTAAAGCAACAGGAGATTCAGAAGCAAAGAACAATCTAAGACCCAAGCAAATATCATCAAAAAAGGGCTTTGGGCCCCAGACTTGAACTATTAACTTAATTCAACAAATGTTAATTGATCACCTTTTAGACATCAGCAACTATTCTAATATTGGAGACACAGTATTGAATACAACAGTCAAGTCCCTGCTTTCAGAAACTCTTAGTCTAGCGGCAAGAAGATAAACAGTAAATATATAACAAGTAAATTACAAACCTAGATAGTGTATTCAAAAGCAGAGATATGACTTTGCTAACAAAGGTCCCTATAGTCAAAGCTATGGCTTTCCAATAGTCATGTATGGATGTGAGAGTTGGATCATAAACAAGGCTGAGTGATGAAGAATTGATGCTTTTGAACTGTGGTGCTGGAGAAGACTCTTGAAAGTCCCTTGGACTGCAAGGAGATCCAACCAGTCCATCCTAAATATTCATTGGAAGGACTGATGATGAAGCTGAAGCTCCAATACTTTGGCCACCTGATGGGAATAGCCAACTCATTAGAAAAGACCCTGGTGGTGGGAAAGATTGAGCGCAGGAGGAGAAGAAGGCAACAGAGGATGAGATGTTTGGAACGCATCATCAGCTCAAAGGACATAAGCTTGAGTAAACTCTGGGAGGTAGTGGAGGGCAGAGGAGACTGGCGTGCTGCAGTCCATGGGGCTGCAAACAGCCGGACACGACTGAGGGACTGAGCAGCAATAAATAACAGGTAAACTCCAAGAAAATAAAGCTTGGGGCTGGGAAGAGAGTGACTGGATGGTGGGGGTGACTGTATGGATGAACTCAGAAAGGGCAGTCCAGGAAGGTTTTTCAGGGAGGAGGCATTGGACGGTGAAGAAGATCCAAAGATGGAAAACCCAGGGAAAGAGTGCACCAGGCAGACACAATGGCCTTGCAAGGGTCCTGAGGAGGAAGGGTCTGCGTATTTTCAAGGGCCCCAAAAAGAGGCCGTTACATCTGAGGATTATGAGCCAGAGCCAGGTCCCACGGAGTCTTACAGGCCTCTGGGAGGACTCTGGATTTTACTTAAACACTATGTAAAACTGTATGCGGAGAGAGAACGGGGAGCGGAGACTGGAGTAGGAGGTGCTAATTTGATCAAGTTTCCTTTTGTAGAAGTTCACTTCCCTGTTCCTCAAAGACTAACCTTTAGAACGTGCCAGAGTAGACGTGAGAGAAGATTCTAGATTCTGACAGAAGTACATACAAGATGCAGTTCTAGAATGAATGAGACTCCAGGGATGTTATCAAGGCGCAGGGAACAGAGTTTCCAGACGTGGAACACAGGTGTCAGAAGGGAAATTTAAAGACCCAGGCACCAAAACCCGGCCAAACATCAGACTGACTCTCAACATTATCAAAACTCAGCTACCATTTATTAAATATAAACTGTGTCCCTGATAATTAAATGTGCTGCCTTGCTGAATTTCCACAATCACTTTATAAGGTTAATACTGGAATCCCCATTTTATAGATGAGAAAACTGAAGAGGAGAGAATTAAAGGGGCAGGTTCAAGTTCATTCAATCTGTAACCCCTGTGTTGAGATTCAGATGTAATCTCCACAGTTGGTACATTTTTTTTAAAAAGAATTGTGCACTTTATTGCTATTTTTTAATACTACAGTGCTTTACAGCTAAAACACTACATATACTGCTTCCCCAAGCAAGACAGACTTAAGGTTTGGTCACCTGAATATTGAAAGCAGCTTTCTTAAACATCCCACCCATGAACAAATCCATGTTCTGCCCTAAAATCTGGGAGGGGACCAAGATGCTCGCTGGTCTGAAGACCCAGGTATGAAAAAATAAAATGAATGTGGTGGCCAGGAACTGAACAGGCTCCAAATGCAGGCTCTCGTTTAGCTTAAAACCATCACCAGCAATGCATAGAGAGCCCGCATTTGGAAACGACTGAATTTCTCAGCTGCAGCCGCTGCCTGCCTGCCACCCCTGCCAGCACACATGCACACAGACACACACGTACTCGCCTCTGCATATGCCCAGAGATAGGTACGGCACGTGTGCATTCTCTTCAGTTTTGCAGAAGCAGCAGATGGGTAATTGCAGCCCCTAAGTGCCTAATCTGCTCTCCGGGACATGGGCAGATTTCTGAGCCAACAAACTTAATTGAACTTTCTATTCCAGCTGGAAAAGGTTACGGAGTTGCTGCGCACACAGCACAGGCAGAATGAAAAGGTCAGCGGCTCGGTCCTCTTTGTAATGGATTGACCGAAGGCACGGTGTTTTGTTTTTCTTTCCTCTTTCTCTCCCTGCCTCCCTCCTTTCTTCTTTTCCTGCCTTCCTCTCTCTCTCTCTTATTCCCCCTAAATCTTTGCCTACAACCACTGGATTGTAAAATTTAATTAGCCTAGTTGAGGTTCCCTCCCCAAGCATTTAAAGACAAGCAATTATGCTGACACTGTTCATGGTCTTCAGAAGGGTTGCATAAGCCCCCATGTGAGAGAGGGAGAAGAATATTGTTTCAAGGTAAGTGCCTGGGTTTTTTCTTTTTAAAGCTCCTTAGATGCATAGTAAAAGACCCTCTACAAAAGTGCATCACAAAATTCAGCATGTGTAAGAGCCACTTTGAAAACTTGCAAATGCTGATTCCTGGGCCCACGCTCTGGAGATTCTCAGTCGGATCGAGGTGTGGTATGTATGCTTAAGTCGCTTAGTCAAGTACAACTCTTCGTGACCCCAGGGACTGTAGCCCGCAAGGCTCCTCTTTCCACTGGGGATTCTCTGGCAAGAATATTGGGGTGGGTTACCATGCTCTCCTCCAGGGGATCTTCCCGACCCAGGGATTGAAGCCAGGTCTCCCACACTGCAGGCGATTCTTTACCATCTGAGCCACCAGGGCCTGAGAATCTGCATTTTATAAGCTCTCAGATTACGGGGGAGCCTCGTGGGCTGCCGTCTATGGGATCGCATAGAGTCGGACACGACTAAAGTGACTTAGCAGCAGCAGCAGCAGATTACGTTGGTCCTGGTCTCAGGACAAGAGTTGGAGCATTCCTGCTCTCCAATCCTGTCCTTCTGACCTTTGCTCATAGGTAAGTGCATCCAGAATGTCACCACATCCCCAAATGCAAAAGACGAAGAGAAGGGAACCTTGCTCAAATCCGTGTTAGTTAGCTTGCTCTGAGGACTGTGAAATTCTGAGTGTTACGTTTTAAGAAATCCACTGGAAGCTGGAGTCTGTCCACAGATATAAAACCTGGAGGCATGGCGGTGACACTGAAGCTAGACCTTTAACCATGTGTAGAATTTGAACATGCTGTGAGCTGGAGGCAGGCGGGGGACACCAACTCTTGCAGAGAAGGGATATTTTTTTTAGCTGAGAAGTGGATTTTTGAGAAACACGATTCCTGTCATCACATACCTGAAATGCTGTCGTGCAGAATAGGGATTAAGCTTTGTCACTGCAGCTCCGGAGGACAGAACCAGAAACTGTAGGAGGGGGGCAATTTGGACTCAATCTAAGGAAACAATATAAGGGCGTGGTTTCTAATAATTAAAGTGGGAATTGAATCATTTGGTAGTGACCAATCAGAGACTGGAGGACGGTTGACTGGTGAGGCAGTAAAGCAGATTGAAACATTACAAAGAAAGTTGGACTAGATAGCTAATTTCTCCCATCGCATTCTGCACACAATTAGCGCTCAATAGATGTCAAAATAACATATCTCTCTATTTCCTGGTCTTACATCCTATAGGATTTCTCAAATGAATCCCCCATGACCTCTTACTTGGAATCTCGAAGTAGCTTCTAATATGGTTTCCCTGCTTCAAGGTTTGCCTGCCATTAAATCCATCCTTTCTATGGCTTCCAGATAATCTATTTAAACTGGACATATTACCAATCGGCCTGTGGTGAAATTCATTGTCTGCTTAATACACTTAACCATTTCCTCACTGTCCATAAAACACCTGTCACTCTCTCGCATGGCATAGGAAGCTTCCAGGACGCAGACACCACTTACATCAGAGGCCGCAATTCTTGCTCCTCTCTTCCTCCGCAAAAGTAGCTGGTTTGAATTTCCTATTATATGACAGCCTACAGTAAGCACTGCTTATTACAGACTGTCTACCTGGAATTTCTTTACCTTTTTTTTCCCCTCAACCTACCTACCTCTTACCTACCTCTCAGACCCAATTCAGGGTGAAGTTTCAGAGGTGGTCCTCCTTGATACCTCAGTTAGGATCAAAAGGAAAACAAAACACGTAACCTGTTATCCACAGAGGAGCGCATTTCCCCGCCAGCTTCGTATTGCAATGAAAGAAGAAACTCACAACTATAGAATGAGGTGGTGCAGTCTCACGAAGATACGGTGAAAACTCAGGCTGTGGGTGTGCTTTTTTTTCAAGTCGCCTGTACGAGAGGCTGCAAAGGTAAACATCTGTGGGAGGCAGACAGGCACCCTACGGGCACCCCTGGCCGGGGGAGACTGCAGAACACTGCGCGAGGGATGGCCGTCCCGAGGCGCTGCCTCTTGGGCACTCTGACACACTGTTCCCATACGTACAGGACTGTGAGCCCAGTGTTTATAGATCTTATTTTTCAAGAAAACACAGGTTTCTGTAGGGAGCCTCATAATTTTAAAATATTTTAAAACATTATATGGCACAAACACAGTATCTTTAGGGAAGATATGACTCATAGATTGCTGGTTTGCAACCACTGTTCAAAATCCTTTTTTATGCTGGCATTTCAGCCTGTTATTTACCAGGCTGCCTCCAAACAAGGAGAAGGGAGAATGGGTCACTCATCTCTACTAGGGGGTGGGGGGCAGAAAAGAAAACCACCAATTAGGGCTTAGGATCACAAGTTTCCTTGACTCCGATCATCTTTAATGGTACCAGGTTAAGTATACCCTTTCATTTCCCCATGCCTCAGTTTCCCCAGCTGTCATGCAAGAATCTTCATTTCTAAGTCTGTGTATCTCCAAGAGTGTTCGTGAGATTTAAATCACAGAATCAAAGTGAAATTTCCCTGAGAAGAACACTTGCAGACGGGTACTGAAACCTAGCTTCCTGGCAGAGGCATCTGGCACTTCCTAATGGCCTGGTTCCACATAAGGGTAAAAATGAGGTCGTTTTCCAGCAAGAGTTTCTTCTGTTTCCCATAAACACTCTAGTTCAAGACAGAGCAGTTCAGTGGTGAAGTTTAAGACTGACTGATGATTGGTTTCTCAATCCAGAGACCAACTGAAAGGACACACATGCCTCCTCTTCCCACACGGATGCCTGAACCTTAGTTTAATACATCAGATATCCTCCCACACAGAGTTCCGCCAGAAAACAGGGGTTCCTGTCTATTGTTTTTTGTTTTTTTCTTAGTTTGGAGAAATAAAGACATAGAGGAGAATCTCTCAGTGCAAGCAGGTGGCTTATACAGGAATAGCTGGAGCTGACAGTTAACCCTCTCTGTGCTATGCTTTAAGCAAAAGACTGAGACCAAGTTTTCCAGAAGGAAAGACACTTGCCAGGAATTCAAGTAGTAACTGCATATGGGTTAAATCTACACAGCAGAATGGTTAAAAACACAGGCTTTGATGTGACTCTTAGTTTGGGATGAACTCTTATTTTCTTTATAGGGCCTTATAGTTGATAGATTTAAAAAAAAAGGCTGCAGGTTTTTGCTTCTCCCCAAATCCAAGCCCTCTGCCATGTGACTCTGTCGCCTAACCCATCAACAGAGTTTGTTCACCCTCTTTCTGAGCTGCACCCTGAATCTGGGCTCTCCTCGTGACTGGACTCACCAGTAGGATGTTGAGGGAGCTGAACTGCCAGTTCCAAGCAGAGACCTCGAAAGACCTTGAAGCTGATTCCTCTCCCCCCACTGCCTTCTCCTCCTCTTCTTCCCCTTCTCCTTCTCCCCCTCCCTCCTTCTCCCCTCATTTAATTCTGAGAAAATTCTAGGACGAGAAAACTGAAGCTCAGAGGGATTAAGAAATGTGCCAAGGTCACAAAGCTAGAAAAGGGAGGAGCAGAGACTGCGATCTGGCTCTGGCTGACTCCAAACCTCCCGGGTTTAACCACCATGCGACTCTGGATGACAAGGTCACGGCTGTCACTGAAATCATGCTATTGCTTCTGATTGAGAGGAAACCAGAGATTTGTTACTTTATAAATTCTTCCATCACTGCTGGTACCCTAGGAAGTCTGAGGTTTCACCCCAGTGAACTTCCCAGAAAGGAAGAGAATGCAGTTCAAAACCTTGAAGAAGGAAATGTCATGTGGAGGAAACATTTGGAGAGATGTATCAATTGCATATCTCAAAAATAGCTGCCTGAGATTAGGGGAGGAGAATTTCCAGGCGACCCAGAAATCTGGAAGTAGATTCTTAAATGAAATAAAACCCTGTATGCCTTTTCAATCCACAGGCAGAAATCAATAGGCAGAAATGTTCCTGGAAAATTAAAGTGTGAACTCTTTGAGGTCAAGAGTCTTATGTTTAACGTCTGTTTTCTGCCCTCCTAACAGACTACAGCGGAGAAGGCAATGGCAAGCCACTCTAGTACTCTTGCCTAGAAAATCCCATGGACGGAGGAGCCTGGTAGACTGCAGTCCATGGGGTCGCTACAAGTCAGACATGACTGAGCGACTTCACTTTCACTTTTCACTTTCAACATTGGAGAGGGAAATGGCAACCCACTCCAATGTTCTTGCCTGGAGAATCCCAGGGGCGGGGGAGCCTGGTGGGCTGCCGTCTATGGGGTCGCACAGAGTCGGACACGACTAAAGTGACTTAGCAGCAGCAGCAACAGACTACAGGCACATTGTAAGTGCTTACTAGAATTAATTTGATTTAATTCAGAAATCAAAGGACTGCAATAATATCTAAGCCAACACCCTCAATCTATAGATATAAAAATGAGGCTTAGAAAGATGACCTGACTTTCCAAATGCAATTGTCCTAATTCTAAGCCCTGTTCACACTGCATATAATATACAACCAATTGACCTGAAGATGAAATAAAAGAGGACACTGGAATCATTTCCAATCATAATCCTTGGGTCTGGGTGTGGTATAGGGAGAATCAGAGGCCACCTAATCCAGCTCTCCAATGGGTGCTTAACCCTTTGTCATAATTTCCGCTGAAGCTACCAAACTCAAGCAAACACCGTGAATGGGGGACTCCAGGCAATTTCTGGTGAAAGGAAACAGCAGCAATACCTCACAAAAGCATTATTTTTCCTTTTAACTATGGCTTTCTATTCCACTTTTAGAATCAATTAAAATACACACCGTACAACATTAGTCTGAGGTGTAAAAAGCTTTAGTTTCTGGTAAGAAGCCTAGTTTTAAAGTTCATGTCCTTATACATAGATGGTTCAGTATCTCCTAACTAACGTGCTTTTCCTAGTCAAATGCCACTATTCTCGGCATCTGGAAGGCAAGCTTACAAGGGAGAAGTTCATTCCAGATTCCACAGACCATCAAGTCCTTGGCTTCTGCCACAAGCCTGCTAATCTGGGGGCTAAGAATTGGTCAGGAGGCACTGAGCCATGAGCAGCTAGCTTCTTCAGACTCACAGGACCATAGCCAGTTAGCACTGGAAGGGACCTTGGTGATAATTTAGTTCTGGCCTCTCATTCTGCAGATGGAGAGACACAGGTTTCAGTGACTGGCCCAAGGTCACAAAGCTGGTTAATGGCAGAGATGGAGCTAGAGCCCAGCACGCCGGACTCCTGGTCCCACTGTCCATCCACACCCCCATGCTGTCTGCTCAGGCTGCTGCCCTGTTACCAAAGCAGCACAGTGCTCAGTGTCCAGCCCCTCAGGAAGCAGACGGTGAAGCCTCTTCTCCTGTCCTCCCCAGTTCTCATCCGTCTTTCCCTTCCATCTAACGAGTGGGGTGTTTCTGGTTCGACCGTACACGCTAAATAAACAAAGCGTGGTTTTCTCCTTTCCCCTGAAACACTTGCTTGTACCTAATGAAGTCTACTGTATAAGGCAGCGGGCAGTTCTCTCCTATTTATGAACAATTTTGCCGAAGATGAAAATCATGATTCTCATACAAATATAAAACAAACACATGCCAAATATTTTATCTAACTCATGAATTAATGAGAGAACCACTAAGATGCTAAAACCCATTCAAAGGAGAGTCTGAAGAGCACACTTAGGAAACCAGGAACGCTGACAGAGATAACATATAGAGGCAAAGCCAGTCGATATCCATACGGCAATTGTCAACTCCTCTCCACTGAACACAATCCGCATTTCTATGGATAATAATCATTTACATTAGTACCAGTTTTCTTTTTACCAAGTAGTAAAATAGTTCAAAGACAATGAGAGGCAGATCATACCCCAGAAGGATGGGCTAGACAGAATCCTCAAAAATTCTTTCACAATTTTTCTGACAGCCCCAAGTGCCGATAACTGTTTCCTTGAGGACCGCATCTCTGGATGTCAGTGGGTAGGAGGTGACTGTCTCCTTGAGGACCGCATCTCTGGATGTCAGTGGGTAGGAGGTGAAGTGGGTCACTGTCCTTCTCACACTCATTTTCTCACCCACCCCTGCCTCGGGACACACACTCCATGGCCAGACATCCCAGCCTGCCAGGTTCCTCTCAGCAAGAAGTCAAGACTAAAATGTCAGCACAGTCTGATCATATCTTCCTTTTCATTCTTTCCCGCTGTGCAACCTTTGAAAAGTCCCTTGACCTCTCTGAGCCTTAGAGTCATCAGTAAAATGGGGTTCGTTTCTGACTCACAGAGCTTTTGTCTGTAAGATTCAT
Source organism: Moschus berezovskii (assembly GCF_049115385.1). Lineage (NCBI taxonomy): Eukaryota > Metazoa > Chordata > Mammalia > Artiodactyla > Moschidae > Moschus > Moschus berezovskii. Next base: position 116,420,800 of record NC_142466.1, read on the forward strand.
ATGGAGATACGGCTTGTTGGACCACGTTTTCTTGATTGGGTTTGTCAGGGACATAGGCTAGAGGTACACTTAGATTATTTATTAGAAGGAGTATAAGGGCATATGTAAACGCTGAATAAAAAGAGAAAATATCTTATCAGCAGCACAGTTACCTTGACCCCAGTCATCTCAATAATCAACACTGTGAAGTATTAAGTGATACTTATTATTAAGTACTTACTAGGTGCCAAGCTCTGTACCAAGTATTTTATTTGTATTGTTCTTTCATCTTTACCATTACCTTCTGAAGCAGGTATTCAATTATCTCCGCTTCATAAATGAGGACACTGGACTGCAGACAGAGTAACTCTCCCCAAATCCTACAGCTAATGAATGGTCATTCTAATATTCAAAAACAGCATTCTTTTGCCTAATAATGCATACCCTTAACCGTAAGCAACACGGCCTTACTGGAAAGTGCTTGAAAATCACTTGGAATAGTAACTTACTTGCACATTCTTTCTCTCTGTAGTAAACTTTGTATTTATACTTTCTCTAAAAAATTACACCAGATTATTTCTCAGTATTAAATATAAAGCTCTCTTATTGGACAATTTGGACCAGTCACTTCCAACTGAAATCTCACTTGTTACTAACATTTTTTTCCCCCAAATAAAGGATATCTCGCCGTTCTACATAGTCAAAGAATTCAGTAGGTAAAGACATTAAAAACACCAACCCTGGGGTCTGGCTGAACTTGTCTCACCGCCCCACTCCCAGACCACACATTCAACGTGAGCTTTCAGGCAATTCATTTAAGCACTCTGAGTCTCAGTCAGCTAATCTGTAAACTAGAAAAACAATAGTACCACCTCACTGGGTGATTTTGAGGGATAAATAAACTAATTTATATAAATACTTGGCCACTCACTGAAAAATAGCAAATATTCAGTAAATAACAGACATCATTATTAACACAGAATTTTCTATTACTATTAACAGTGAACACCGCACAAGGCATAACAATTAAAGCAAAAACAAGTTGGCTGCAGCTACATGGCCCAAATGATAATTGTGTAAAAATAAGGCACCGGATCCTATTAAATCTATTTCTTTGTGAGTCATGAAATGTCATGCATATTAATGGAGCCTCATTTCTGACCTCAGATGACTTATATTCTGAGGATCTGTAACATTTCAAGGGACAAAAACCAGTATCTCAAACTGGCACACAAATAAAGAAAAGAGCTGGAAAGCTTTGGAAGATGCCTCTCTTTACCCAGAAACAAGAACCACCTCTTCTTGCTCCCCAGAGAGGAGGACATGTGCTTTGTCTGTTTTTCTCTTCAAGGCCACACGGCTTCTCAGGCCTTTTCCTCCTGCGTGTTTACTCCATTCCCTTTCTCCTCGAGTCCACCCCCCTTTGGCCAGCTCTTCCAACTCGTGCAGCCATCCTCAGGACCTCACCACGAGACGACAGTCTCAGCCTTCCGTGAAGAGAACCCTTCTGGGACAGAACTCTGAGCTCACTGACTCAGTCTATATCCAGATTCTGAATTTCCAGAAGGAAGAATCAGAGTGACACAGGCCTCGCTCTGGAATATGGTTCCGCAGTGATATTCCTAACTGGTCCAGTCATCTCCAGCCACAGAGAGCCAGACTATACAAAAGTATCCAGGCAGAGGAGCCCACTTCTATGTGAAGGAAGAAAGTTTCAGAACTCCCAATAGGTAAAAAGAACTCTATATACCAACTCAGACCCACTTGATTAAATCTTTCAAATCGTCATAAAGGAAGTGACTTTTCAGGCAGGGAACAAAGGGTCCTGACGAGGTGGATAGATTCTCACTTTAATTAATTAATGCTCTGATTATTTACAGTGTGTCCATTTCAGAGCCCAGGGAGATTTTTCCAGACAAATGATTATGTTTCTTCATCCAAGAAACAGAATTTACATGTGCTGCTGCCGCTCTACTCAGCCGCTGCCCTGGGTGTTTTGGGGTGATGTTTTAGAGCTGAGGATTTGACTACGTCTTGACCATATCCTCTGACATCACTGTGAACCAGTGGGGAAACTTGGCTTAGCAGCATCTAACCAGAGGGTGAACACAGGGAGATTTGTGACATAAATATCTAGGGGCATTACTATTAATGCCATCCATTCAGCGGTGCAGAAAGAAATATGCTATAACTCTCCTCCCAGAGCATACATATTGAAGAGAAGCATTCTGCACGAACTCATTTAGAGAGCCTTTATTTTGCTTATGCAAAGATAACTTGAAGAGATGGTGCTATATGCTGATTTTAAAAGGGTCAGTGAGGGTTTAGAAAATAATTTGAGATAATTTAAGACTCAGAGATTTTAAAAAACTAGTTGAATGGGATAGGTTAATCATGGCAAACGTTTGGGTCTGGGAACAGCTTCCATTTGGAGTGGTGGGGGAAGCACTGAGCTAGCTGTCAGAAGACCTGTGCTCACCTGGCCCTGATATTTCCTGGGTGCAGGGGGCTAGAAAAAGTCACTTCTCTAAGCCTGAATTCTGTCGTGTGTGAAATCGGGCAATGCCCTTGTCATGGATCCTTGTTAGGGTCAAAACTAATAAATTATGAAAGAATAGACAGCTAAGTTGTCTATAAATATGAAAAGTCTTAGATCCATCATCTCATTTGACTAATGAAGAAAGTGAGGACCTGGGGTGGTCAAGTGACTTGGAACTTGGCGTCACCTGCTTGTACAGCTCATGTCTCGGTGTCAACAAGATGCTACCTTCAAGGCCCTAACAACTTGTCACTTACTTGACTCCATTCATGGGCAGGCAGAAGAGTGCTTGAGGAGTCTGAAAACAGACCTCGTCTCAAGGGTTTACTGCTTACTAGCTGACTTAGTGGTAGACTAGATATTTAGCCATTATAAACATAAATTTTCTCATCTGAAAAATGGGTACAATAATAGTAGGAAGTTCACAGAGTTGCTGAGTTAAAATATGTAAATAGTTAAGTACAGTGTTTGAAATACAGTGAATGCTAAATAAGCAGTTATTAAGAGGGAGAAAAAGAAAGTATATGTCGTCACTTTAAAATTTAACTTCAGTCTTTTTGTTGGGAGAATGGGGAGAGGGAGGCTGCCCCAGCTCTCAGAGTTGAGGCTGCTGATGTGGAGACAGCACTGGAGAATTATAACATCTGGTAACCTTGAACGGAAGGCAGCCAGAAGCACACATATGAGTTGCAATCACATCACGGGCTAGTCCTCCAAAACAACCAGCTTCCTACAAGGTGACGTTAACACTCCTTCGCCTGCCTTCATGAAGGAAAATGATTTGACTTTGACCTTTGCACAGCCTTCCACGTTACAGTCCCTTCCCAGACAGACACACTATACTATGCTACAATCACAACAGATTTCTCTCTTCACTTCTTCTTCGGAAATGAAGAATTTCTCCCTTCACTCCCTGTACTTTGCTAAATCTGAACTTGATCCAGATGATCTTTCTGGAGTCCCTTCCCAACATTCTCTGCATATAAAATTCTTATTTGTCCCCCAAGGTTCGGTTCAAATGTCACTCCATCATTAAAATCCTCCCTACTTGAGGTAAACAACTTCTAACCTTGCATTACCACTTCCTATGTTCTTTTGTTCAGACTGTCTCACTCCGCATGCCTGCCTTTACCTACTGAGCTGCAAGATCCTTGAAGACCGATCCAACATATGCTTCATGCTGGTATTACCTGAAATGCTTAGTGAAAGATCTTATACAAAATAGGTGCTAAATATTGGTTAAAATGAATCAAAATTTGCTTTTGAATTTTTTAAATAAGTGCAAGTTTAGGGGAGATACATGTGTAATAACTTGGATTTTGCCACTCTTCAGACGATGCCATTTGGGAAAAACAGAGCTCCAAACTGGCTGGTCAAGGGTTAGTTATCTGTCCAGTAGTTGAGTTATCTACTACCTATGGAGCACATACCATATGCCAGCCACTCTTCTAAGTTTCATGTATAACATTTCACTCTCACAAAAATTCAATGAAGCAGTTTCTACTGTCACCCCATGTTACAGATCCATAAACTGCCACCGACTTGGTACTTGTCTGTGGTCCCACAGCTGAGATATAATGGATGCTGGATCTGTCCCCAGAAATCACACTTTTAACCACTGTTACCCCTCTTTCCAGGCCAGAGAAGCTCTAGCCACACCTGAAATGTCAGAGGGATTCGGAACCAAGAACAGCACCACCTCCTGGAATTTCCTTCTTGAAATGCAGCCATCCCTGGTGGCTCTCTAAATTTTGTTCTGACCCTCCCACAGCCTCAAGTGAGAATCAGCCAGGAACTGCACAGGCCAGCCTAAGGGGGGCTTAGTCAGGAGGGCTAGAGCAAGAACAATAAAAATGGTGATGCTCTGATGAAATTTCCCCGCTATTTTGTCTCCTCAGTAAACCATTAAGATGGGCTTCGGGGACAGTAAAACAGTTCCCATCGCCCAGTTTCTCTGTCTCTCTGTAATGTAGCCAGAGACTTAAATACGATTGAGTTAATCTTTGAGGAAAACAGAAAATACTGTAATAATAAAGGCCGTAACATGGTTACAAATGAGAGCTACTGCTCCCTTCTGCGTTCTAAATTCCAAGGATAATTCTGCAGAGCTTCATTACCAGAGTATAATTGTGTTATAGAACTCTAAATCACCCTGCTACACTTAACTGGCAATAACATTAAGATAGCGCAGATATTCATTTTAATTAAAACATAGCCTCAAACTATTTCCTTGCTATAAGAGGCAAAACTTTCTCCCCCCCTCCACCACACACACAGAAACTCTCATTTGTTAGCACATCTATGGCCAGCAGTAGATAGGAGATTTAAGCACAGTTAGGAAATCCCACCTTATAAGCCAGCAGCAGTTAAAGCTTTGCTGAGGAAGATGAATACCAGGGAAGCCGGTTCAGGTTTTAATCTTTTTCTCATATGGGAGGCCCTGACAGCAGTTGTTTCAGAAAGGATGGGGTTTCCTGATAATCAGTTCAAGAGTTATGCAAATAGGAATTGAGATATAGTCATCCAGACATTAACAAAAGCCTTGGTAGCCCAGCAGTCTTCAAGAGCTTCTCACTGCCTCAAGCACAGACATTCATTCAATTAACAAGTATTAGCTGAACATCTATTTCATGCTGCACACTAGGGATACACGCATAAACAGAACTTGGCTCCTTCCCTCAAATATATGGCAACCTATTGAAGGAAACTGACATGTAAATAAGAAATGGTATTACAGAATGCTGTCTAGGAGATGTGGCCCAATATCTCTGTCTTTCCTCAGGTTTAAAACATCTGGGATGAATTTTGGGGTGTATGACATCATTTTCCAGACACACAAGGGGATAACAAGAGCAGAGGAATGACATGCTCCGAAGCAGAACTGCATTAGCCAGTATAAACCATTCGGGAGATTCTACAGGCTTCGGTGTGGCTAGAGAGCAATGTGCAAAGAGTTAGGGGAAAATTATGTCGTGGAGGCCTTGGTGCCCTGACAAGGAGCTTGGGCTTCCACGTACAGGGGATGAAGAGTTTCTGAAGGGTTTACTCAGGGGAGCAATGAGGGCAGACGAGCGCTGACAGCAACATGCTTATGGAGACTGCAGCGCAGTTTGTTAGTTTGGATTCAAGGCTTCAGGTTCCTCTACATCTAATGCAGAAATAATTAATAAAGTGACAACAATGGCAATTAGATCACCCACACTGATTAAGACGTCTGATTGCACACAGCATGTCTAAGGATTTGCGTATAGTATCTTCTTTAATCCTTAAATGTACAAGGACGAACATCCTCCATTTCATGTATGAGGAAACTCAGGCACAGAACAATTGAATAAGCTGTCCACCAACATCGCCCAGATAGAACTGGGATTCCAATCAGGTCTGTCTGGTCCCCAAAACCCTGTTCAGAATCACAGTCACTCAGCAGAATTTTCCTTGTTGATTATCAATAGTCACTTTGTTCATCATTCTGCCTCTACATCTCCTTACAGAAAGATGATTCTGTGTATTGCTCTCTGTATAAAAATCAAGCCATTTGTTATTAATCATGCCCACGACCCTTGAACTCCTAGATCTGTCTTCACTCTTCTCTATGCAGGTCTAAATCCAGTTCACACTCCAAAATCAGACTCAAAGCTTACCTCTTCCACCATGTTAACCAGGAACATTTGCCAGAATCAATAACCTCTGTCACATGCCCTACTCTGCTACAGGCGCTGAGATTACAGAGATGCACAGTGAGAATAATAACCCTTTTCTAACGATTTTCAATTTCCAGGTTAAACAGCGAAGGATAGAAGCCAGGCAGATTTACTCTAAGGCTGCATTCTCCAATGTGAAGGCCGTGGGTACATTTGGTTATCGAGAACTGGACATGTGGCTAGTTCACACTGCTATGTGCTCTAAGTATAAAACCAGAAAAAAAAAAAAAATTTGAAGAGAGTACAAATAATGTAAACTATCTTCTTGCTTATGTGTGTACCTTCATTATACATTGAAACAATCATAATTTATATATAATAGGTTATATAAAATGTACTATTAAAGTTAATTTTACCTGTCTGTTCTGACTTTTTGGGTGTGGGCACAGTGGGGCCAGTGGTAAAGAGCCCACCTGCTAGTGCAGGAGACACAGGAGATGCGGTTTCAATCCCTGGGTTGAGAAGATCCCCTGGAGGAGGAAACGGCAACCTGCTTCAGTATTCTGACCTGGAAAATTTCCATGGGGGTCACAAAAAGCCAGACAGGACTGAGCGACTGAGAACCCCCACCAATCGGAAGTTTAAAACTGTGTGTGACTTGGATTATCCATCTATTGGAGATCACTGGTCTATACTATGTACCTCTAAGCATCATGCTATACTATATTCCTAATCAATCAATAAATAAAGATAACTGACGAGAAAGGTGAGCATTATGGTATTAATACCACAGTGGGGCTTCTCTGGTGGCTCAGTGGTAAAGCATCCAATCCCTTGCCAATGCAGGAAACACAAGAGATGCAGGTTCGATCCTTGGGTTGGGAAGTCCCCTCGAAAAGGAAATGGTAACCCACTCCAGTATTCTTCCCTGGGAAATCCCAAGGACAGAAGAGCCTGGCAGGCAACAGTCAACGTGGTCTCAAAAGAGTCAGACATGACTTAGCGACTGAAAACAAAGATAGAACAGAACATAGATGGGATGGATGAGAGTGACCCATCATTACACAGGGTGGGCAGAAAAGTCTGAAAATGTGCTATTTGAGCAGAAACCTAGAAAACAGCTATGCAAGGGACGGGGAGGTGCAGGAGATTCAGAAAGCTTACTGTTCATACAACTAAGTTTACAGTCAATATCTATTTAACGCTATTTTTGTTTATGATTCTTATTTTAAACTTAACAGAAGGGGACTGAATATAATAGAAAGTACACGACTTAAGAAAAAAAAAAATTTGAGTTTTTCAATCTAAACTTCCAAACCCTAATCTCAGACACTCATTTAGCATCTGTCAACCTTTTTGGCATCAATAAAGTGGAAAAAAATTCTCCCTAATTTATTATGACACATATGTGAGATATAATATGAAAAGCATTTACCGCAATGGGAGCATTTAAAATTTGCTTTACCTTCCCTTCTCTTCCAAGCTGATTTGGAACTCACAGAGAACGGTTCGTCAACATCCAGTATCTTACTAGCCCTCATGGACCCTCTCATGGAACCTTGCACGTGAGTAAATATTCAATAAAAAAGTTGAGTCAACATTCTTTTTTTAAGTAGTCAAAAGAAACAGAACAAGTATATTTATAAAACTGGAGACTTTGGGGATATTTTTGAGCCAATTTTCATAAATTGGACATTGTCCTCAGACGTTCTGCTACCAGATTACTTCTACTTGTTTAAATATGGTTATGAAGTGCATTTCCAGTCATCCCCCTTAGTTACATTTGCAAAGCTTGTAATAGTTGAAAAAGCGCTTCCACATTCATTTGATCTTCACAATTGCACCATAAAGTCAGAAGAGCAGGAATCACTAGAAAATGGAAGCAAGAGATCAAGGGGCCTGCCCAGTGTAGACCTGCTCATAAATGGCAGGAGCTGATCCTCCAATCAAGGGGCCTGCCTGGTGTAGATGCTCATAAATGGCAGGAGCTGATCCTCCAATCAAGGGGCCTGCCCGGTGTAGACCTGCTCATAAATGGCAGGAGCTGATCCTCCAATCAAGGGGCCTGCCCGGTGTAGACCTGCTCATAAATGGCAGGAGCTGATCCTCCAATCAAGGGGCCTGCCCGGTGTAGACCTGCTCATAAATGGCAGGAGCTGATCCTCCAATCAAGGGGCCTGCCCGGTGTAGACCTGCTCATAAATGGCAGGAGCTGATCCTCCAATCAAGGGGCCTGCCCGGTGTAGACCTGCTCATAAATGGCAGGAGCTGATCCTCCAATCAAGGGGCCTGCCCAGTGTAGACCTGCTCATAAATGGCAGGAGCTGATCCTCCAATCAAGGGTCCTGCCCAGTGTAGACCTGCTCATATATGGCAGGAGCTGATCCTCCAAGTCTGGGGCCCAGGCATTTTTACCACATGATGTTAATCCCTCTAAGTCAGAGTTCTTTACTAATATTTTGAAAACTGTTTTATAATTCCCCTGTGGCCTCACTTGCCCTTATATTAGTTTCCCTAAATCTAAATGTTTTCTTGTGGGCGACAGTCTATGTATAAAGCACTTGAAATGTGCTCAGGGACTGGGTGCGTTTGCCCTGGTTGGCAGCTCAGGGTTTGGTTTTGTGTGTATGCTTTTCTTTATTTCTTCTTGATTGCTTTGCAAAATCCAAGTTCTGAAGTGCTGATAGGGTGTGAAACTCTTCAACTTGCAAGAAAGGTGCTCACCATCTACCTAGAGGTTAACTACAAATACACTGAGATGAAAACAGACGAGGTTACAATGCCTCCAAGGCTTCCAACGAGAGATTTCAAATATTTCTAATTTCTTCAATTTAGCTTCATTTAAATTTTACTGAGAGGTAATTGCACTGAATTAATATAGTTACAATTATGCTGAAATCAATCCATTAAGATCTTGAAAATTCTTACTAATCTGGCAGCAATGTTATGGATAAAAACAGAAATACATCCTTTATTTGGAGTGTAGATTAATATAATAAGAATGCTGCAGTTAATTTCTCCAGGATATGAGTTCCTTGAGACAAGAGACGATGACTCATATTTCTGTCTTCTGGTTTTCAAGTGCTGCTTTGAGCACAGGAAGATCGTATTTGCACGTAAAAGTACCTGGAGCCACTTGTCTTCATTCCTGTCATCAAAGGGAACTTGACTCAAAGTCCTAATCATAGAGCCTTTCCTGAATTTATTATTCCCCTTTTAATGTCTCTTTCTTTCCCATAAACAATGTATCATCTCTTTTTTTTAACTTTGTGCCTAGCACGATTCTCGGAATTCAATAAATATTCTTAATAAACTACTAATGATTGTGACGGCAATCCTGACACGACAGTGGTGATGATTGCATCAAAACACCAATAACAGTGTGTGTTTAATATAGTACATGTCGCATAGACCTCAGAATTCACTTGAGACGTAGTTTAAGGACAATCTAAATATTGATTCATTAAACCAAATATGGCATTTATCTATAATAGATCTATACCTTATAATTACTGTCCATCAACACTCATCCATTCAGTGGTTATGTGTAAGGTATACACTGTCCACTGCTGGTACGTACTAGTGATAAAATGGACAGACACCGGAGTCATGGAGCTTCCAATCCATGGAAAGAAGGACGTGAGAAGGACACAAACACACGTTCAATTTAAAATCAGAACTTGTAAATACTAATGACAATGGACAAGGTCTAAGAAGAGGAATAACAGGATTCACATTGGGGCCCGACTCTTCCTTTGCGGTCCTGAAGCAAGAGAAGGGCAGAGAATAATGCTGGCTAAGCCAACAGGGGCCAGATTATACAGCACCTGCAGGCTCGGAAGGCGCTGAGTTTTAAGTGTGAAGGGAAACCACGGGCGCATTAAAGGCAGAAGACTGACTTTGCGTGATTTATGTATCTAAAGCATTCACTGGCTCTTCTGTGAGGAAGAGATTTGCTGAAAGCATGAGAGTCAGTGAAGGCCACATCTTCAGTGGCCATTGCAGCAGTCCAGGAGAGAGATGATGGAGCCTTTGGGAGAGTGTGGAAGAGAGAAAGATCGGTAGAAGCCTATGGATCTGAAACACTTCTCATAAATAGAAATGACAAAACTTTTGATAAGCATTTGGCCTTTAAAAGAGAGCAAAGACTCAAGCTTAATTTTAAGGGTGTTGCTTTGAGCAACTGGATAAGGGCAGTGTCATTTAATGAGATGGAAGGGCAGAGAAAGAACACAATTCTTTGCGATGTGGGGCATGTTATAAAAGAGAAGTCAGGGAAGCAGGTACACAAATCTGGAGATCTAAGAGCAACCTGTGCTAGAGACTGACATTTACAGGTTATCAGCTCATACACAGCATTCAAAGCAATGAAGACAGAAAGGGTCTTCTACTGGAAGCTTACAGACAAAGAAGGAGAACGGGCCTGGGGTGCGCCCACACCTAGAGATCAGGTAGAGGAAGGAAGACACAAAGAAGGCCGAGAAAAAGCAGCCGGAAAGAAGAGGAATTGCTAAAAGTGACTTGGGAAGAAAGAAAAACAACTTTGATTAAAGCTAAGAGATTTAATAAGACGTGGGTAGCAAAACTGCCATTGGACTTCATATTGAAATTATTGAGGTGGTTATAATTGACCTTAACAAGAGCATTTTCTTTGGATTGTTGGGGAAAATCCTGATTGGAGTAAACTGAGGCATGCTCGGGGACTGAAGTAAAGTTAGCGTTGAGCAGACAGCAGTTTCTGAAGTTGGCTGTGAGAATATGGCAAGAAGTGTGGTGGTAACTACGAGAGATGCGGAGTCCAGGAGAAAGTGATCTGTGAAAAGGGGACGGCAGAGCACATTTGTGAGGGCGGAGATGGATCCCGGGGGCAGGGAGTAGGTGGGCGAATCGCAGGAGAAAAAGGAAACGCGTGAAGACCGAGCGGGGACCTTGTGAAAGGGCTGAGCTCCACTGCGGACGGGAGAAAGCCCTGCTCAGACGCGACAGGAGGGAAGGAGAACGGAAGCACAGGCAGAGGTGCCTTTTCTGCTTCATTGATGGCATATTAGTGAAGACGAGAGGGGCTGAAGGTGACTCAGTCGCAAGGGGCAGGCAGTCGGGATGCAGTTATCCCCGTATCCGAAGAAGCGAGCTGCCTGGAAAATCACAGCAGAGACTGGGGCACAGGGTTAGAGGTACATCTGAAGTCTGAGATCCTGGTTTTCCCTCGATGTGTTCCGATGCCTGTGTCCAGGCACGGAGGAGAAATCCGGGCTCGGTTTCATCCAGACAGCAGATCATGTGAGGTGGTGAAGAGCAAAGACACTGAGGGCTCTGGTGATGCGGTGATTGGAATGACGGCCCACCGAATCCAAGCCGCATCAGAAAGGAAGAGCAAGCTTAAGGAAGCATTACAGAGGTGGGGTCCATGGACTGAAAGACATGAAGACGCAAGAATGGACGTTCGCCTCAGCAATTCTGAAAATGATGTGGTTTCAAGAAATGTGGATCTAGGATGTGGTCACGGGAATAAGTGGCTGAACTGGAGTGGAAATAAAATTCATTGGCGGTAATTAACATCAAGAAATTGAGAGGTTAGAATGCTGGATGAGTTGGCCATCAGGATTCTGACATTTCCAGGAATGAGAACAGATCGCAGTATAGAGAGAAACCATGACCCAGGAACCTAACTGGACAGTGATGAGAGGACTGGCAGGTACCACAGTGAGAAAACAGGCAGCAATTAGTGTATTTCAAAGAACATACACTTCTGCATACGAAGAGCTGACTCACTGGAAAAGACCCTGGTGCTGGGGAAATTGAAGGCAGGAGGAGAAGGGGACGACAGAGAGCGAGAGAGTTGGATGGCATCACCGACTCAATGGACGTGAGTCTGAGCAAACTCTGGGAGACAGTGAAGGACAGGGAGGCCTGGAACCCTGCAGTCCATGGGATCACAGAGAGTCAGACATGACTAGGAGACTGAACAACAGCAAACTTTTGCAAAATGCAGGAGAGCAGCAATGGATAGAAGAAATCTAATTATTCCAACAGCCGGGCTGGAACAATGTGACATATGACAAAAGAATAGCCCTATCAATAAGGCTGTTCTTTTTCGACTGCAAGGAGCTCAAGCCAGTCAATCCTGAAGGAAATCAACCCTGAATATTCATTGGAAGGACTGATGCTGAAGCTGAAGCTCCAATATTTTGGCCACCTGACGCAAAGAGTCAACTCACTGGAAAAGACCGTGATGCTGGGGAAGATTGAGGCAGGAGGAAAAGGGGATGTTAGAGGACAGGATGGTTGGATGGCATCACTGAGTCAATGGACATGAGACGAGCAAACTCCGGGAGACGGTGAAGGACAGGGAAACCTGGTGTGCTGCAGTCCACGGGGTCACAAAGAGTCAGACACAACTGAGTGGCCGAACAACAATTCAGTGAGGCTGTGGAGGATACAACAGCCTCAGGCCACAGACGTGTTTTAGGCAAAACAGGAGAGTGAGAGGAACGTTCCAACAGGAAACTGTGGGTATCAGGGAGGCTGTAGTAAGGAATGCCGGATGACCCAGGGCAGGAATTTAGGAGTGAGATGATCAGACAAAGAACTAGAAGAGTGTACAGCACACAGTAAATATCCTGCATGTGCCAGCCATTACTGTTCCACTTAGCGCATATGAAATTGAAGGTAATGTATTACCGGGTAGCTTGGAGTTTTGGCAGCTGTGTCCAGACCGTGCATAATGTGACTTCAGAAAGCATCTACTTTTAATCTATTAACTTCGTTTCCCTAGGCAAAAACAGATCAGAAATAGAGATTATAACATTAAAAGATGATTATCTTCACAAATTAAGCATGGACAGAATGTTCTATGCTACCAGTTCTCACAAGCCAGTGCATCTAAACCTGAAACAGCGATGTCACAACACGTTTGTATTACTATTGGCATCATCTACCGATTTGCTGAGTTTTGAAGCTTCTTAGGATAGCATTTATTATTCTCAATATTTTCATGACTTGAATAATTACCTCTTTGAACCTTGGTTTCTTCGTGTGGAAATCAAAAATGCCACCTGTCTATATCACAAGGTTATCATGAGAAACAGGAAGCAATTAAAAAAAACACACTTAAAATACTACTATAAAGAATAACTGATGAATATTATTATCAATCTCCCCTGTATTCAGAGTATGGCCTGAGGAGGGAGGTCTGCCTTTTTATTGTTATTTGTAGATAAATTATCCGTATCTGTATTTCTAGCAGCAGCTGGCAGTAAGCTAAATGTCAGCTTTCTTCCATTTCTGCTCTCAGATGAGGGGGACAGTCGCCACGGGACATCCCCAGTCCAAAGTCCCTTATCAGAGAATTGGGCCCTTCCCTAATCCACTGTTGAGGGCTCTTGCTGCCAATTTTGTCCCACAAAACCCTACTGTTTAGAATCAGGAATGTTTCAGATGAGGTGGTAAACCTTTTTAGAAAAAAGAGGCAACATCCAACAAAAGCTACAAAGAGACATTCAACTGGGTTTCACAAAGGAGTGAACCCACAGAGTGAAAAGCCATCAGAAATCAGGCGCTGTTCTCCATGAGGTCATGGCTTGGGGCTAGCTCTACTGTGTCTTTCCCTGCAGACTGTCTTCATCTTCTTGGCTTGTATATGACATAGGCACAGCCACCCCAACCCCAGCTTAGGCAAATCTCCCATTTATGATTGTGGGCTCAACAGAGGTAAAGAAAACTAGTCCAATGACGGAAGCACTGTGAATAATAAGCACTGCCCTAATGAGCTGCAAACGTGGACAAGCTGACAAACGCTAATAAAAATGTATGATGAGACGGCAGCGGCACTCAGCTGTCAGGGTTCTCTTCGGTCTGAGTGCCCCGCAGCGAAACAGTTCAGAGCACGCTGCGCGGCGGGTGAGGCTCCACTGTCCAAACATCTAGCTTCAAATCGTAGCACCGTCACTCAGTCACAGCTCGACATGGGTCAGCTGATAACACCTCAGTTTCCATATCTATAAAGTAAGTAAATAATATCACTAGTACCTACATTACAGGGTTGTTGTAAGAATTATATATGTTAATAAGAGCTAAAAGCGCCTAAGTCAGTGACTGGAACATGTAGTGCCCCGCTAAATGTTAATGATAATTGTTATTCTTCAACGGGTTTTCCCATACTTCCCCAGAAGGGCTCAATCACCCATTTAAAATTCCTCCATCACAAGAAAATAGAGCACAGCTTGCAAGCTAAGTATTTTGAGCAGAAAAGTGGAAACAAAGTAGAGTGGAAGAGAACAGCCCAAAGGAATTCAACCAGAATTATTCCTCGGTCCAAGATAACTGGGGAAGGGGTGGACAGCTGTCCCAGGTGAGACCTAGCGTGTATGACACGATTCCCAGGAATCGTGGCTGGGAGAAAGACTCAAGTGAGTCTTTTCTGGGCTTAAAACAGTTGCATTTGCCTGGACCAATCATTTTACCCAGCTGAGCTCCAACCGTAAAATGACCAGACTGAACTAGATTGTTGTCAGAGATCACCTCCAGCTCCGACGCTCGTAATCCCATGCTGAGCGCTCTGCTGTGCCATGGTACAATATGGAAATTGCCAGTGCGGGTAAGTGAGACCTCAACATGAACCGAGCAGATAGCTGGCGATTACACAATGGGAAACGTCAAAAAAATAACCTCATGGAGTGGAAAGTATTGGACTGTCTGATTATGACTTACTCTCCAATATGAAGATATAACCATGCTTGGCCGCTCAAGGGTGAAAATGTGGTAATGTGTTAAAATGCTAATGAAATTGGAATCCTATAATAGATGTTTAGAACAGTTTAGGTTACCAAGACATGGGAAGTTAGAGAGCAGAGCTCGTAAATCCTGACGATAAGGCCAAACTCCTCCGAACAGTCAAGGCCTTTTACGATCTGATTCCAACTTGCCTTTTCAAGCTCATCTCTCCTCGCACACATGCATGCACCCTGTGTTCAGTCTATAATGAGCCGTTTGACATTCTCCACACACAGCAGGCTCTTCTGTTTCATATGCACGCAAATTCTGTTGCTCCCACCTCCATATTTCACGTCTCTCCATCCCACTGCTAGCATCTATTCCAGATCATCATCAGTCACCTCACAGGATTACTCAGAGGCTTTCTTAACTGGTCAGCCAGTCCCTAGCCTTTGTTCACTCTAACCCACTGTCCTTATAGCTACCTGAGTACTTCTCTTAATTGTGTAAGCAATCATATCTCTCTCGCCTAAAATTCTTCAGTGATATGTCACTGCCTTAAGATAAAAATCTCAACGATTTGATATGACTTGCATGACCTTTCATGCTCCATCATACAGCTACGGCTCCCAGCTCATCCTGCATCATCTGCTTCCTTCCACGGCATGCTCCAGCCTTGCCGACAGAATTTCACTTTCCCTAGCGAGATAAATTCTCTCTCACCCCGGATCTCCACTTCCTGGTCCTTCTGCCTGCAGTCACACTCTCTCACCACCACTTGCCTGATTTAATTCTTCACAGGGAGACGTTTCTTCATAACCAAGGTTAGATTAAGTCCCTTGGCTGTGTGCCCTCACAGCTCTTATATTTTTTCTAATGTAAGACTTTCACAGTATTGCAACATTCTGTTGAATGGATTAATTCTATTTCTGTTACTTAAATGCCCCTTAGTCTTCTTTACCAGGCATTTTTTTCCCCACTTCCTGTCAAAGCCCAGCTCAAATGTTACAGCCTGAGGAAAAGCCTGCCTGGTCCCACAAGGCTATTTCTTACTCCTTTTTGAATGCCATCGTGGAAATCCACGCAGAAACCTGTTTGTCACAACAAATCCTGAGAATTAGAAACTTGACCAAAGAACTTTTCATAGTGTACCACAGAAAGACACGCTATTTGGTTGTGGTGCAGAGAATGATAGAAACACTCAGGTTCTCAAAGAATTTGAAGACTAAACTCAATGCCAAGACCTAGCTCCAGGGCAGGGCAAAATGCGACTGGGTGTTTTACAAGTGTCTGCACACGAGCACACACCCTTCTGAGATTCTTCTAGATGATCACTCTCGGAGATGATCATTTAGTCCTCTAAAACTCATGTGAGTATTCGAACTAGCATTTCTCTTGCCAAATAGCAATAATTCCACACCTTCCATGTTTAAAGCTCTCAGTAAAATGGGGCCCAGAGTATAAACGTTATTTCCCTTTCTTTTGTAACATAATGATTTTCCTGTTGCAATATTAGTCAGTAATTAATTTCACAGCTGGACAACTGTTTTTATTTTTTTATAATTTTATTTATTTATGTATGTGTTTTCGGCTGCTGCGCAGGCTTCTCCTCAACTACAGTGAGTGGAGGTCGTTCTCCAGCTGCAGGCTTTGGGCTCCTCACTGCAGCGGGTTCTCCGGCCGAAGCTCCTGGGCTTCAGCAGTTGTGGCTCGAGGGCTCTAGAGGGCAGCTCAGCAGCTGTGGCACACACGGGACATTCTGGGACCAGAAGCCACGCCTGTGTCTCCTGCACCGGCAGGTGGATTCTTTACCACTGAGACACCAGGGAAGCCCCTGGACAACGGTTTTTAATGACCTAGCACGTTAGAGGCACTGCTACACAAGTCTTCAGATCATTACCTGAAGCAACCAGTCACCAAAATGGCAAATTCATTTACTTGGCATAAGGAAGGAGCCAAAAGTCTCATTACAGTAATTGAGGAAAGACGCATTTGGGTCTTTGTTGGTTAAAAGCTAAAAGGTCTCACATCTGGACCTGAAAGAGGAAGAAAATGGAGTCTTTCAGTCAAAGACAGTTTGAATAAAGCTAAAAGGGCCCTAGACAAGTTAATTATAAATCCGTGGGCTCCTAAGCAAGGCTCCTGCTTAGGTTTGGTTATATCTAAAGTTCGTGACATTGTACAGAAGACAGGGATCAAGACCACCCCCATGGAAAAGAAATGCAAAAAAGCAAAATGGCTGTCTGAGGAGGCCTTACAAATAGCTGTGAAAAGAAGAGAAGCAAAATGCAAAGGAGAAAAGGAAAGATATAAGCATCTGAATGCAGAGTTCCAAGAATAGAAAGGAGAAATAAGAAAGCCTTTCCCAGTGACCGATGCAAAGAGATAGAGGAAAATAACAGAATGGGAAAGACTAGAGATCTCTTCAAGAAAATTAGAGATACCAAGGGAAAATGCAAAGATGGGCTCAATAAAGGACAGAAATGGTATGGACCTAACAGAAGCAGAAGATATTAAGAAGAGGTGGCAAGAATACACAGGAGAACTGTACAAAAGATATCTTCATGACCCAGATGATGTTCACGATGGTGTGATCACTGACCTAGAGCCAGACATCTTGGAATGTGAAGTCAAGTGGGCCTTAGAGAGCATCACTACAAACAAAGCTAGTGGAGGTGATGGAATTCCAGTTGAGTTATTTCAAATCCTGAAAGAAGATGCTGTGAAAGTGCTGAACTCAATATGCCAGCAAATTTGGAAAACTCAGCAGTGGCCACAGGACTGGAAAAGGTCTGTTTTCATTCCAATCCCAAAGAAACAGCAATGCCAAAAAATGCTCAAAGTACCGCACAACTGCACTCATCTCACACGCTAGTAAAGTCATGCTCAAAATTCTCCAAGCCAGACTTCAGCAATATATGAACCGTGAACTTCCAGATGTTTAAGCTGGTCTTAGAAAAGGCAGAGGAACCAGAGATCAAATTACAAACATCCGCTGGATCATGGAGAAATCAAGAGAGTTCCAGAAAAACATCTCTTTCTGCTTTATTGACTATGCCAAAGCCTTTGACTGTGTGGATCACAAGAAACTGGAAAATTCTGAAAGAGATGGGAATACCAGACCACCTGACCTGCCTCTTGAGAAACCTGTATGCAGGTCAGGAAGCAACAGGTAGAACTGGACATGGAACAACAGACTGGTTCCAAATAGGAAAAGGAGTATGTCAAGTCTGTATATTGTCACCCTGCTTATTTAACTTATATGCAGAGTACATCATGAGAAATGCTGGGCTGGAAGAAGCACAAGCTGGAATCAAGATTGCCGGGAGAAAGATCAACAACCTCAGATATGCAGATGACACCACTCTTATGACAGAAAGTGAAGAGGAACTAAAAAGCCTCTTGATGAAAGTGAAAGAGAAGAGTGAAAAAGTTGGCTTAAAGCTCAACATTCAGAAAACTAAGATCATGGCATCTGGTCCCATCACTTCATGGTAAATAGATGGGGAAATAGTGGAAACAGTGTCACACTTTAGTTTTCTGGGCTCCAAAATCACTGCAGATGCTGATTGCAGCCATGAAATTAAAAGACACTCCTTGGAAGGAAAGTTATGACCAACCTAGATAGCATATTAAAAAGCAGAGACATTACTTTGCCAACAAAGGTCCGTCTTGTCAGGGCTATGGTTTTTCCAGTGGTCATGTATGGATGTGAGAGTTGGACTGTGAAGAAAGCTGAGCACCGAAGAACTGATGCTTTGAACTGCGGTGTTGGAGGAGACTCTTGAGAGTCCCTTGGACTGCAAGGAGGTCCAACCAGTCCATCCTAAAGGAGATCAGTCCTGGGTGTTCATTGGAAGGACTGATGCTAAAGCTGAAACTGCAATACTTTGGCCACCTCATGCGACGAGTTGACTCACTGGAAAAGACTCTGATGCTGGGAGGGATTGGGCGCAGGAGGAGAAGGGATGACAGATAATGAAATGGCTGGATGGCGGCACTGACTCGATGGACATGGTTTGAGTGAACTCCGGGAGTTGGTGATGGACAGGGAGGCCTGGCGTGCTGTGATTCATGGGGTCGCGGAGAGTCGGACACGACTGAGCGACTGAACTGAACTAATTGAAAGGTATTTAGTGTTAGTTGCCCAGTCGTGTCCGACTCTGCGACCCCATGGACTGTAGCCTGCCAGGCTCCTCTGTTCATGGAATTTCCCAGGCAAGAATACTGGCGTGGGTTGCCATTGCCTTCTCCTATAAAGACAACTCAGTCTTGTTGAAATAGGCAAAACCAAGGGCTTTTCCATGCCTCCATTTCCTAGGAGTTTACTTGCATCCAGGAACCCTATCTTCCTTTAGGCAGGCTTCTCATGGAGTATCTTGAGTCTCTGAAGAATTGAACTCAATGTTCACTTTGTCTTCAGTTAGTTTGCCAAGGATGGATGGAACGAATTGGATGGTAAATAATTGTTGTGTAACTCTCCTAATGCTGAAATTTCTGGTTTACAGGATTGAAGCATCTGATGTTTAGATCAGGATGAAGGAAAAAGCGTATTAATTATCTATTACGTTCCAGCTGTCATCCTCTAATATATGCCAAAATTCTCAAAATAATTCTGAAAAAAATTTAATCTTTATCTACAAATGAAGAAAACAAACCTTATGAAGTTAAAGCGAGTTGAGGTTTAAAGGTGAATCTGCTAAAAATCACTCCTCTTTTTGCTGCACGGCAACGACGTGCCCCTTTCCTCAGTATCCCACTGCCCTGTGTTGTGATACAATACCTCTCCTTTTGGATGGATGGATAGATAGAAAGAGAGACAGGCAGACAGAGAAAGATAGACATATATGTCAGTCTTGAATCTCCTCACGGAAACCCTCCTACACTGCTGCTGGGAAATTAAATTTGTGAAGCCACTATGAAAAAAACAGTTCCTCAAAAGGAACTCAAAGGTTCCTCAAAAACTATTAATAAAAATAAGAGTTACCATATGATGCAATAATCCCACTCTTGGGCATAAAAGCAGGGAAAAACTATAATTTAAAAAGATACACGCACTCCAATATTCCCAAAAGTCAAGACGTGGAAATATATATCCATATTGAATGAACGGATATAAGGAAGATATATACACTAGACTATTACTCAGCCATAAAGAATGAAATAATGCTATTTGCAGCAACACAGATGGACCTAGGGATTACCATACTAACTGAAGCCAGAAGGGACAAACACTGTGTCTGTGACAAACACTGTGAATCTAAAATGCAACGCAGGTGAACTGACCTGTGAAACAGAAACAGACTCAAGACACAGAACAGTCTTGCGGTTGCCAAGCAGGAGGGGGTGGGGAATGGACGACTTGGGAATCTGGGATTAGCAGATGCAAACAAGTATATATATGATGGATAAACCACAAGGTCCTTCTGGGAACTACATTCACTATCCTGTAATAAACCATAATACAAAGAGATAGATGGAACATATAAATACTGAATCAGCTGATAATTACAAGTAATAACCTTAGATTCATTCTGGTGTCCAGATTCACAACTTGGGTAGACTTAAGATACAGACTAAGATGCAGTTCTTACCTACTCACTCCACTGAGAGCAAGCCATTCAGAAGAGCTGCTCACTTCAACATGTACTGTATGCACAAAGCAAAGTCATCATTATGAATGTTTTCACAGTTTGTACTTTCCAAACTTCATGCATCAGTTCATTCTCCACCTAGAATGCTCTTTTCACCAACTGTCAATCAATGGAATGCCTTTTATTCTTCTAAGTCCAATTAAAATGCTTTTACTCTTCTAAGTCCATCCTTAATCTCACGCTCCACCCTTCAGAAATGTGAGACCCTATCTCTCCTTCTCTGAATCACCTTCGTACATTATTTGGATTTACATTATGAACTGTAACTCTCCTGGTTACCTTCCCTACTAAACATGAAACTTTAAATACAAACCCGGCTTCCAGCTTTCCCGTCTATGCACTGTCAGATGCCTGGATTCTTTCCCCTTTATCTCCATTATTAATGACTCAAATAGTGATTCCTGCCCACTTGAAACTCCAGGGGAGTGTGGCATTCCCGTGCCCCGTAGCCAACCCCACAAAGCAAACAGATTGGCCAGTCTCCACAGGGCTGGGTTTGCTTCTCAATCTCCCTTCAGTAGTTCCACTTTCAGGTCTGCATAGGAGGGGACGCACTGCCAACATAAAAATGAGATATCTGGATCAGTCAATGTGAGCCAAGGGCTATGATATTGAAAATATTTGTGAAAGAAACACTGCCTTGTAACAGAACTAAAAGCACCTAGACTCTGAGAGGAATACCAAAGTTCTGTCTCTGAGAATATATGGATGCATATATAGTCTTCCCCTACTGCAGATTTCAGTGTTTTCCAAAATCAGAGCCAGCTGAGTATCTGTTGGAACACTCTCAGACCGCACTCCCCACCACCGTTACTCCAGCCTGTCCACCAGCTCACTGACGGACAGAGAGCTTTCTTCTGCCTGCCATCCTTCCTTCGTCCTTTTCAGCTGTCCTTCCTTCCTTCCTTTCTTCAATAATCTGTATTAGAAACTGGCATGAGATTTGGGTGCTATTAAGCCAGTATTAAACTGGAATGCTGATTGGGGAGCTTGGGAATCTTCAAATAGTGCCCCAAATCTCTCATCAGTAAAGTGAAAGTGAAAGGCGCTCAGTCATGTCCAACTCTTTGCCACCCCATGGTCTATACAGTCCATGGAATTCTCCAGGCCAGAATACTGGAGTGGGTAGCTGGTCCCTTCTCCAAGGGACCTTCCCAACCCAGGGATCAAACCCAGGTCTCCCACATGGCAGGCAGATTCTTTACCAGCTGGGCCACCAGGGAAGCCCAAGAATACTGGAGTGGGTAGCCTATCCCTTCTCCAGGGGATCTTCCCGACCTAGGAATTGAACCAGGGTCTCGTGCATTGCAGGCAGAGATGGCAAAGAATGTGCCTGCAATGCAGGAGACCCGGGTTTGGTCCCTGGGTCAGGAAGATCCCCTAGTGAAGGGAATGGCAGCCCACTCTAGCCCTGTGGCCTGAAGAATTCCTTGGACAGAGGAGCCTGGCAGGCTATAGTCCATGGGGTCTCACCACTAAGTGCCTGACAAAACGTGAAACGAAGTGACACTATTATTAGCTCTGGTTTAGCCCCAAACCCCAATGTTGAAAAGTCTAGTAATCTGGGCCAAGTCATTTCTTTTTCCTCATCTTGTTTGTTCTAAATAGTTTTAGATTAGAACCAACTATGGGGTCTGTTCTGTCTATATCAATACCTATAACAACCAAAGCCAATCCCTGAATCTTACCACTAAGAGGTGAAGAAAGGTTGACCTGGCTCACCCCTCCCATGACTAGGGGAGTAGCCTACAGTCACTTATTTTTTTTAAAAAAAGCACAGTAGGAAAAAAATGCCCACTCAAAGTAAAATGAAGGAAAACAAAAATCTGAAACAGCTCAGTAGGTAAATTTACATATGACCAATCCAATTCAGGGCTCCACCTTGGAGATGAAGGGAAATGCTTTCATCTTGATTCATTAGGGACAGCCTGTAAGTTCTTCCCAGAAATCAATAGGCCTGCTCCATGCCAGGCGCCATGCTAGGCTCTGGAGACAGAAAGAAAAACAATACCCAATGTCCCTGTCCTGGAAGAATTTTCAGTCTAACGGGTAAGTCAGACAAGTAAATAACTTCAAATCTACGGATTCAGAAACAACAGTGGCAGAGCTAATATTGAGCCGGTGGGCGCTGGTGTGACCACACAGGTTGATAAAATATTAAACAGGGTCTGAGCCCTTCTG
Source organism: Moschus berezovskii (assembly GCF_049115385.1). Lineage (NCBI taxonomy): Eukaryota > Metazoa > Chordata > Mammalia > Artiodactyla > Moschidae > Moschus > Moschus berezovskii. The sequence continues at coordinate 116,443,506 of NC_142466.1, forward strand.
TAAACATCTGCTTTCCTGAGCCCACAAGGAAGCACTTACCTCATCCTCAGAGCCCTTGTCAACCTCGGGCTCCCTAAACCCCCTAAGACTTCACAGACCAGCATGGGCCCTTCAAGATCTAACCCAGATGAAGGTTTGGTGAAGGTTCTGTTGGTCAATGCTTGAGATGATGTCAGAATAAAGATAAATGTGAAGAGCTTTCGTAGGAAGGATGAGCAAAAAAAAAAATCCCCTCTGGCTGAAAAGGTCTTAAAAGATGCGTACAGTTCCATGGAGCAGAGGACACGGGAGCCGAGTCTTGAAGCCTGAAGAGCAGTTCACCAGATGGGCTCTCCAGCAAAGCTGACTCCACGTCAGGGCAAAGATGGGGCTTTTTAAATGGGTCAGGAGTGCAAAATAATCAAAGACAGTTGCAAAAATAAGAGGATGGTATCAAGAGATGATTCTGGGAATTAAGTCAAGGGTCTTATATGCCTTCCATCTGTGGGTAATAGGAAGTTCTAATGAGGGGGTGACATGATAATTGCTTCTATCCTAAGGTGAATAATGAGAGGAGCATCAGCCTGGTTTTGTGTTTTCTTCGTTCTGGATTCTTGACGGGCCCACAAAGAAGAGGTAATATGTAAGTTCTTTCTGAAAAATATAGCTTAAAAAAAAAAAAAAAATGAAAAAACTCAAAGAACTGAGAAACCTTTCCCCAAATCCCCCTCCTTATCTACTACAAAGTTTTCAGAGCAAATCCTCCTTTCTTCCCACTCTCATTACTGAGGATAAATTGTCAATATCTATATTTAAAATTACGGCAGCTCTGATTAGTTTTTTACATCGAAGCTTTGGTTGCAAGCAAATTTATGCAGGTAACACGATACAAGATTTGGAGCATGGGTGTCTGTTCACCTTGACAATCTTATAGACACTAGGCAGTACACACGATGCAGAACCAAGAGCTCAGTCATTCATCGAGGTTTTCCTCCCAGTGCCTCGGCGGACCAGGTGCTCAGTGTCCCCAAATTTACTGATATTTCTTCTCTATCAATTTCCATCTTTCTGAAACCAAGTGTTGTTTTTCCTCCAGAAGATGTAATTAATGCCCTCCTTCCCTTTGGCCATTTCAATCCTGTTCTCTAAAATAAAATAAATCCATCTTACTATCATTTCAAGGAGCAGAAGCCAGAATTCCAGAGACATACCAGGCCCCAGTGCAAAGGGAAACACCGGGGGACAGATCTGTATCATGACCAACACTTACCAAATGTGTATCAAGCTGTACTGAGGATCTACTGAGAATCAAGCACTGTGAGATCCCTGCTGGAATTCCCAACATAAAGCTGATACAGGTCCCGCCCTGACTCTGAGGTCTCTGCACATGAAGGATACAAACAGATGAATCAGCAAGGCTGCAGCTTTTCCAGTACAAGCAGTCTTTTACCAAGGATATTAACTTAGATCTGTGTCTCAAGGATATAGTTTGTTTCCCCAAGTATATTTGGTGGACTACTAGTTCTGCAGCATGTTAACAGGTTGATATATAAGCAAAAGGTTTCACTGATACAAATTACATTTGAAAATCACTTGGTAAACAAGACTCTTTACTGTGGGACTTTTCATGAGCCTTTATTAAGCGTATGCACGTATTAAGCATATGTGCATCCCAACGGGGGGAGGGATTCCCAAATTTAATCACCCAGAAAGCCTTTTGCTGCAGATCATCTCAAGGAGGTTAAGATGCTCCCAGGAATACTCTGAAACTATGCTGATCAGCTCTGTTCTAGGTCAGGAGTGAGCCCATCATCTCAAGAGCATCCCTTGAAGCACTTCTAATCTCATTTTCTTACATTTACTCACCCAGGAGCCCAACTGACTTCATGCCCTAACCCCTCCCATCCCATGAGGACTTCCTGCCCTGGGTCTCAAAAATCTTGGCATTTCACTAGCTAGAAAGGCTTGATGGCATCACAGCTGGTGATGCCACTGTGAATGTGTATGATTTCTAGACTGTTCAACAACACCATTCCTGCCAACCATCTCTTCTTTAGAAAAGGGTTTTTTTTGTGTGTGTTTGTGTGCCGGTGGGTGGGTGGATGTGTGTACATGTGGTGGCGGATGTCTTCTTTTACCTCTCAAACTAGGAAAGTTCCTATTTATTCCTACCACTTGCTTCCTATTTCTAAAGTATGACAGATTATACTTGCTAAATTATTTTGCTCTTAGAGAACCTAAGGAAACATGTTTTTATGATAATGGAATCTGAAATTCCTTGCTAAATTCTTAGTTATGATAAAATTCTACCTTATCAGAATACAGGTACAATAAGCTATATAAATCAACGTTCGGCAAACGATATTCTATGCTGACATTTCTGTTCAGGAGTTGGTATTTTATTTGGGTGATAGACATCTACTGAATTTATTAAAAGTGGTTGACTTATCTTCAGAGGTCAGCTGCTAGGGATGAATCCCTTTCTTCTCAAAACAATTTAGCTGCTTCTTGGTATTCTACTAGTCATTTCGCAAAATGCACAGTTAAAAAAAAGTATAGTGTAGTTCATTTATTCACAAGTATTCCCTGAGTACCTATTATGTGTCTGACATCATGGTAGAAGCTTGGAGCCTAATGGTAATCAAGACAATGCTTAGATGTCTTTGTGGGATGAACCAGATACTTCCAGTAAAACGTAGCTGAAGAATGTGGAGAAGCTTGAGGAGCTACACAAAATTTGGCTGAATAGCAAAATGGTGCCACTGCACATTCTGCTCTCCCTTTCAAACACCATCCCAAGCCAAGCATATAGTATTAGAACCATAACGCATATTTTTGTGAGGCCAGGAGAGCTAATGAAAACACATGGGGTCAATCATCTGAATGATGAATGTCTTCCTGACAGGCTGAAGGACAGAAAGAACAGAGGCTTGAGCGGTGATTCAGAATTTCGTGATTCTGGAGAAGCAACTTCATGGCCCAGAAACCTGCTGTTATCTTTTGGAAGGCACGTGAATACGATTGCAAAAAAAAAAAAAAACTCTTGATTTTAAAGGATCAAAGTAGCTGAGATGAAAGATGGGAGGGAATGAGAAGATCTCTTTTAAGAAGGGCTGGGTTTCTTCTTAATACAAGTCTGAGTTTGTTTAACTTGACCCTGCATCAGAACCACCTGGAAGGCTTGTGAGCATAGAGGACTTCCTCTGCGGTCTAGTGGTTAAGAATCCACCTGCCAATGCAGGGGACACTGCTCAGTCCCTGGTCTGGGAAGACTGCTGAGGGGCTGCTAAGCCCCGTGCCGCAGTGACTGAAACCCACATGCCCTGGAGCCCTGTGCTCCGCAAGAAGAGATGCCACCGCATCAGGAAGCCCATGCCCTGCAACAGACGGCAGCCCCTGGCTGCTGCCAGTAGAGAAAGCACACAGGCAGTGGCCAGGACCCAGTGCAGCCAAGAATGAAAATTGATTACGTAATTAAAGTGGTTGAAAACCCCCCAAAAAGAGCCGAGCTCTTGATCTAGTAGGTCTCGGGCAGAACCCCAGCTTAGTCTACATTTTAAATAAGACCCCAGACGCTGCTGGCCCAAGGAAGGACCACTGGTCTCCACTGACGTGGACTTTCTCAGTCCCGTAAGTTGCTCCAACCGAAGAGCAACTAGAAAGTGAGAATAGTTAGGGCACCAATTTCAGGGTAGGAGGGCGGAGGGGTCGGCTAGATTGAATGGAGCTGATATTTTTACCAACTTAGTAGTAGAGCCAGGATCTTTCCAGGAGCTTGAGATCTTATTAATAATGTTATTGCCACATTTAAGCCCACCACACACCTGGCAGATTGGCACATGTCAAAGTGAAAATCAACTTATTAACCAAGGAACCAAAAAGATCTGTTTTCCTCACTGAAGACTTAAATGTCATATGCTCACAATTCATCTGCATGATAATTTTGTTTTTAATACAAATATGTATTACATGCTTCCCGAGATTAAACTCTAAGTAACTAGAGGAGGCTGGGTCATCCCTCTTGTAAGATAAGAATAATAATGTTACCACTTACAACTTGGCCAAATAAGAATGATAGTTAATACATCTGAACTGTAGGGGAGGGGTAAGTTCTCCCTTTCTCTCTTGAGTTCCTGTGGCTGGACTAATAATAAAATTGACACAAGACAGATTAACAGGTGAAAAGAAACAAATTTAATTCATGTGTGTGAAGGTATCAAAAATGGAACCTAAGAAGTGGTCAAAGCAGGCGGCTTTTATACTTTTTAGACAAGGAAACAACTCTGTGAGGGATTAACAGGACAAAGAAATGTAGGCTTCGGATGATTGACTAGTGGAGAGTCTAAACAGAGTTTGAATTCAGACACTTAATGAGTGGGAGAAGGGGGCGACATCACCGAATCGATGGACATAAGCTTGAGCAAACAAGGAAACCTGGTGCGCTGCAGTCCATGGGGTCACAAAGAGTCGGACACGAGTTAGCAACTTAACAGCAATAAATGAGTGAAGACGTGACAAGGCTTGTTTTCCTGAATTTCCCGTCTCTGGTGATAAGGATGTCTTTCTAACTTCCAGGACAAGGAAGACACCTTCCATTTAGGAGGTTTATTTCCCACTCTTTAGGGAGACAGAAAGAAGGGTTAAAGTGCCTCTCTTGCACAGGCTGTTTCTTATGCAACTTTAATTCAAATTAATCAGTATATCACTGTGATGGCATGTTAGGCCGCCTGCCCTCTGCCCCTCTTGTTTCTCTGCAATTCAACTCTCAGTGAGTGTCGTGATTATTACCACCTAAGAGTCCATAACTGTCTGAGTGTTTTCTTCCCCCAAGACTGTAAACTTCACGAAGGTTAGGCTTCATCTTCACCTCTCACTACTGTCACCTCAGCACTGAGCACAGCAGCTTCTTGCACATAGTAGGTGTTCAATAAACTGTTAAATAAATTGACCTGTCACATATGCCAAACAGAGCAAACAGCCACATGTGATTAAGGTAGCCTAAAGGCCTCCTTTCCCAATGAGTTCCTTTATGTTTGAGGATGCCTGTCAAAAACTCAGTATAGTACTTGGAAGGGACTGGGTTACTTTATTAACATCTTTGCATCAATTGCTCAAAACTCAATTGGGCTTCAGGGTTCAGCCTCCACCTCTGTCCAAGAGGGCTCCTCCTTCTTAGGGATGGGGCCAGAGGGATAGGTCCCTGGGAGAATGCTGGGGGCGGTGCCTGTGGGTGGGCAGGGGATTGAGCTGGTTGGGGAAGGGAAGAAGAGAGTCACGGGTCAAAAAAAAGGGCAACTTAAACGCTCGAGTAGCTGGGTGGGAGAAGAGGAAAGGAGAAGGCTCTCATACCAAACTGCCTCCCTGGACTATCATGTCTGCTGGAGGCCATCCAAGATAAAATAGCTTAAACTGTTTAACTTTTTGAGTGTTTCATTCTAGAAGGACAGGACTCCACAGGCCTGGGGGAACTTAAATTTCTTCTGATTAACACTTTAATGTCTTTAACCAAACTCCAAACAACTACTGTGGTCATTTGCTGTATGGCTCAGGAAACTCAAACAGGGGCTCTGTATCAACCTAGAGGGGTGGGATGGGGAGGGAGAAGGGAGAGAGGTTCAGAAGAGAGGAGATAGATGTATACCTATGGCTGATTCATGTTGAGGGTTGATAGAAAACAGCAAAATTCCGTAAAGCAATTATCCTTCAATTAAAATATATATATATATATATTTTTTTTTTAAAAAAAAAAGGAAAGAGCCTCTCAGAACAAATCCAAAGTCCAGGAATCCATTTCATCAAGGGACAACTCATTCAATTAAAACATCCCATCATCCACGCCCCCAAATCCATGCCCTGAATACCCAACTACCTGGTCTCTCTTTCCCAACACACATCACGCAGAGCACACCCCACTCTTACACACTCAACAGAGAACTTTGAGCAGATCTTCTTTCCCCATGTAATCCATGAAGGTTTGATAAAGGAAGGGACAGTTGGGAAAGGAGGTGATACAAAGATTGAGTCCTCAGACTGGAATGGTGACTTGAGGCCCATCCTAGTCCTCGCAGGGACCCACCCAGAGGGCTTCCTTCAAGAGAAAGCCTGTTTTCCCTGTAAAGCTCATCATCAGATGAGTCCATGTTTTATTCTGACATGGGCCCCCTCCCCCTCACAGAAACAGCCCTGTGGATTCTTGCCTTTGAATTCTGTTCTTAAATCCCATAGAAAGCAGTGTGTATTTAGACCATAAACATCATTTAAACAGAAACTTCTCCCCCAGGTTTCCCCACAAAACACCAGGGATGGCAAGTCACATAGTCTGCCTGTTCCCAAACTCCACTTTGGAGGAGAAAATCATCTGCACTTGATAAAAGAACCTACAGATGGCCAGAATAACCAGGCAGAAAAGAACCGCTAAGACAGGTAGTAAAATGGCTTTGTGAAGGACAGTCTTATGGGGATAGGATAGAGAAGAAAAAATATAGGCTGCCTAGGAGAAACTCATGGATTGCAGACTTAATTACCAGCCTGTTCCTGGAGAAGGAAATTCATATTGTGTCTGATACAGGCTCACAAGCTGATAAATATTTAATGGCAAAATAATGAATCTTGGCATAAATATTTAATGGAGCAGCATCAAGGTATACAAGGGTAGGGAGTGTGCTGAGGGAAGGATGCTCCAGCAAGACACCTGAGTTGGAACAGGAGTAGGGACAGGTCCACAAAGAACCGGTCTCTCTGAGGGGATGCCGGGTCTCCTTTGAAACTGGGTTGGTTCCTTTAAATAAAAGAACAGATGAGCTGCTTTGCAAAATGTAAGCTGCTGTGGAAATAAGACATAGTATTTTTATTATCACTTTTAAAATTTATTTTAAAGACATCATTAGACTACATACCTGGAAGATGGTAATCATTGAGGGAGTTAGCACAGCAAAAAAAAAAAAGTCCAGGTCGGGGGAGATGAGCATTCCCTTGAGAGGTTACAACTGTTTTCACAAGCAGATGGTTCAGCTCTCGGGAAAGTTCTAAGAACAGCTTCTGTTTATCTTGAACCCATCATATGGTCAAGATTACATGAGTGCTAGGATCACAAAGAGAATAAAGATAGATCTGTCTCTATGACTGTAGACCTTACCACTGGCCAGTGAGTTGCAAGTTAGAAACTGCCACAGAGTACAATGAGCAACAGAACAAGGAAGTAGCTACAGGAGCGCCAGGCTAAGCCAGGACGACATCAGGAAGACTGCCTGGAGGCGGCAGCTTCCAGGGTCCATCCTGATGGGTGATCACTCGTTACTCAGCGGGCTTTTCCTCTGCAGTGAGAGAGAGAGACCTGGGGGCATGGAACGGGAAATCCACAAGGTGACAGTTAAAAGGGTCTTGAATGCCAAGATAAGGAATTTTAATTTGAATTAGTAAATGATAATTAAAGCCAATATATACTTGCTGATGAAAAATGTCTCTGTGCATCTGTGTTTGCACACTTATTTCCAGTCCTTGGAAAAGTGTATCCTCACAGCTGTGTGAGGTACGGAACATGTAGAAAGCAGAGCAGAGAATGACTCTTCCTGAAGTTCCCTGAAGAACTTTAAATCAGGAACCAAAAATAGCCTGAAGCCCCCTCGTACTCCCTGCTTCTTTCCACCATCTGTCAGCCCTGCTCCCCTGGGGAGAAGCTAAGGCTGACGGTAGCAGAGTGGGGGACGGGGCTGTGGGCGGGGACGTTTCCTCATTTTTTTCTGCCAGGCTGAGTTATTAATCAGCTTCTCGGAAGGTAGAGGAACAGCGAGCTTTAGTCTTCCCACTTGACAAATAGTGCACCAGACAGGTTGGGCAGGCCACCCAACACCTTCTTCACGGGGCAGAGCCAGACTCCTCGGGCCATCTGGGCTTCTCTGCACCAAGTTCTAACTGTTCCACTCTACGTGGTCCTAGCCTCCTCTTTTAAGGGGATGGGAGAGGGTATGTTTGGGAAAGATGAACCGGGCAGATCTTTGTGGTAGGTTTCCCCAGCTTTTTGGTAAGCCAAGAAGCTGGGTTACCTAACTTCCTTCCCAGGAATGAGCCACAGTCCTCACATGAACTTGGCAACAGATGCTGTTTACTTCAAGCAACACAATCCTTCCAAATCCTGATACAGGATAGGCAACTGAGTCTTTCGTCTCACAGACCAAAGACCCCTAGGGAGGTAGCGGATGGATGGATGTTCTATCTCTTTCTCTGCAGGCCTGTTCTCATCTTTCTAATTTCTTCCGCCCAGTCTTGAGCTGGAGCTGGGATATGGTAAGAGGAAGTGGGGATCAGCCTTGGGAGCACCCAGAACTTAGCCCTCTCTGAGCCAGTACTCTGACCTCTCTCACTCCATCCCCCAGAGAAATAACAGCATCTCCATCAGGGGCGGCATCTGGGCTCCATCCTCTTCCTTTGCCTGGTGAGGACAGAGTAGGGCCCCCAGTTTCTCCCTCTGTGTTGTTTAGGCTTCTCCCCGACCTTACCGTCACCAAAGGCTCATCCCAAGACTTATCCATACTCAGTAGAGACCAGAGATTCTCCAGGAAGGCCCACCTGCATCATCGCACCACAACACTTCCTCTGACATGAGTACCCAACAAATACCTATGTGTTACCTAAGCACGAGTGCTACACTGAGTTCCAGGACGGCCGGAGCACCTTTCCTCATGGGACTTCATAGTTCAGGCGGGGAGAGATGCATTCAATGAAATTACTGTAAATGATAATTAAGTACAATGCCACTGAAACCCAGAGAGACAACATGGCGACCTCAGAGTTCCAGGGTAAATCAGTAATAGCGCCAAGACTCAGACCTGTTGGCTCCAGCTACCCCGCACAGACTCAGAGAAAGCTCATCGGTGATCATTTAGACAAATGCCCGGAGGAAGACACCCACCCCCACCCCAGGAATTCCCTGAGTCTGGTCCTCCTCTGCTGCAATGGCGTACCAGGAAAAAGTTCAGAATCCACTATTCTATTTGCCTGCCAATTATTTAATGGTGAAACCACAGACAGTTGCCCGTTCTCCCCTGCTGCTTCTCAGGATGGTGCAGGGACCCAGGAAGTCTGTTCTAATGGAAGGTCTAAGAAATGACTGTAGACTCAGCGGTCAGGAGCTCGAAGGGACCTTCATCTTCTGGGGTATCCACACCTTTTCCCTCTTTTAATTGTTTCAAATGGAAACAATTAAAAGTCATAAACAAAACCCCATCTGTAAACTTGACCAAAACTGAGCTTCCCTGACTTAATTCAGGGGTGAGAATATCAAGGATCATATGTATCCAGCCCCTTTTTCCTGGGAAATGCTCTCTAGGGAACTTTAGGAACTGGGGATCAGAGTCTGAAAATTGTTGATCTGACTTCACCCCTTATTTTGCAGAAGCAGCTATGCCTCCTGCTTGTGTGTCTGTGTCAGTTGATTAGTCATGCTCCACTGTGACCCCATGGACTGTAGCCCACCAGGCACCGCTGTCCATGGGACTTCACAGACAAGGACACTGGAGTGAGTTGTCATCTCCTTCTCCAGGGCATCTTTCCTGGATCTTCCAGACCCAGAGATCGAACCTGTGTCTCCCGTGTCTCCCGCTTTCCAGACAGACTCTTTACCGCTTGAGCCACTGGCGAAGCCTAGTGTTTGCGTATAATCTCTTGTGAATGTTTTAACCTCCTGGGCTTTAGTTCCATCTGTGAAATGAGGATGATACACTTACATCCAGGGCTTCCCAGGTGGTGCTGGTGGTAAAGAACCTGCCTGCCAATGTAGGAGACATAAGAAACCTGGGTTCAATTCCTGCATCAGGAAGATCCCTTGGAGGAGGGCATGGCAACCCACTCCAGTATTCTTGCCTGGAGAATCCCATGGACAGAGGAGCCTGACAGATTACAGTCCATGGGGTCGCAGAGTCAGACATGACTGAAATGACTTAGCGTGCATGCATACTTATATCCACTCTGCAGGATTCTTGTCGAGGCTCTGACTGGGTCCCAGATATCACTAACATCTATCTGTAAGCTGCTATGTATAACCGCAAGGGTGGTGTTCAAACACCACCACTTTGTAGCTGTGAATGAATCTCCCTAGACTAGTTTCTCCATCCGCAAAAATAGGAATAATAATGGGACCTGCCTCGCAGTCTCATTGTAAGGTCTAAGTAAGACTGTGCTTATAATATGTTTTACCTAATTGCCCGAACTGTAGCAAGGGCTCAGAAAGTGTTTTCAGTCTCATCTTCCCAGCATCAGCACCAGCGTCACCACCCTTATTTCAATTGTTATTCACTTTGACAAAACTGATCCGGCCCCTCCTGGACATGCACTGGAATGACGTACCCTAGAATGTGATAGAAGCCACGTGTGATTCTAAGGCGACACTGAATTTATATGTGAGGTCAGCACGGAGTAAGCCTAGTTGAGAGATCGAGAGAGAGATTCTGCTGACACTCTCTGGGTGCCTTTAATAAGCCACATGAGTAACTGTCTATCTTCTGAACTTTTCAGTTAGTGACCTCTCCATCTTTAACACACACACACACACATGCGCGCACAGGTAAGAGGTCCAGAGAGGGAAGGCACCGTGCCTGCAGCCCTGTGGTCTCCGCAAGGAGAACTCGGGTAGTCTGCCTCTCGTGCCTTTTCTTCGTTGTCTCACAGACTGCATTCCCCAAACAGCCTTTGCCTTCCTTAGTCTCTCTGAGAAGTCAGGGATCGCTTATACGCCCATTTGTTCTTCTTCCAAACCCAAAGCTCGCAAACAATTCCACGGGAATGTGCCTTGGCGGGGAAAACAGTCCAATTACTGATCTAATGAGCCAATTTCCCTCCCATCTCCCCCATAAAGGCATGTGTGGCCTCAGTGCTCCCCAGGCCCTGCTCAGATGACTACAGAGAAACGGAGAAAGAACACTGTTTGGCAGTTCAAACTCACTCACTGCACAGGCTGGAAAATGAAATGACTGATACCATGTAATTAGACCTTAATTATTTATCATTTTTGGTTAATTACTGCCACTTACAAGTTAACAGGTTGTAAAACTCTTGGGCTGTGTTTATTAAATGTTAGACGATCATTAGCAAAAAGTGCCATCTTCCAGTGTTAATGAAATATCCGTAAAAATCTGTGACCACGAGCAGTGTAGGATTTGAGGCCACTAGGGAGACAGTTATATGGATTTACAGGTAATTATAGATATTTTTTGGAATCTGTATTTCCACGTTAGAGAAGAAGGCTTGAATTAAAGGCTGAAATGTCTTCTGGGCTCTCCTATTATTCCATAGGAGCACAGGGAATACAAAACGGAGGTGGGATGGGGGTGAAAAGGAGAAGAAGGTGGAGAAAGAATGGTAAAGGACAACTCTTATCTCAAAATATTCCCTTCTCCTAAGGGTTCCATGTCTAAACATCTGCTATTAGAAAGCCATTCCTTGGAGTGTGATGTTATCCAAACTACGCAGATGTCCCTCAAAAAGTAAATATCCCTAGGAGAAGTTCTTTATAATTAAGTGGAAAATGTGTCTCTGCAGTAGCCCTTATGCAAAAGAACTGGTAGCTTTCACAAATAATTAGCGCAACGTGAGTCCACAGACAAGCTAAGTGAGCATTAGGCCACAGTGATATGGGCATAGGGCTGGACAAAGGAGGTGAAGCCACAGGCACACCAAGGCAGGAGTCACGGATTCGGCCCTGGAGCCCACACTGCAAAAGGCCAGAATGAGCTCTTGGCAAGTGAACAAGATAACGAGTCAACAGACCCATTTCCCAGGAAGACTCTCTTAAAAGAACTGAGAATGTTTAGCCTGGAAAAGCAAAGCCTAGTTGTTGTTCAGTTGCTAAGTCACGTTCAACTCTTTGTGAGCCCATGGACTGCAGAACGCCAGGCTCCCCAGTCCTTCACTATCTCCTGGAAGTGAAGTGAAAATCACTCAGTCGTGTCCGGCTCTTTGTGACCCCGTGGACTGTAGCCTGCTAGGCTCCTCTGTCCATGGAATTCTCCAGGCAAGAATGCTGGAGTGGGTAGCCCTTCTCTTCTCCAGGGGATCTTCCCAACTCAGGAATCAAGCCCAGGTCTCCCGCATTGCAGGCAGATTTTTTACCGTCTGAGCTACAAGGGAAGCCCAGAGCTTGCTCAAAATCATGTTCATTGAGTTGGTGTTGTCATTCAATCATCTCATCCTGTATCATTCCCTTCTCTTCCGACCTTCAATCTTTCCCATCATCAGGGTCTTTTCCAGTGAGTCTACTCTTTGCATGACATGGCCAGAGTATTGGAGCTTCAGCTTCATCATCAGCCCTTCCAATGAACAGTCAGGGTTGATTTCCTTTAGGACTGACTGGTTTAATCTCCTCAAGAACCCCATGGACAGTATGAAGCAGGCAAAAAGGCTGGTTAGCTTGAAAATTGTCTTCAAACACCTTAAAAGCTTCAAAGGGGATTGGAAACAAACATATTCTTATGTGTTCTAAGAAGCAGGTTCAATGGATAAAAGCTGCTAAGGAGCAAGCTTCATCTTGGAAATGTTTCAGAAGGTAAGAGTCATCCACCAATGGAATGAGTTCATACAAAGGCTCTGTGTTCATCTTCTTAGAGGAAAGTAAGCAGGACCCTGATGATCACCTAGGGTGACAATCCCTTAAAGACATTGGAGGAATTCTTTCACTAGATGGATGGATGAATGAAAGAGTTTTAAATGTTTAAAGTTTTATGACTTGAACTCATTAATACTTTAATATCAATTATTTGATTCCATGTCTTTCTCTGACACTAGAAACTGGGAGCAGTAAGTCCCCAGGGGACTGAGGGTGGAGTAAAGGGGTATTGAAAGATAAAAACGTGTACGGAGAGCAGTAGTTTACACTAAGGCCGATGCAATCTTGGGGCTTCCCTGGTGGCTCAGACGGTAAAGAATCTGCCTGCAGTGCAGGGGACCCTGGTTCGATCCCTGGGTCAGGAAGATCTCCTGGAGAAGGGAATGGAAACTCACTCCAGTATCCTTGCCTGGAGAATTCCATGGATAGAGGAGTCTGGTGGGTTACCATCCGTGGGGTCGAGAAGAGTCAGACACGGCTGAGTGACTAACACTACAGTACAATTTTGGACAATTTGCTTTCTTTGTGAGGAAATGAAGTCATTATTTTCTGACTGTTGAAAGGCGAGAGTCTGCAGTGAGAGTTTATCATTGCTAATGAAAGAGAACAGCTTCTGTCCCAGGGTTTCTGATAACTCACTCTGGAGGCTGGTTATGCCCTTGTACTGGGCCTTAGTTTCTCGTCTGTAAACAGGGGGCTGAGTGTGTCTTCCGGGAATGTCCTATGTCTTCCATGAAACGGTTCTGGGTTCTAATGTGCAAGTAGTTCTGTGCGCTCAGCTCCTCCGCCAGACCCACCCGGGCCCCTGTTTCTTCACTCAGAAAGCAGAGAAAATGATGCCTTTCTCTCAGCTGCCTCTCCAAGAGGCTGTAAGGAATAATGAGGCCATTTGCCGCTCCTCCAAGTTCAGTGTTGAATGTTCAATCACCATTGAGATATACTCGTATGCAGACATTTCAGGTTTATAATATTAAAGGCACAGAAAAGCATAAAAAGATTTGTAATTAAGATAAAAAATCAATGGGCCTACCCTTCTGTTTTATAAGTTCAGCCCAAGCAAGTGACAAGTGGCTGCATTCAAGGTCACAGAGTATATATTTGTAGATTTATATGTTTGATGTGAAATAAAGCACTTGCTGGAAACAAGAGTGTTGCTACCAGTCTTGGGTTTGGCTAACATATAAGAAGCTGACACTGTGCCAGGACATCGTGAGGTGCAGAGGGTGAGGCTGGCTTGGTCTCTCTCCCCAGAGATCTCTAGTCTAGTGAGTGCAGTTGAAATTGAAAGATGAGATGCTAGACACCAACAGAGACTTAACTCTCGAGCCCCACCGCCTAGTAAGGTGTCTGGCATGTGAGAGGCATTCACTAAATGTTTAATGAAGAAATCCTTGAGCAAAAGCATCCTGCCCCGATGAAGAGGGGTACATTGAAGCACAAGAGGCGTTCAAAGCAGGAAGAAGTCCCTTTCAGACAAGAAACTGAGACGCTTTCATGGAGAAGCCTGACTCACGGAGTCTCGGAAAAAGAAGAGAACACGGGGATAGAACTTTCCAGATGGTGGTTTCAGCAATACTGATGTCACGAGGCAGGAAAGTGGAGGTCAGGCGCAGAGAGCTCACTCTGATAGCTCTATCCTCCCTTATCTTACCTGTTTACCTGGGCTCTGCTGACTCCTAATTGATGTCTTTGCCTTCAGTTTCCCCAGAGCTGATCTATCCTACCCATGTCTGCTGGCCTTATCTTTCCAAAGCACAGTTGCAATCATGGCACTGCCCCTGTCAGAAGCATAAGCTGACTCCGCACTCTCAGTTCAGTGATGTTCAAGCCCCCAAGCCGGCACCTGAGCCTTTGTGATCTGGCCACAGTGTTTCCAAACTTGCTCACCACAGGCCTGAATCGCTCGGTCGGCGAGATGGACTTCCCTTCTTGCTTCCAAGTCTCAGCTTCTGCTCTTCTTTATAAATGAAACCCTTTCCCTCAATATCATCAGGTCCAGACTTTATCCATACCTCGAGGTCTAGATCTAGTACCTCTCTCTGTGAAACTTTGACGTGAACTCCTAAGGAAGTCGTCTGTGAACTCCTGTCCCTATGCCCACATCACTAACAGCTCGAACCTCCCTTTTTAGCTAAATGGGCACACGCTGTCTTTCCCCCTAGACAAAGTAAAATTGCCTTGAATACAATTTCTTGACAATAGTTTAAATTTCACCAGAACTTAGCCCAAAACAGGAAACAGAGGAGTCCTCAGTGCAAATGCAGTAGAGCTCTACGTTTTTTGTCAAATTCTCTGAGATTCTCCCCTGGCTGTGTATGTGCCACTCCATTCTCTGTTGACCAGGGCTAACTGATAAAAAGGCAGAGACGCCTGATAAAGGTGGGCCAGTTAGATTCCTGCTCTGGGAATCTGAATGAAGACAGTGATGGAAGACAGTTGGAGCTGAGTCTTCTCATGGCAAGACCCAAGGGAAACCACAGACATTTGCTGCTCAAGCCTTTGGAACTTCCCTACTTTCTTTCAGGGATTTTCTTTTTTCTGGGGGGGTTGATTTTTGCTGGTTCTTATATCTATCATTGTATTGGTTTGCCGGGGCTGCCAGAACAAAGCACCGCACACTGAGTGGCTTAACCAACAGACACACTGTCCACAAAGTCCAAGATCAAGGTGCCAATAGCGCTGGTTCCTTCTGAGGTCTCTTAAGGGAGGATTTGTTCCAGGCCTCTCTTGTCGGCTTGGAGATTCTGTCTTTTCCCTGTGTCTTTTCAAGTTGTATTATCCCTGTGCATGTTTGTCTGTCCAAATGTCTCCTTTTGATAAGCACATCAGTCGTATCAGAATAGGGGACCACTGAACTCCAGTATTGACCCCATCTTCGCTTAACTAACAACAGCTTCAAAGATCCTGTTTCCGAATAAGATCATGTTCTGAGGTCCTACAAGTTAAGAATTTTGACGGGACATGATTCAACTCATAACAGTCTTTTTAGCTCTTACAAACTGAGTTGTTGTGGCATCATTCCAATACCCTCTCCTTTGTTTTCTTGAAAATATTCAGAAGCGGGTTGCTTGACAGATAATGTGAGTGAACAAAGACATGAGTACATGAGTCAGTATCAACTTTAAAAAGCAAGTATATGATGGACGGGGGATCAGCGGGCAGACACACGCGTGGGTGGGGGAGTGAACATGGCCACAACCCGGCTTCCCTTCTGGTGTATCCTCTGTTTTCTTCCTGCCTCCTCTTTAAGTAGAGGTTATCAGCACCATGGGTCAGGGTTGGGCAAACAAAAGGCTCCCCAGGGTCCCATCACCTTCACCATCCTTTTAGCAAGCTGTCAACCAGAGGATTTCATTAGAACCAGTAACAAGGAAGATGAGATACCGTCTTTCACTAAGTCTATACTGCTTCGGGGAATGAGACAGAACATCCATTACTTAGGAGAAGAGTCACGTTTTATTCAGCCAGGGAACATGATGGCAGGGGTTTGTTGGGAGGGGCAGGGTGAGAGGGATGAATGTGGATGTGAGATTTTCATGGTCACTATTGGGAAAAAGAAGCCCGCCCATCAGTTAATTTCAACAAATACCACCAAGCAGTGACAGTTCCCCCAGAGGCCTGTGTCTGGTCTCTCTTCCTGGCATGTTAATTGGAAACTGGAATTGGTGATAGAGAAAGTTAAGAGTCTCCACTTCCACAACTCTGCCCATGGAATACAGAATCCCAGGCAATTTGAAGGACTTAGGAAATGACCTTGACCTCGTGCTGCCCCTTTCGGCGGGACCCCCGGGCATCCCGGCAGGGGCCGGCTGCGACCCCCACGGCGTGCAGGAGGGCCCACCTGCGGGGATGCGCTGAAAGCCGCCCCACAGCCCCCTGCATGGCTGCTCACTCTGCATCCTCCGGCACTCCGCTGCAGGAACACTTTCGTAGCGGCAGAAATAGGACCCACTTGTTTGACAGTATGTCCTCTCTCAGACACATCTGGCACTGAGGCAGGCGCTTTTCTTCCTCTCTCTTTCCTCCTTTTCTTCCCTGTTTCCACCAGTTCCTCTTCCTCCTCCACCCAGACCCTAATAACATTTACCAGCTGTACACCACATATGAGGAACATGGTTGGGAACTTCAGCATGGCATCCCAATCAGTACAGCCTTGAGTATGTTATTTTCACTAAACAGATAAGGAATCTGGTGCAGAAACAGACCTTCCTGAAAAGTATTTTTCAGGTACTTTCTATCACGATGCACTCCTTATTCCTTATATATCCCTGTCTGATAGTATCTGGCTTATTTATTTGCACATTAATTATCAGTATTACTATAAGAAGGAAAATTCCATGAAGATACCAGGACTGTGCCTGAATCACCTGATTGAGCAGCACCTAGAACCTGATACAGAGCGGGTACTTGACTCATAAAGATATGACTGTGGTCTCTGATGATTGGAAAAGGCCTCTCTAAAGATGTAGAACATATTCTGTCTGTGCTTTGAAGGACTGGCAGGATTAGAAAAAGCATGCTGAACAGAAGAAACAGCTTGAGAAAAAGTTTAAAGGTAAGAACCATAACGCTTCCCTTCATTCATGTGAATACTTTTCAAAAATACACTTGAGGGCTCCAGAATACGTACATGAACTTTTTTCTAAAATACTGAGTTGAAGCTTGGTAACAAGAAACTCTTAATGGCTTAGGATAGGTCGGAGAGCAAAATTCACTCATTTGAACTAGAGCTGGAACAATGAAAGAGAGAGTATATTCGAACACAACTTGAAATCCTCACTTGCCCACACATAGCCTTCAGCATGACAGGGAAACTTAGGGCTTGAAAGGACTACAATCCTCACTGTTCACGAAGCCTAGTGCAACTGCCTCTGAAGGGTGTTTATGTTGCCATTCTTGTCCTCATTCCTGTGAATATACCATTATCCAACAGCAGCTAGAGTGGTGTTTTTAAGAGACTGAGTCTCATCATGTCACTCTCGTCTCAGATCCCTCCAATGGGATCCCATCACCCTAGAACAAAATCCTCAGTTTCACCCTAGCCTGCAAGGCTGACATGGTCTGGCCTCTACACCGACCTTACAGTTCTTAGAACACGTCAAGAACATACCCACTCAGGACCTTGGGATATGCTGTTTGCTCAGCCTGGGAAGCTTTCTGGCAGGTGTGTGCATGTCTCATTCTTTGTCTTCAATCAGCTCTTTGATTAAAAGTTACCCCTTCAGAGAGGCAAACTCTTACTGCTCTACAAAAAATAGCACTCTCTTGCATCATGTCCCATAGATGCTCTGTGGTTTCCACCGCATATACATGTCTGATACGGCATTTTCACTTGTTTACCTGTTTATTGTCTAACTCCCTAGGTAACATGTATGTTCCACGGGGATAGTTCTGTTTGGTCTACTTCTGTTTAGAACAATTCGGGAACAAAGTGGGTATTTAATAAGTAAGTGTTGCATGAATGAACGGAACCCAAAATCCTTTATTCTGCAGCCTTAGAAAAAATGTATACTCTCACTTTGCCAGTATTTCACAGCTGGGTGAAGCCTGAGCCAGAACTTAGGTACCCTACTTCCCAATTCAGTCTGCTTTCTTCTGCCCCAGTGATCTTGAATGTGTCTTTTCTCTATCTATTAGATAGGTATATAGTATCTCTACTCTGCCTTCCCTGAGAAGCAGTATTATATGGATAATGAGAAAGTTCCCTGCAAAGTAGACAAACACAAGGGGCTGCATGAGAATTTAAAGAGGCGGTGGTGAGTTTAGTTTTCATTAGCTAGAAGGATGATTGCATCCCACTCCCCAGGGCTAATGACCCTGCGAACTTCACCATCCAATGCACCCCAAACCCCCAAGACTATGCTGCATCCATCAGGGACCCCTGATGGAACAGCTAACTGGGGCACTGATTGTGGGAGCCAGAATAAATCCAATTTGAATGAGACTTCTAGCACATTTTGGGAAACATCTCAAGAATAGTTTTCAAGTGGGATGGTGACCAGCTGTTCTGCCTCTCTGCTCAGGAAGGGGGGACTACCACGGGATTTAGACCAGGTGGAGGAGAGATTGTACTGATTTGAGGGAGTCGTGGTTTTTAAGAGGCAGAGAAGGAAGGACGAGCTGTGGACTCAGCACGAGGCTCACCCTCTAGCTACCTTCTAAAAGCAAATCTGGCTGCCACATCCCTGTGCGTGCAACTCTTCAGTGGTTCCTCGCTGTCCCTGGAATAAACTGCAAACCCACTGGCTTAATACGAAAAAGCCTCCGTTAACTGACTCCGAGCACCCTTCTCAGCCTCGTTCCTCACATGCCCTGAACCACACTGTCCTGTCCAGTGTCACAGATACTGTGTTTTGCACGCAAGCCCCAGTGCTTTCTCCCTCTCTGCTTTCCCTGTTGTACTTCTTGCTTCACAGAGAAACATTTACCTCCTCTTAGCCAGAATAACTTATTCTTATCCTTTCAGACTTAGCCCTGCCTTTACTTCCCAGCAAGACTTTCCTGTAAGTACACACTCTACAAACAAAAAAGACATGTGCTCCCCAGCTTCCCATGCACAGCTCATAACTGTCATAAATACGTTATATTTTAATCAGCTATTTTAATATCTCCACCTCTCTAGAATACATGGCTTTGAAACTTTCTGTATGTTCCTGGAATGAGAAATGGCCTGGGGGTGATAAATGTGTATTAGCACCCCAAATACTGATTATTTCAGTAACAATTAAAAAGCAGACCTCCGATTACTGTCAGGTAGAATCAGTTTTCTCACAGTCCCTGAGGTATGTGGTACCTTTGGGGCCCTCACGTCGACCAAGAGCTGTACATTCCATCAGGCAGTTTCAAGGCCATTAGATCAAGCCATGGTTCAGAATCCTTGACTGTCACTTTAGAGACTGCTTTCTCTTCGCAAACGTTCTCCTATGGCCATTCAGTTGCTGGGAGAGCTCATGCCAACAGTGGTGTTCCAACTATCTGTGGGCATCACACACTGCCCAAATGCCATGGCAATATCTGGAGCCAGAGTAACGCGGACAGACTCGTCTTGTATATCCTGACACACTGTGAGAGACAGGAAGTACTCAGAACAAAAGGAAGCACCTGGGAAGCAGAAGGTCCGTGCATGAGAGGCCAGATCCCAGCACTTACACTAGAGCTCAGGGGAAATCATTCCAGCCCGCGGGTGTATAATGATTGTATAAAAGCTGTACATGACCTGATAAGAGATAAGGGTTATAGAATAAAAACGGTGCTTGTGGACCAATACATAACCTGCTATGGGAACCAGGGCAGACATCCATTAAAGACCTTGAGTTGCTGTCCGTGGGGCTGTATCCGCACTCTGAGCTGGAAGGAGCCCACCTACCACTCTCCAGCCGGTCCCTGAAAAGTTGTCAGATACATGCTAGCTCTTCCATTCATTCAGGCTTCACAGTAGCAATTACCACAATGTATCACAATTGCTCTGTTCATGTTCTGCCTTTATCACTAGATATGAACTCCCTGAAGTAGGGGATATTACCATATTTACTATGTTTGTTTTGCTAGAATAGCACTAAAACCATCCATCCATCTGGCACATAAATATTCTAAGCATCTACTATTTCCAGGTATGGTACTCAATTCTAAGGATTATAGGGAAAATAAATTATGATCGCTAGCCTCAGGAATCTTACAATCTAATGGGAGAGAAAAACAAGTAAACAGAAAGTATAATACCATGTGGCTAAGTGTTATTATTTTTAGAAAGTGTCTTTTCTTTATTACAAATTCTTGTATACAATCACTCCTATCTTATTTCTGTCTTCCTCATGGAGCCTAACATGGAACCTTGAATATCTGAGGGGTTTAGAAAGATACAGGAGGTGCTATTAATCCAGTCTTTAGACTCAGAAAAGGCTTTTTGGAAGATATGTCATATAAGTTTAAACAATAGCATATAATAACCCATAGGAACGGTGAAGCTGTGGACAGATGGGTTGGGGACACACTTTGGGAATGGGGAATGTCAAGTGAACTGGCTCACAGGCAAGAGAATATGGGGACAGAGAGTAGCCAGGGTGTACTGCAGAGGAGCCAATGTATTTGTGATTGGAGAGATGGTAAGGGAAAAAAATTAACTTTATTCTATGTGTGACTGAAAGACAAGAAATAGTTTTTTGCAGGAGACTAGATATTTAATAATCAAATAACATGCGTTCATATTTACTGAACGTAAGAATTCAACAAGTGAACAATGGATTTGTTAAAATGCGATTCTGGGAATATTTTTCCTAATAAAACATGTTTGACATTATCATATGGTTTCTGGAACAGGATGGAAAGTGGAGGATGAGCAGGGCAGCTCAGCTCTGGAGGGTGAACGTGGGTCATCTCCTGGGGCTCAGCTGCTGCTTGGGGTAGAGGGCGGAGGACAGATCAAAGGGCGTCACATGCTGCCCTCCAGTTCAGTCGTTAGGCAGCAGTATACTAAGTAGAGAACACACTAAGACGCTGAAAAATGAGATGCAAATCCCCTGCAATACAGTTCAGTTTGGGTCTACCGAAAAGTTCCAGGCACTTTGGTGATCCACACTGAATTATTCAGTGGAAACTAGAAAGGTCATAAACCTATTCCAAACCTCAGAGGTGGTGACCCTGAGGAAAACATATAGAATCAGTCCTTGGAGTAATCCTGTGATGGTACATCATATAGAATAATAAATAGCAGAAGCTGACATTCAAGTGAAACATTTCCCAAGTCCCTCAAACATTCAAGATTCCATATTAGGTACCATGGAGGACAGAGATAAAATAGGAGTGACTCTATACACGCAGTCCACAATCCCATAGTGGACTTTAAGAAACATAATTATACAACTCCAAGTCTGAAGAAGAAGGAAAATAACAACGGGAAACTACTTTCTATTAGAGGAAATAAGAATGTTTTGTAGTGAGGACATGGCATTTTCCTGGGTCTTTGATGTAGGATTTTGATAGACTGAAATGGTGAGGTCAAGGGAGGGCACTCTGGGTTGAGTAAATTAGGTTTGCAAAGGCGCACGGTTGAGAACACAAAGGTCACGTGCTAGTGGAGGAAAGGAGTCTGGTTCGACTGTGAGGTAGGGGGTGAGAGTGGAAGTTAAGGCAATTGAGGTTGGAAAGAAAGTTTGCAGTCAGACAAGAAGGTTCTTGCAACTCTGGCTCGGCACTTCAGAGTTTATTCTCCGGCTGGTGGGGAGAGCCATCAGATGTACCTGAGTATGAAACAAACATGGCTAAAGGACAGTTGGTGAAAATATTCTTGTCTTTCTCGCTGAAGTTTGATGTTCATGATTCTGAGAAAGGAGGCATTTGGACCCCTGGATCCAGTTCTCTTTCAAGGAGAGCTAAGGTTTAGAGGTGTGAGGAGCGCTAGCCACTCCCTGTTCTCCATCCAGGCAGCAATGGGACCCCATGAATTCTCATTTCATTACAGAGGGACGGAAGCACCAAATGAACCATCAGGTCCTAATGGGTCTGGCTGCATCTGGAGTCAGCCCATCAAGCAAATTAACGAGCAGCTACAGTGAGGGCTTCTGGCCCTGCTGCTGCACACATTTGGACAACAAATCGGCATCGGTGGCAGCCAGCAGCCCCGGAGGCCAGCGTGATGATGGAGGCGGCAAGAGAAGAAAAGGCCCCAAGGGAGACAGCCCGTAGAGCTTACGACATGAGAAGCGAAGGAGGGGAGAAGAGAGCATCTGATGCGCTGCCACCCGCCAGTCTCCATCTGGGAGACGCCACACACACTATGGGTGGAACCATGACGTCTTTATTGGACTAGAGTGGCCTGGACACTCAGCTGGGAACAATTTTCTCCAGAATGGGGAAACCAGCCAGGTGCTGTTTATCATTCTTACTTCTCTGACTCCACTTCTTTCTCCAAAGACCAAGGCAGGGCAAAATACAAATGGGTGACAAATGATCCCTTTCTCCAGGAAAAATTCAGAGTCTGGCCACCATTGCCCACACAGAGAGTGTTTCTTTGAGGCCTCAAGATAGGATGCAAATTAGGAAATGCAAAGCAGTCCTACCCTTTCAGGGAATGAGCATCCAGTCCTGCTAGAGTCCCACTCTCTTTCAACTAATGGTTCTATATTTGAGTACCTATTACACGCCAGGGACCGAGACAGATGCCATCACATATTTTTTTAAAGGCATGGTCAAGCACAAAGAAACCAAAGCAAGATCTGGAGATCTCAATGAATCCCAAGCTGAGCTCACAAAGAATAAACAAATGGTCCAAATAAAATTCCAATTCTAGGATATATTGATAGAAAGTCATAAAGTAGACTGAAAAAATTTTATATACTAATAGACCTTGTAAAAGTTTTGGGATCTGGTTTAGCCTTTTTATTTTAACCCAGAACATGGGCCCGTTTCTAATTACAGAGTACAAGACTAAGCATTTTTATTCTAAAGATGTGAAGAGTTACCTGGAACAGGAAAACCAAGACGTGATACTGTTTTCCAACATGTGACAACATGTTTTTCCAGCCACAGGACAGAGAGTATGTAATGAAAACCAGGACTTTCTAATGTTTCACTCCTCCTATAAAAATCTCTAATAGAGCAATACCGGACCACCCTGTGTCCCTGTGGACTCCATTATGCCTTCAACCCATGTCAGAGTGCCTCATGCATGGACGTGAAGTGAGGAGGGATACTCAACTGTGTTTAAGAATAATCTGAGGACCTTATAAAATGCATATTACAGATACAACTCCAGAAATTATACGTCTTATGGCAAATTGATAGCAGAGTCACCTGGATTCTTGATTCCCAGTCCACTGCCCTTCCAGCCACATCCTGCTGCCCAGACCTGGCCACCCTGCAACTCTGTTCCCTGAGGTGCATTCCAACATCTCTTCTCTCCTTCTGCTTCTTAGTTTTCTAAACGAGCCAGCTCCGAATGTGAAACTGGCTCCTAGAAATCAAGCCAGGGAATAACCTATTTCTCGCCGAGAAGTAATAATTATGGCCTTGGAAGGATGCAATCTGCATACATTATTGCAAGTTATGCCAACAGAATGTCAACATTTGTGTCAGGAGGAATCTCGAGCAGCAATTACTCCAGGTCCTGGCTTGGCATTCTGAGGCAGGGTTGGCGGTACTAATTGCGAAGGAGGTGAACTGGCAAATGGCGGATGACGGGTTACACAGAGGGGAGACAGAACCTTGAAGGTTAGTATGTGGTGGGGACAGAAATGAACTTGGGACTGGATGTGTCGCAGGAACAGTGGTGATGGAGCTGTTCTCTACAAAGATGGCAGGGAAGCCAGTCACAGGCACATTCACTTTCTGGCTTCACGTTTTTCCCTCCTGTCAGAGGTCCACTTTCCCTCAGACACTGAGGACGTAAGGTGGATTTCTTCTTTGGAGGGAACAGGGACAAGGTGATACATTCCATCAATGCGTCCATTCATGCAGCCATCTGTTTACTGAACAGCTACACACACCTATCACTGTGTTAGGAGCTGGATTCAGAACGGAAACAGGTTCAGCCTTCACTCACAGACCAGTGAGGAGACAGACTCATAAACAAACCATTATAACACAATATGCTAAGTCTTAAAACAGATAAACTTACTAGATGTTCTGAGAGTGATGACGATAAGGAATCGGGGCCACAGGGGAAAAGTGGGTACATTTTGTGAAGGCGTTAGAATTTGAGCGGCAAGGATGAACAGCTGGAAATTGACCAGTGGCAGAATTCTCAGGAGGAGGGAGGGGAAGGTTTACACAGTAAATAAAAATGCAAACTCTATCACTTTCAATAAGCAATGAGAACTAAATGGAAGGATGAGCAGTGTGATATAAAAACACACAGTATCCAGAGACGTGGGTTCAGTTCAGTTCAGTCCAGTGGCTCAGTCGTGTCCGACTCTTGGCAACCCCATGAATCACAGCATGCCAGGCCTCCCTGTCCATCACCAACTCCCGGAGTTCACTCAAACTCATGTCCATCAAGTTGGTGATGCCATCCAGCCATCTCATTCTTGGTCGTCCCCTTCCCCTGCCCCCAATCCTTCCCAGCATCAGAGTCTTTTCCAGTGAGTCAACTCGTCGCATGAGGTGGCCAAAGTATTGGAGTTTCAGCTTTGGCATCAGTCCTTCCAATGAACACCCAGGATTGATCTCCTTTAGAATGGACTGGTTGGATCTCCCTGCAGTCCAAGGGACTCTCAAGAGTCTTCTCCAACACCACAGTTCAAAAGCATCAATTCTTCAGTGATCAGCTTTCTTTACAGTCCAACTCTCACATCCATACATGACCACTGGAAAAACCATAGCCTTGACTAGACGGACCTTGGTTGGCAAAGTAATGTCTCTGCTTTTTAATATACTGTCTAGGTTGGTCATAACTTTCCTTCCAAGGAGTAAGTGTCTTTTAATTTCATGGCTGCAATCAGCATCCACAGTGATTCTGGAGCCCCAAAAAATAAAGTCTGACACTGTTTCCACTGTTTCCCCATCTATTTCCCATGAAGTGATGGGACCAGATGCCATGATCTTTGTTTTCTGAATGTTGAGCTCCAAGCCAAACTTTTCACTCTCCTCTTTCACTTTGATCAAGAGGCGTTTTAGTCCCTCTTCACTTTCTGCCATAAGGGTGGTGTCATCTGCATATCTGAGGTTATTGATATTTCTCCCGGCAATCTTGATTCCAGCTTCTGCTTCTTCCAGCCCAGTGTTCCTCATGATGTACTCTGCATATAAGTTAAATAAGCAGTGGTGACAATATACAACCTTGACATACTCCTTTTCCTATTTGGAACCAGTCTGTTGTTCCATGTACAGTTCTGACTGTTGCTTCCTGACCTGCATACAGGTTTCTCAAGAGGCAGGTCAGGTGGTCTGGGATTGCCATCTCTTTCAGAATGTTCCACAGTTTATTGGGATCCACACAGTCAAAGGCTTAGGCATAGTCAATGAAGCAGAAATAGATGTTTTTCTGGAACTCTCTTGCTTTCTCCATGATCCAGCGGATGTTTGTAATTTGATCTCTGGTGTTTCTGCCTTTTCTAAAACCTGCTTGAACATCTGGAAGTTCACAGTTCACATATTGCTGAAGCCTGGCTTGGAGAATTTTGAGCATGACTTTACTAGTGTGTGAGATGAGTGCAATTGTGTTGTAGTTTGAGCATTCTTTGGCATTGCCTTTCTTTGAGACATGGCTTAGTGGACAGAAAAAGGAGTTGAACAGTTTAACTGTACCCCTGCCTCTGCCACACGGGAAAGGTGGCTGGCATTATACAGAGTAACTACCAAACAGTGGATATTTCACAGGCAGTACCTTTCTCAATAGCCAAATAATCTTGTCCGAAGCCATTTTACAGTTGGAAGATGTTAAATATTTTGCCCAAAGTCACGTGGCTGAAAAAGACACAAATAAGAGCAATTTCTGGATTTCAAGCCCATGCTTTTGCCACTATCCCACATGGCCAAGGGCTTCCCTTGTGGCTCAGCTGGTAAAGAACCTGCCTGCAATGCGGGAGACCTGGGTTCGACCCCTGGGTTAGGAAGATCCCTTGGAGAAGGGAAAGGCTACCCAATTCAGTATTCTGACCTGGAGAATTCCATGGGGTTTGAAAGAGCTGGACAAGACTGAGCGACTTTCACTCACACTCACTCACCTGGCCAAGACAAGCCACCTAAATGCCATAACTCCTTTTCCTCATTTGCAAACAAAGTGATTACATCAGTTCAAGGTTTATCATGTTTCTATTAAAGTGCCACTAAGCTGCAGAGAGTAAGTGAAAGCTACTCCTGGGGACCTAGGGAGAGGCCAGAAAACAGAGTGGCCTGCCTCAGACGCATGCTTCTTTGAAGTCTCCTGTTCTACTTACATTAAAAATACCTGAAAATTCTGCCATCTCCCCTATACTATATACTTGTTTGAATGTACATAGCTTGGATTGTATATAAGTCAATATTTTTTTGCCCAAAGCACTGAGTAAAACCAATGTTTCAGGAGGTGGTGGCCCAGATCTATAAACATGATGGAGGAGGAACCAGTAGGACCATTTGGCCTGGTGCTCAAGTTCCAGGGAACCTCAAATTTTGGTTTCCATGTAGCAGCAAATGTGTGCAGGGGAATAAGGTGGGATGGCATCAAAAGAGTAGCTTCCAGACAAAGCAGTGAGTCCCCAGAACTCCCTGAATCAGACGCGGAGAGGGAGGACAGCCTCAGGGATGAGGGCCTTGAAACAGAAAACCTTGGCAGGACTCCCTGCAGCTCTCAGGAGCCCAGGCTCAAGAAGCTTGCCCTGTGACTCTTCCCCTATCCTAGGGCACCAAGCAGATCCCTGGTGGAACTCATCTCCCAGTTAGAGGAGTATGGCCCTCAAAGATCTAAAACGTTCCTGGCAGTGATTTGATTCCCCATCACTGGGAATGTCTTTCACTCGTCAAGGTCCCTGGGCTAAAGACAGTCATGGTTCTGGGGGAACAGTTGCACTGAAACTCACTGAGAGGAAGAGGCATGAAAAGGGAGATACGTGGTTTCATCACTGACTATACGACCTTACCTCTTGGAGCTTCAGCTTTTTCCCTGTAAAGTACCCAAGCCATGTGATCGTGAAAGTTCCATTCCAGCTGTAGAAGGACATGATCAAACATTAAGTCTACCAACTAAGCTGTGCTTCTGTTCTGGAAAAGTGGATCTATGTGGGAGGAAAGAGCATTTAGGAAACTGAAATGATTTCACATGAGTGGCTACTCAGGGCAAAGTTAATCTCTGGAGTCAAGGATCAGGGTTTGAACTGGATAGTCCTGCAATCACTTGTCACAGATGCTGGCCAGCACAAAGTTCAAGAAAGAGACTGAACAGCAGGACACCAGGGGGTCCACAGGACTGAACGATTATATCCTCAAGCCCAGCGGAAAGAATGAAGAAATAAGGCTTCATTAATGACCCCTCAGCACTAGATGAGCAGAGAAGTCACCAGGGAAGCTGCAGATTCCTAGGCGTGGCATCCTCGCAGGGGGCAGGCCCAGCAGCGGGCATCAGGCAGTGGGCATCTGTGATGCAGCACACCCACCACCTTGGCTGACATTTCTTGATTGGTTTCTGTCCCTTGGACTTGGGTAGTTTCCTCCCCAGGACCTGTGTTTAATTCCTTCAAAGGGAGCAGCAAATGGCAAGGAAAGGCTTTATCATGATCAGTAGCTGACTCGAGTGAGGTCAGAATGTTGACTTAGAAAATTACTGTTTTTCTAGAGTCTGAATAAATCCAGTACCAGACCCAGGGCCTTTCAGGTTTACAGAATTTAATTTAAAGCAACTGATTTATCCATTGTGGACAGGTGGGCCCTATAAAGTATTTTTTGGACACGATTTACAACAGGTCTTTTCCCCCTACTAACATGGTTTAAAAAACAAAACAAACCACAGTTGCTGACAAACTCTCCAGATCTGTGCAAGGAGCCATGTTCCATCAAACAGTGCTCATATCAAGAGATAAAGAACAGAAAATGATGCCTCACAAAGAAAGGAGAGGGAAGAGCAGCTGTCTCCAGCCACCCACAAGAGGGAGCCCAGATTTGGTTATGGAGGCAGTAGGCTTTGATTACTCACAAGTTTTCTTTCAATCACAGCCAGTACACCAAAGAAAAGAGAAGAAAAATTACAAGTCCAGGAAAAATTCAGGTTCCTCATTGGTTTCTTTCTTTTTAAACTAGGCAGAGTGCCAACATGAAAATATAGTTAAGACTGGGAGGATGGGGACAAGGGTGTGGACTGCAGATCAAAAGACATGGTGTCCTAAGATAGGAAAAAAATGGAGAATATTCCAGAGAAAGCTTGAATGACTAGGGAGGGTCAAGCACTAAGAAAGATCATCAAATTCATGTTGAGGTTTGCCAGAAAACAACAAAATTCTGTAAAGCAATTATTCTTCAATAAAAAAAATTAATTAATTTAAAAAGAAAGATCATCAAAAGAGGAAGTCAAAAGACCTTCTCTGTTAAGGTCCAGATAGTAAATATCTTGGGTTTTGTAGACAAAGCAGCCTCTATTGTGTTTACTCAACTCTGCCACAGTGAAAGCAGCTACAGATACTATATAAATGGACAGGCATGTCCATGCGGCAATAAAAATTTAGCTAACAAAACAGGTGGCAGTCAGATTTGGCCCACACGTTACAGCTGGCCAATCCATGATGTGAAGTGTGTGATGATTCCATTTTTCTCTCCTACAAAATAGGCTGTTCTATCGAGTTTAGACAACCATTAGCCCTCTCAATCCTCAGTCCCGCACCCACAGATTCGACCAACCATAGGCCTTCCATACAGAATCCAGGAACAGAGAGCCTGCTAGATATCACTCGTTGGAAGAGATCCCCCAGAGAAGCACCAGGAATTTAAGAGACGAAGCTAATAATCATAGCCACTCACTGAGCATTTACTATGTGCAGAGACGGCAACGGCACCCCACTCCAGTACTCTTGCCTGGAAAATCCCATGGACGGAGGAGCCTGGTAGGCTGCAGTCCATGGGGTCGCTAAGAGTCGGACACAACTGAGCGACTTCACTTTCACTTTTCACTTTCATGCATTGGAGAAGGAAATGGCAACCCACTCCAGTGTTCTTGCCTGGAGAATCCCAGGGACGGGGGAGCCTGGTGGGCTGCTGTCTATGGGGTCGCAGAGAGTCGGACACGACTGAAGCGACTTACAGCAGTAGCAGCAGTAGCAGATAAGGTACAGGCACTTTGCATGTATTATTTCTAACAGTTGACACCATACGAGCAAGAAATGTTATTATTACCATTATTCACTGAGGTCTGAGGCCCTTGGCTGCCAATAAACAAGAAACCTTGCCCTGCTTCTTAAATTTAAGGTGGCCATGGTTAAGAATGGCCATGTGACTTGCTTTATCTAATAAGATGTGAGCACTTGTAATCAATGCCATTCCCAAAGGAAACTTTTTAATTATAGTGACCAACTCTCTACAGCGAGCTGACCTGCATGAACATGAGACGGAAGCAATCTGGAGGGCTGAGCCAACCGGGGTGTATTCTGCACCGGAGGGTTGCACGGAGTCTTCAGTGGGCTTCAAGTGAGAATAAAGTTGATTTTCGTTGTACTAAGTCGCTGATGTTCTGGGTAGCTTTGTTGTTACTGCTGCAGCATAACTTAGCCTGAGCTCACTGATGAGGAAACTGAGTAACTCACCAAGGATATACAGCGAAGAAGTAGCTGGTGTCGGATGACACCCACATCTTTCCGACTCCAAATCCTGGTTTCTTCTCTGCCACAAAATATAAGGAAATTTGTATTCTACCAGAGGAAAGGAGCCACAGTCACCATTTTCCAAACTGTAACTTACATCCGCTGCGAAGCAGAGCCCCAGCCCCTCGCCACGCTCTCTGAGCCCCATGTCACTGTCCCTGCCCAGCCTTCCACCCTCCCTCACGTCCCACTCCGTGCTCCTCTTGCTGGGCGCCGGCCACCCTGGCCTCACTGCAGTTCTCTGAGCTTTTCAAAGCCTTCCTCTCAGGGACTTCACATGTATGACTCCCTAAATCCAGGGTGCTTTACGTCTGGTCTTCCCGGCTGGCTTCTTGAATCCTTTAAAGTCAAATGTTCCTTCCTTGGAAACACCTTCTCTAACCACACTCACTAGCTCCCTCTCCCATATCCCATACTCTGTTCCTGAACTCGCCTTCATTCTATCTTGGTCTTTATTCCTTCTTGGATCTGTATACATGTTTGGTTACTTACTTACTGTATCTTGCCCAGGAGGGTCAGAACTCTGCCAAATCCTTATAGCCCTATATACCAAACTTCAGCAGAGTATCCAGTGTGCAACAGGACCACATAACTATTTACTGGCTGAGTGAAGGTCAGTATCTAATTTAACATTTATTTCAGATATAGATAAGTGGAAAGACTAATTCAGAGATCCAGTTTTTGCATCTGGAGAGCTACATGATTCTGAACCTGTAGGTTTATGTCAACTGGTCATGATCCGCTGGTGACAAACCAAAAATAACTTCTCTGATGAGTAAGAGGTTATCGTGGACTGGCCCCTACCCCCAAAATCAGGGGATAAAGCTTCACGTCCAAAAACGAAACATGTTGGATATAGCCAGTGTTACTTTGAGGGGAATAAATAATTAAAGTATCACTTCTGTGATAAATAACACCAGATCTGTATTCATTCAATATCTATTAAAGGCATCACTAACCAGTCATTGATTTTTTAAAACACCATACTAACCAAATTAAAAGTGAGACCAAAAGAGGCAACAAGCCTTCATGGAAAGAAATCCAGATGTGGAAGCCACTTTTGAGAAGTACGGAAATGGAAAAGATGACTCGGAGGGGGGCGAGTGTGTGCTTGTGTGCAGGCACATGTGTAAGTATTTAATCTGAGAAAAGATGACATCGTCCATAGACAAAAAGCGCGTGGTGGTGACAGGACAGGTGATTGGAGAGGTTCTTGAGAGCGGCACTGTGGTTCGATGGACTGCTCATGGGGTTTGTAAGTCCACATACTTTGGCAGGAAAGTCAGCTACAACACTTACTAGCTGTATGACACCGACCAAATGATTTGATTTCTCTGAGCCTTGTTTTCCTTATCTTTAAAATGGGAATAATAACCTCTACTTCATCTGGCTCGCATAAGAATTAAAGATTTCTGATGTAAGGCCTGTGACAACAACCAGACACTCACTACTGTTTGCTGATGTAAGACACCTATCACACAAGGGTGGCTAACACCATGGCAGCACATAGCTTTGGACATGCGTGGACCTGTTGGGCCCTGGGAGGAGTCACTTTGTAGAGTCTCTGGAAGCCTGGCTGATGTTCATCTTCAGCAGCAGAGCTTCCACCCTCCTTGCATCTGAGGCGGCCCACTATGATGGAGACATATGCCACTTCCAAGCCCCTGCTCAGGGGTCTCCAGGGAAGCAGCAGCACGGCAGTGCGGGAGCTGGCCCTGTGCCCCTTCTGCCTGAGAGGTGTTAGGTATGTAGGAAGCCGGAATTACTATAATTAGCTCAGCCTCTGGCTCCTTACGGAGAAGGCAATGGCAAGCCACTCCAGGACTATTGCCTAGAAAATCCCATGGATGGAGGAGCCTGGTAGGCTGCAGTCCGTGGGGTCGCTAAGGGTCGGACACGACTGAGCGACTTCACTTTCACTTTTCACTTTCCTGCATTGGAGAAGGAAATGGCAACCCACTCCAGTGTTCTTGCCTAGAGAATCCCAGGGACGTGGGAGCCTTGTGGGCTTCCATCATGGGGTCACACAGAGTCGGACATGACTGAAGTGACTTAGCAGCAGCAGCAGCTGGCTCCTTAACAAGAGCAGTCACATCTGACTCTCTAAGGCAACTGACCCTGAATCTGGCCATCTGAGCCCTTGGAGAAAAAAACAGACAAGGAGGAATGATGGAAAGAACTGGGTTGATCAGAGTGTGGCCAAGTATTCATGGAAGCAAAATAGTTGACTCCAGCTGGGAGCAGCACCAACAGGGTGGAAAGTCAAAGTCTACTGCTCAATCACTGCTGACAGTTCGTCATGGCAGGGACACCTGATGACTGATGAGACAGCTGGGTGACAGAAGCACAACTTTCATGCTGCAGGAAATGCCCAGATTCAAGCAGTTAAAAGCTTTTGGTTGAGATTTGCATAGAAGCTCTGCTGCTTACTAGCCATGTGTCCCTGAGAATATGTCATCACCTCTCTGAACATTTTCTCCACTGCAAGGGGATGTTATGAAGATCCAATGAGAAAATGGATGCAAAGGGCTGAGCACAGCACCCGGCTTCTGGAAATGATGTTATGCATCACTTTATTTAATCCTCACAGCAGCTCTCTCAGTGGGGACCATCAGTCCTATTTTATAGGCTAGGAAACAGGCTCAGAGAAGGTTGTAAGTTCCGTTGGCCATGGCTTGGGTGAGATTTAAGTCTCCATTGGGTACGCCTTCAAGTGATGGGGTCAGAGAGGACAATGAGCTCTCTGATGACAATATTAACAGTAATGCTAGTCACAACCACCATCTAGGGGGAACCCTTTCTGTACCAACAGCTGTTATAGGTGCTATAATAATTGTACCATTTAATATTCCCAACTACCCTATAAGACTTATGGCACTTAAATCAGTGCCTTTCGAACTTCAATGTGAAAATGAATTACTGGGTATCTTAAAATAGTGGTTCTGAGAAGGACCTGAGGTTCAAAACCTCTCATAAATTTTCAGGTAATGTGGATACTGCTGGTTTAAGGACCACACTTTGAGTAACAAGGGCTTAAGTGACCAACCCAAACTCACCCAATTATCAACAAGCAGAGACAAGATGGGAGCCAAGGTCTGACTCCAGAATCTATGTTCTTTTTTCTACCTTAATAATTGTGGTAGATTTTACAGAGGAAGTGGCTCTGGAGAAGGTCCTTGAAAGAATGCCCAAGAAAATAGGTCTCCAGCCCCCAAGACTGCTTTAATGGATAGACAAGGCTTATTTTTAATGAACAGTATCCATCTACTTTCTTTTTTTTTTCATAGTAAGCTTTATTTTTTTAAATTTTAATTTCTAATCATGTACTCAGTTTCTTAAAAGTCACTGGTTTATGTCAATGGGTGAACTGTCTCCTTTGCTGCTTTCTTTACACATTTGCTTAACAAATCCTTTCACTCATAAGGTAAAGACATTATAAACCCTGAGTTACTAAAGTGAAAATAAGGAACTTCTACCATATTCAATGCAGGTTTCCTGCAATGCTGATGTTAGATACCTGTCCTAACTCAGGACTGTGGGTGAGACCTATAGGTCCCAGCCTAAATGGTGGCATTTGAGAGGTTATAATTGCAAGAGACTACTTTCTTAGTCAAAATCAGGGTGATCTTCACACACAGACTGAACCTCAGTCAGCCTTAAGCGCTTGTGCTTTTGCACCTTGCACACCTGCTATGTCAGAACCAAAACAGTCTTTAAATAAGAAAATGTTAAACTAAGAAGGGGCTTTAAAAAAATGCCACCTACAAGAGATATACGGTAAGCTCTAGAGCATGTGCAAGGAAAATAAGTAAAAAATATTCTAAAAATTAAAATATTACACTAAAGATATTCACCAAGTACAAAAGAACGTCATAAAGCAGGCAGTTCAGTTCAGTTCAGTCGCTCAGTCGTGTCCGAATCTCTGCGACCCCATGAATCACAGCACGCCAGGCCTCCCTGTCCATCACCAACTCCCGGAGTTTACTCAAACTCATGTCCACAGAGTCGGTAATGCCATCCAGCCATCTCATTCTCAGTCGTCCCCTTCTCTTCCCGCCCCCAACCTTTCCCAGCATCAGAGTCTATTCCAGTGAGTCAACTCGTTGCATGAGGTGGCCAAAGTATTGCAGTTTCAGCTTTAGCATCAGACCTTCCAATGAACACCCAGGATCGATCTCCCTTAGAATGGACTGGTTGGATCTCCTTGCGGTACAGGGACGCTCAAGAGTCTTCTCCAGCACCACAGTTCAAAAGCATCAATTCTTCGGCGATCAGCTTTCTTCACAGTCCAACTCTCACATCCATACATGACAACGGGAAAAACCATAGCCTTGACTAGACGGACCTTTGTTGGCAAAGTAATGTCTCTGCTTTTTAATATATTATCAAGGTTGGTCATAACTTTCCTTCCAAGGAGTAAGCGTCTTTTAATTTCATGGCTGCAATCAGCATCTGCAGTGATTTTGGAGCCCCCAAAAATAAAGTCTGACACTGTTTCCACTGTTTTTCCATCTATTTCCCATGAAGTGTTGGGACCAGATGCCATGATCTTTGTTTTCTGAATGTTGAGCTTCAAGCCAGCCTTTTCACTCTCCTCTTTCACTTTCATCAAGAGGCTTTTGAGTTCCTCTTCACTTTCTGCCATAAGGGTAGTGTCATCAGCATATCTGAGATTATTGTTATTTCTCCTAGCAATCTTGATTCCAGCTTGTGCTTCTTCCAGCCCAGCGTTCCTCATGATGTACTCTGCATATAAGTTAAATAAGCAAGGTGACAATATACAGCCTTGACATACTCCTTTTCCTATTTGGAACCAGTCTGTTGTTCCATGTACAGTTCTGACTGTTGCTTCCTGACCTGCATACAGGTTTCTCAAGAGGCAGGTCAGGTGGTCTGGTATCCCCATCTCTTTCAGAATTTTCCACAGTTTATTGTGATCCACACAGTCAATGGCTTTGGCATAGTCAATGAAGCAGAAATAGGTGTTTTTCTGGAACTCTCTTGCTTTCTCCATGATCCAATGGATGTTGGCAATTTGATCTCTGGTGCCTCTGCCTTTTCTAAAACCTGCTTGAACATCTGGGAGTTCACGGTTCACATATTGCTGAAGCCTGGCTTGGAGAATTTTGAGCATGACTTTACTAGTGTGTGAGATGAGTGCAATTGTGCAGTAGTTTGAGCATTCTTTGGCATTGCCTTTCTTTGGGATTGGAATGAAGACTGACCTTTTCCAGTCCTGTGGCCACTGCTGAGTTTTCCAAATTTGCTGGCATATTGAGGGCAGCACTTTCACAGCATCATCTTTCAAGATTTGAAATAGCTCAACTGGAATTCCATCACCACCACTAGCTTTGTTCATAGTGATGCTTTCCAAGGCCCACTTGACTTCACACTCCAAGATGTCTGGCTCTAGGTCAGTGATCACGTTATCGTGACTATCTTGGTCGTGAAGATCTTTTTTGTACAGTTCTTCTGTGTATTCTTGCCACCTCTTCCCAATGTCTTCTGCTTCTGTTAGGTCCATATAATTTCCGTCCTTTATCGAGCCCATCTTTGCATGAAATGTTCCCTTGGAATCTCTAATTTTCTTGAAGAGGTCTCTTGTTTTTCCTTTTCTGTTGTTTTCCTCTATTTCTAAGCAGGCAGAGAGTAACATAAAAACACGAGATGTATAAGAAATGTATTTAACCATGGCACTGCCTTCATGGACTCATTTTGCAGTCATCGGGCAGAAAACTCTACCTTGTTTTCATTTTGACTTTCTGAGGAAAGTCTTACTATGCACACAACTTCCCACTGGGATAGCAAACATATTATGTTCACCATAATGAAACTTTATAAGAATAACCCTAAAGATTAGTTGCACCCCTAATGCTTAAAATGATCCCAAAAGATATTAGACAATGCAATAATAAGAAGAATAAGAATCAAATGTTGGAAAGAAGGAGACAAAATAAGAAGAAGCAAAGTCGCCTACATGGTAGAGAGAATGGATGATGAAGTCACACTTAGATTAAAACCTTGGTTCTCTCACTTACTCTCTGAGAAACCCTGGGCATGTTTATTAACCTCAGTGACTCAACTGCTCCACCTGAAAAATTTATATTGTGATGATGTTAATAATAGGACCCACTCATAGGATTTGTGTGTGTATAAATATCTATAAAATGCTTGAAACGTAAGCGCATACATAAGTATTTGCTCCTATTCAGACAATATGATTATTTTCACAGTTCACATGAAAAAATCCAAAGAATGCAAGAGTCTAATCACTAGAACTAATAAAACAGGACCCCAGTAAAATTTCCTGAGAGAACATCAACATGAAGGGCTGACTGTGCTTCTTTACGTTTGCAATAATCAGCGCAACAGTGCAATCACAATGCAGCAAGAGAAAGAACAAAAGAAGAGGCCTTGATCTGTCTGTACTAGAAAGGTGCTCAACGAGGGAGCTAAACTAGGAAGTCAGCGGAGAGAGAGGGCGATCTTCCAGAACGAGGTGTTCCCTGTTTACGTAGTAGAGGCAGAAAGGGAGGTCCAGAGGGCCTGGATTGCATTTGATTTCTGAGGCTGTTACCAGCGAGCCAAGCTCACGTGACCAGTGAGTGTGTCAGTGACTGGAAACTCTCCTCACCATCCTCAATGCGGGAATCATCACAGGAAATGCACACGTCTGACCTCACTGCTTTCACGGTCCCCATAATCTCTCACCCTATCCAACCCACAAACACACACATCCTCCTTCTTACCCTGATTGTTTCCTCTTTCCCTTGACCGTCTGAAAAATTCTGCCTTTTTCCCCAAGATCTCAGAAGACACTTCTGTAAATCCTTCCCTGGTTACCCCATGGAGAGTCCAAAACCTTCTGCCTTGCCCTTTGTCCACATTATATTTATATTTGTCTGAAAGAGGAATTAGAGCCTGGAAAACCAGAACAGACATTTCTATTCACCAACTAATTGCTTGATTTATTCCCTTTCTTTATATTAAACCAGAGAGATTGAAAACGCATCGCATATTTCTCCCAGAGAAGGCAGAAGGACTTGTGATGAGGCCAGTCTCTCAATACTTCAGATGGGAATTCACCCCCGAATTCCTTCAGCAACCAACTCCCATGTGAGGATCTGCAGATGCTCTTAGCTTCATGGGAAACAAGAAAAGTCTCCAGTGAGAAAATGAGGTAAACACAGAAATAGAGACATTGTGTTGTCTCAAATCCTGTTTCCTTAGGAATCTGGACTTGGAGCAGATGTTTGCAAAGTAATGTTCAGCTATGAGAGCAGGAAAATGATGAACTATTCCTGGGAAATCCAAGGAAGACATGAAATGCCAAGGGATGTGCTCAGCTTATTCTCATGCTGCAGACGCTTGGGCCATGTTTAGAAAATCCATTAAAAAAACTGCTTTGGCTTCAATAGGGAAAGAGCTGAGAATGGTGAAAGATAATGATGCTTTCAGCACCGAAAACTAAAATCACCTTGCCCTTTGAGTTAAATGATTAATTCACAAAGATCTGGAAACCAAAATTCAGCTGTTCAAAAAGTATCTTTTCTCCCTTCATTCACACATTCAAAAAATATCTAATCACAAGTAAGGAGATGGAGATGCAACACTTGACTTGCTCGCTTAGCTTGCTTATGGCTTAGTAGGGTCAAAAATGAATAATCTAAAAATAACTATGGAATTATAAATATGACCAGTGTGAGTAAACAGAGGTACAGGTGGCAATAGAGTGTCCAGTTAAGTGATGAGCCTAGTTCAGAGGTGGGGAGAGACTTTAGAGGGACAGCATCCCTGGGAAATGATACTGAACCTGAGGCTGAAGCATTAGAGGATTCATGCAGGGCAAGAGTCGGGTCAAGGTCGTTCAAGGCCATGAGTAGCATGCAGAAAAGTCTCGTAAGGTGGGAGGTGTTTGGAAACTTCAAGAAATAAGAGAAAGTGAGCACAGTGATAACAGCAGGTGGTGCGTACAGCGGCACAACTGAGGCTGAGATTATAAGCATCGAAGCCTTAGAGGCCGTGATTATGGACATTATCCTTAGCGCACTTCAAGAAATCGAGCTGGAGGGTGACAAAGTCCGAACTTGCATTTCAAAATTTCTTCCTAACAAGTTTCTGTTGCAATGCTCAACTAGAGGTCCCCATCCATACTGAAGCCCTGAAACTACTCCTTCTCACATACATATCTCAGCTTTATCACCTTCCATGGCACCTGTTTTTTCTCTTTTTCATCCCTCAACCCAATTATTTAAATTACTCTATCTTATATTGTGTTATTCTTCAATGTAATAGTTTTGCTTTTTGTGAGATATGAAATCTCCTTAAGAAGAGGAACAACTGACTCTTCGAGTTAGAAAACACCTAGCAATCATTTAGTCCCCAAATCCATGCTATTTAAAAATGACCTTGAAACATTTCTGAGAAGAGGTATGTCTTCTCTGCTTGAATACTTCTCAGTGATGGGATACTTTCTGCCTCTGATATATGACTTAAACAGTCTTTTTATGGTTTTATTTCACCTTGGCACCCCACTCCAGTGCTCTTGCCTGGAAAATCCCATGGACGGAGGAACCTGATAGGCTGCAGTCCATGGGGTTGCTAGGAGTCGGACATGACTGAGTGACTTCACTTTCACTTCTCACTTTCATGCATTGGAGAAGGAAATGGCAACCCACTCCAGTGTTCTTGCCTGGAGAATCCCAGGGACAGGGGAGCCTGGTGGGCTGCTGTCTCTGGGGTTGCACAGAGTTGGACACGACTGACATGACTTAGCAGCAGCATTATAAATGACTACTACCCCATAATGCTCTCCTTAATCCTTCTCCCACTGGAAAATGAAAAGATCCACTTTATATATGTATATATATTAGAGCACAGTTGATTCACAATGTTGTGTTGGTTTCAGGTGTACCATAAAGGGACTCGGTTATATATATATATGTGTGTGTGTGTGTGTGTGTGTGTGTGTATCTATTCTTTATCATATTAAGCAGAGTTCCCTGTGCTATACAGTAGGTCCTTGGTATTTATCTATTAACATTAGAGAAGATCAATGAAACTAAAAGCTGGTTCTTTGAAAAGATAAACAAAATTGGTAAACCTTTAGCCACACTTATCAAGAAAAAGAGAGGTGGCTCAAGTCAATAAAATTAGAAATGCAAAAGAAGAGGTCACAATGGACACCAC
The DNA here is from genome assembly GCF_049115385.1 of Moschus berezovskii. NCBI lineage: Eukaryota > Metazoa > Chordata > Mammalia > Artiodactyla > Moschidae > Moschus > Moschus berezovskii. The sequence continues at coordinate 116,482,524 of NC_142466.1, forward strand.
AGAAATACAAAAGATCTTAAGAAATTGCTATAAGCAAACGTATATCAATAAAATGGGCACCGAGAAGAATAGGACAAATCCTTAGAAAGGTACAATCTTCCAAGGCTGAACCAGAAATAAATATAAAATGTGAACAGATCAATCACAAGTAATGAAATTTAAACTGTGATTTTAAAAAAGCCCCACAAACAAAAGTCCAGGACTAGATGGCTTCACAGGTGAATTCTATTAAACGTTTAGAGAAGAGCTAATATCTATCTTTCTGAAACTATTACAAAAAACTCTGAAAGAAGGAACATTCCCAAACTTTGTTATGAGGTAACCATCACCCCAATACCAAAACCAGACAAAGATGCCCCAAAAAGAGAGAAAATTACAGGCCAATGTCACTGCTGACTGTAGACACAAAGATTCTCGACAAAAAATACTTTTGATTTCTATTTGCCTGGAATGCCTTTTTCCATCCCCTCACTTTCAGTTTGTATGTGTCCCAAGATCTGAAGGGGGTCTCCAGGAGACCGCACATACATGGGTCCTGGCTTTGAGTCCATTCAGCCAGTTTCTGTCTTTTGGATGGAGATTTGAATCCATTTATATTTAAGGTAATTAACACTGTGTGTGTTCTCACTGCCATTGTGTTAATTGCTCTGGATTTGTTTTTGTGGGCCTTCTTTTCCCCTTCCTCTTTGTTCAGTTCTGTTATGACTTGATGATTAATTTTAGTGCTGTGTTTCGATTCCTTATTCTCTTTTGTGTGTGCATCTACTGAACTTTTCAGTTTGCAGTTACCATGAGGTTTTGATATAGCAGGTTATATATAAACAAGATTGTGTTAAGTTTCTGGTCTTTAATTTCAAATGCATTTCCAATATTCTGCATTCCTGCCCTCCTGTTTTCACCGCTGCTGGTTTTCTAACATACTTATGTGCAGATGATTTCCTACCTTTACTAGTGTACTTTTCCATTTATAATTTTCTTGTCTCTAATTGTGGCCTTTTTTCTTTTTGTTGCACCTAGAGAAGTTCCTTTGAGTGTACTCCGGGAGTTGGTGATGGACAGGGAGGCCTGGCGTGCTGTGATTCATGGGGTCGCGGAGAGTCGGACACGACTGAGCGACTGATCTGATCTGATCTGATCTGAGAGAAGTTCCTTTAGCATTTGTTGCAAAGCTGGTCTGGTGATATTGAATTATCTGAGCTTCTGCTTGTCAGCAAAGCTTTTGATTTTTCCACCAAACCTGAATGAGAGCCTTGCTGGGTAGAACGTTCTTGGTTGTAAGTTCTCCACTTTTGGCACTTTAAGTGTATTGCATCACTCCCTTCTGGCCTGCAGAGTTTCTGCTGAGAAATCAGCTGACAACCTTATGGAAATTCCCTTGTTATGTGTTGTTTATCTCTTGCTGCTGTTTAACATTTTTCATCGTCTTTAATTTCTGTAAATTTGATTACTCTGTCTTACGCGTTCCTCCTTCAGTTTACCCTACCTGGGACTCTCTGCACTTCCTGGACTTGGGGAACTGTCCCTTTCCCATATTAGGGAAGTTTTCATCTATTATCTCTTCAAATATTTTTTCAGGCCCCTTCTCTCTATCTTTTCCTTTTAGGACCCCTGTAATGCAAATGTTGGTGTGTTTAATGTTGTCCCAGAGGTCCTAATTTCGCTTCATGCTTTTTTCTTTAATTGGTTCTGCAGCAGCGGTTTCTACCATTCTGTCTTCCAACTCACTTATCCATTCTTCTCCCTAAGTTATTCTGCAAGTAATTTCTCGAGTTATACTTTTTCATTTCAGTTATTGTATTATTCATCTGTTTGTTTTTTCTTTAGTTCTTCCTCAGTTCAGTTCAGTTCAGTTGCTCAGTCATGTCCGACTCTTTGCGATCCCATGAATCACAGCACGCCAGGCCTCCCTGTCCATCACCAACTCCCGGAGCTCACTCAAACTCATGTCCACAGAGTCGGTGATGCCATCCAGCCATCTCATTCTCTGTTGTCCCCTATTCCTCCTGCCCCCAATCCCTCCCAGCATCAGAGTCTTTCCCAGTGAGTCAACTCATCGCATGAGGTAGCCAAAGTATTGGAGTTTCAGCTTTAGCATCAGTCCTTCCAATGAACACCCAGGATTGATCTCCTTTAGAATGGACTGGTTGGATCTCCTTGTAGTCCAAGGGACTCTCAAGAGTCTTCTCCAGCACCACAGTTCAAAAGCATCAATTCTTCGGCGCTCAGCTTTCTTCACAGTCCAACTCTCACATCCATACATGACCATTGGAAAAACCATAGCCTTGACTAGACAGACCTTGGTTGGCAAAGTAATGTCTCTGCTTTTCAATATGCTATCTAGGTTGGTCATAACTTTCCTTCCTAGGAGTAAGCGCCTTTTAATTTCATGGCTGCAATCAGCATCTGCAGTGATTTTGGAGCCCAAAAAAATAAAGTCTGACACTGTTTCCATTGTTACCCCATCTATTTCCCATGAAGTGATGGGACCAGATGCCATGATCTTCGTTTTCTGAATGTTGAGCTTCAAGCCAACCTTTTCACTCTCCTCTTTCACTTTCATCAAGAGGCTTTTTAGTTCTTCTTCACTTTCTGCCATAAGGGTGGTGTCATCTGCATATCTGAGGTTATTGATATTTCTCCCGGCAATCTTGATTCCAGCTCGTGCTTCTTCCAGCCCAGTGTTCCTCATGATGTACTCTGCATATAAGTTAAATAACCAGGGTGACAATATACAACCTTGACGTACTCCTTTTCCTATTTGGAACCAGTCTGTTGTTCCATGTACAGTTCTGACTGTTGCTTCCTGACCTGCATACAGGTTTCTCAAGAGGCAGGTCAGGTGGTCTGGGATTCCCATCTCTTCCAGAATTTTCCACAGTTTATTGTGATCCACACAGTCAAAGGCTTTGGCATAGTCAATGAAGCAGAAATAGATGTTTTTCTGGAATTCTCTTGCTTTATCCATTATCCAGCGGATGTTGGCAATTTGATCTCTGGTGTCTCTGCCTTTTCTAAAACCTGCTTGAACATCTGAGAGTTCACGGTTCACATATTGCTGAAGCCTGGCTTGGAGAATTTTCAGCATGACTTTACTAGCGTGTGAGATGAGTGCAACTGTGCACAGAAGTAGAAGATATTAAGAAGAGGTGGCAAAAATACACAAAAGATCTGTACAAAAAAGATATTCCCAACCAAGATAATCACAATAACATGATCACTGACCTAGAACCAGACATCTTGGAAGGTGAAGTCAAATGGGCCTTAAAAAGCATCACTACGAACAAAGCTAGTGGAGGTGATGGAATTCCAGTTGAGCTATTTCAAATCTTGAAAGATGATGCTATGAAAGTGCTGCACTCAATATGCCAGCAAATTTGGAAAGCTCAGCAGTGGCCACAGGACTGGAAAAGGTCAGTCTTCATTCCAATCCCAAAGAAAGGCAATGCCAAAGAATGCTCAGACTACTGCACATTGCACTCATTTCACACGCTAGTTCTTCCTGGTCTTTGTTAAATATTCCCTGTATCTTCCTGATTTCTCTCCAAGGTCTGGGATCATCTTTACTGTCATTACTCTGAACTCTTCTTCAACAGTCTGCCTGCCTCCACTCCATGCACTTGTCCTTCTGGGGCTTCACCTTGTCCCTTCATCTGGCTCACGTTCCTCTGGTGCTCATTTTGTTTACGTTTCTGTGATTGAAGTTTCTATTCTGTAGGCTTGGAGTTACTCTTGCTTCTGCTTTCTGCCCCCTGGTGGATTCCTGGTGAGAGGGACTGGTTCCTGCCCACTGGTGGGGAGAGCTCGGTCCTCTGGTATGCAGGATTCTGTCAAGGGTTGTGTTCAGTGGGCAACTGTGTGCTCAGGAAGACATTAAGCACCCTGTCTGCTGACAGGTAGGGTGTGTTCTTGCTCTGTTGGCTATCTGGCCTGAGGTGTGCCAGCACTGGAGCCTTCAGGCTGTTCAGTTCAGGTCAGTTGCTCAGTCACGTGCGGCTCTTTGAGACCCCATGGACTGCAGCACACCAGGCTTCCCTGTCCATCACCACTCACGTAGCTTGCTCAAACTCATGTCCATCGAGTTGGTGATGCCATCCGACCATCTCATCCCCTGTCGTCCCCTTCTCCTCCCGCCTTCAATCTTTCCCAGCATCAGGGTCTTTTCAATGAGTCAGTTCTTTAAATGGGTCGGTTCTTTGCATCAAGTGGCTAAAGTATTAGAGTTTCAGCTTTAGCATCAGTCCCTCCAATGAATATTCAAGACTGATTCCCTTTAGGATTGACAGGCTTGATATCCTTGTGGTCCAAGTGACTCTCAAGAGTCTTCAACAAACCTCTACTAGCAGATGAGTCTGGCCTGGTCTCTTAAGAGATCATTGCTTTCTTCCCGGGGTCCTGGTGCTCACAGGACCTTGTGAGCATCCTCCAAGAGTGGTATTTATGTTTCCTTCAATCCAGTGGAATTCCTGCAATCAAACCCTGCTGGCCTTCAAAGCTAGATTCTCTGGGGTCTCTTCTTCCCATCACCAGACCCCCAGGCTGAGGAGCTTGATGTGGGACACAGAACGTTCACTTCTGTGGAAGAACTTCTGTGATATAATTATTTTCCAGTTTTGGGTTTGCCTACCTTGATGGTATGGGATTTGATTTTACCACGATTGCACCCCTCCTACCACTTGAGTAATATGTCAATCAACTTTATACACTCTCTACTTTGTAATAATCCTACCAAAAAAAATATCAAATACATCGTTTGACTTAAGAGTAAGTATGTTAATATATATTTTCCCCCATTAGATATCTGACAAATGCTTCTGTTTAAGGATTCCTCCCTAGGTAAATAGAAACATGGCACAAGCCACAATAAAATAAATTTGGGAGGGAATTTGCCCTCTAGAAGGGGCAAGGTGCTGAGAGATAAAGGTTTTGATAGACCCTCATGGACCAGCCCATTTAGAAACAAAATGTTCCCAGTGGAACAGGAAGTACAGCTAAGTCTCATAAGTTAATCCCCACCTTCCCATCTTCAAATCCTCTAGGTATTATCTTTTAAAAGATTCAAACACATTTCTGAAATGACAGGACTGGGTAGAAGAGACCCATTATGTAATGCTTGCAAACAGACTAAATGAAATAAGATTCACAAAGATGGAATGACACTCAGACAGGAGGACTGCCATTCCCCATAGGAGGAATGAGCTGAGCCAGAGAACCTTCTTCAAAAGGTGAGGTCTTTAGGTGAACATTCCTGGGCTGCCATTCTGTCTGACTAGCTGAGTGATCTCAGGCAAATCAGTGAAGCCCTCGGAACCTCCAGGCTCTCATTAATTTTAACGTAAGACAGCATCTTAAGGGGAATGTTTGCACTAAGCCCAGTGGCTGGTCCAAACCACCCAAATAACTTAGTCGCCACTATTATGAACAGCATTCCTGCTGCAGATAGAGCAAAGTGAACCAGGAGGAAAATGGGCAGGGCACAACCTTTTAAAGAACGACATAGCCCAAGGACGCAACACAAAGTGACTAGAAAGAAATGCGTCCAAGATGGCAGACAAGTCAACTTCGACTAGACCTTGATCCTCAGTGTGGGCTCACTGCAGCACATCAGCAAGCTAAACGATACATTCAGAGGAACCACGACAGTCCCAAGGATGACCATCAAGGCCAAAAGTGAGTGGTGACCCAATTCCTGGAAATCTCTGCCCTGCCCCCAAATAATCAGAGTAACCCTCCCACTCATTAGCTTATGAAATCACCCACCCCATAAGAGCTAACCACATTTCAAGGCTGCTCTCACCTTCTGGGTACAGCCCGCACTCTGGAGTGTGTTTACCCCAAGGCTGCATTCAGCCCTCTGAGATGGCCCACCCTCTGTCTTTGGAGTGGGTTTCTTTCTCAATAAATCCACTTCTTACCTATCACTTTGTCACTCACTAAATTCTACCTGCCATGAGACATCAGGTGCCTGAGTTTCGGTCCTGAAACCAGATATGTGATCTCAACTGGAAGACCACGGGTTTTGGCTGGGTTCAAGCCAGAGCCACGTGGATTAAAGAACTAAGCAAGGTTTTGGCTGGGTTCCAGTCCTGGCACAGGGGCTCAGGTCCCAATCTGAGATGAATGCTTTCAAAAGGACATCCCAAACTCCACTCAGCACTAGCTAAAAGGCCAGTGGTTCCTCTTACACAGCCAGTGCTCCATCTCCAATGTGCAGAAAAAGTGGTCGGGGCATCAGAAATCTGTATCAAAACTATTCTTTGGATACGCTAAAAAGCTTCAGAATGAGATTCCTAATAGGATGATTTTCCACCACACGATAGTTTTCACTTGATAAAACAATGACATATCTTATCATAAAAGTGACCTTCAGTTCAGTTCAGTTCAGTCGCTCAGTCGTGTCCGACTCTCCACGACCCCATGAATCACAGCACGCCAGGCCTCCCTGTCCATCACCAACTCCCAGAGTACACTCAAACCCATGTCCACAGAGTCGGTGATGTCATCCAGCCATCTCATTCTCAGTCGTCCCCTTCTCCTCCTGCCCCCAACCTTTCCCAGCATCAGAGTCTTTTCCAGTGAGTCAACCCGTCGCATGAGGTGTCCAAAGTACTGCAGTTTCAGCTTTAGCATCATTCCCTCCAATGAACATCCAGGACTGATCTCCTTTAGAATGGACTGGTTGGATCTCCTTGCAGTATAAGGGACTCTCAAGAGTCTTCTCCAACACCACAGTTCAAAAGCATCGATTCTTCGGCGATCAGCCTTCTTCACAGTCCAACTCTCACATCCATACATGACCACGGGAAAAACCATTGCCTTGACTAGACGGACCTTGGTTGGCAAAGTAATGTCTCTGCTTTTTAATATACTATCAAGGTTGGTCATTACTTTCCTTCCAAGGAGCAAGCGTCTTTTAATTTCATGGATGCAATCAACATCTGCAGTGATTTTGGAGCCCAAAAAAATAAAGTCTGACACTGTTTCCACTGTTTTTCCATCTATTTCCCATGAAGTGATGGGACCAGATGCCATGATCTTTGTTTTCTGAATGTTGAGCTTCAAGCCAAACTTTTCACTCTCCTCTTTCACTTTCATCAAGAGGCTTTTGAGTTCCTCTTCACTTTCTGCCATAAGGGTAGTGTCATCTGCATATCTGAGGTTATTGATATTTCTCCCAGCAATCTTAATTCGAGCTTGTGCTTCTTCCAGCCCAGCGTTCCTCATGATGTACTCTGCATATAAGTTAAATAAGCAAGGTGACAATATACAACCTTGACGTACTCCTTTTCCTATTTGGAACCAGTCTGTTGTTCCATGTCCAGTTCTAACTGTTGCTTCCTGACCTGCATACAGGTTTCTCAAGAGGCAGGTCAGGTGGTCTGGGATTGCCATCTCTTTCAGAATTTTCCACAGTTTATTGTGGTCCACACAGTCAAAGGCTTTGGCATAGTCAATGAAGCAGAAATAGACTGGAAGAGGTCAGTCTTCATTCCAATCCCAAAGAAAGGCAATGCCAAAGAATGCTCAAACTACCGCACAATTGCACTCATCTCACACGCTAGTAAAGTCATGCTCAAAATTCTCCAAGCCAGACTTCAGCAGCATGTAAACCGTGAACTCCCAGATGTTCAAGCAGGTTTTAGAAAAGGCAGAGGCACCAGAGATCAAATTGCCAACATCCGCTGTATCATGGAGAAAGCAAGAGAGTTTCAGAAAAGTGACCTTAAGGCCAACTTTTCCTCATGGGACCATCTTTCCTGCCCTGACACTGCTCACTGCTGTCCATGCACAGCCACAGGCGGCCTGGCCTGCCAGGCATGGCCCCCGTTAGTATTTAGTATCCCTCTGTAAAGCCAGGGCAGAGAAGGAATCCGAGCGACCAGAGCAAGAGGAGCCCAGCGTCCACCTCCTGCCCAGAACACCCCAGACTCACCCCAATCAGCGCCGCACAGCCGGCCCCTCCTGCTCACATGAGACCAGGGTCTGCGAGGCGCCGCGTGCGGGGTCCCAGGTGCAGCCGGCCCCTGCAGGAGAAGCTGAGCTCGCGGCCCTGGGGACCAGCCCAGACCCTGCCAAGGACTCCGGCGTGCCGGGGGCGGGAGATAGCTGCTCGTCGTGGCCCCTGGTTAGCAGGAGCCCCGCCGGGAGGAGAAGCCGCCCTCGGGGGTCGCCCCGGTCGTGTGTAGCTGAGAAACTCCCGATCCGCGCGCTCAGCGTTCCGGCGCGCCTCCGGGCCGGGGCCCCTCCGCCAGGCGCCGTCCTCTGAGGGCCAGGCGTGGCCTGAGGCAGGCAGGCCCCGGACTCCAGCGCCTGCCGGGCTCCGTCGTGGCTCTGGGCAGCAGAGCTGGGGCGCTCAGGCGGCGTTTGGGGTCCAGGTTACCCTAGGACCCGGGTTTCCATCAGCCGAGTAAACTCCTGGAGGGTTTGCCAGAAGGCTGTTGGCCACTGGACGGCTTGACGACTGGACCCTGGGTTTCCGTCTGGGGCGGGGTTTGCCTGGGAAGGCTGAACTCTGAGATCCACCATGGGCCCTGCGGTTTCCGTGCGGCGGGAGGGAGGCAGCCGGCCCCCAGGTTTAGGTGTGGGCCTGGGTTTACCGGGGGCCTCATGTGGCTTCTCTGCAGGGAGTTACAGCGCCTGGGGCCTATCTGGTGTTTACATCAGGCCCCAGTTTGTCTGAGCCCCTGGCTTTTGGACTTCTACCAGGGGCCGCCTGTAGGCCATCCAATTCTGTTGGGCTAGTGGGGCTCACACTCCTGGGTCCCTCAGCATTGTGTGTATTTACGCACTTTAACAACTCTTCCTGAGGTCCAGCTTTCAGCCAGCCTGACTCTTGGTGCTGAGTGGGATCCTCTTTTGAGATACTGTCAGGACTCGGCACACCCTCAACTGCTGGGCGCCCTGATGGTGAAATAAGCTACTCAGATAATCACAGAGTTTTAGGAAACAGCCAAGAGCTAGGGCAGGGTGGAACAACAGGGCTCATCTCTACAAGGGACCACTCCTTCCACTGGAAGAAGAGGTGTGGCACCTAAAGCAGGGAGACCGACATAGAGGGTCCTTCAGAGCGAAGGAGCAGGGCCACCGACGTGTCCTGGACGCCCTGGGCCGACGCTGGGACCAAAGTGGGTGTAACTGCTTGGACTTGCTCTTCAGGAGCCATGAGCACATCCTGACTTCAGAATCTTGCAACACCTTACATTTCATCTTATTGTGTGAGATGGAGGTGCTGAGTTCCTGCGTCTAAAGGGGCTTCCCGAGTCTAAAGAATCTGTCTGTGATGCAAGAGACCTGGGTTCTATCCCTGGGTCAGGAAGATCCGCTGGAGAAGGGCGTGGAAACCCACTCTAGTATTCTTGCCTGGAGAATTCCATGGACAGAGGAGCCTGGTGGGCTCCATCCAAGGGCTCGCAAAAATTCAGACATGACTGAGCGACTAACACAGCAACACCAAAGCTTCCGGTGGCGTCTGATGGACCACATCTTTGTGCAGGTGAGGCCTTCTTCCCCTGAGAATCGCCTCCTTCAGATCTCAGTGTCTTGAGTGTCTAGTTCATTCCTTGTTAGTCCTCTCCGTCCCTGAATAAATCAAAAATACATCTTCCAACTCTTCATAGTGAAATTTATGTGTCATTCTTCTTCCATCACGAGCACTTCATAGGCTTACTGTCTATATTTTCCTGTCAGCAGTTTCATGATGAGAGTTGAACCTTTCCTTTGCCAACTATCTTCGCCTTTCAGTCAGTCCAATTTCTGAACTAGAAAATGTTTGACTAGAAGAAAAAAAGTGTCGACTTACTCAACCCCAAACTCACAGGCTCATTGACCACCGTCCCCAGTTCAGTTCAGTTCAGTTCAGTCACTCAGTCGTGTCCAGCTCTTTGCGACCCCATGAATCACAGCACGCCAGGCCTCCCTGTCCATCACCAACTCCCGGAGTTCACTCAAACTGATGTCCACAGAGTCGGTGATGCCATCCAGCCATCTCATTCTCTGTCATCCCCTTCTCCTCCCGCCCCCAACCTTTCCCAGCATCAGAGTCTTTTCCAGTGAGTCAACTCGTCGCATGAGATGGCCAAAGTATTGCAGTTTCAGCTTTAGCATCAGTCCTTCCAATGAACACCCAGGGTTGATCTCCTTTAGAATAGACTGGTTGGATCTCCTTGCAGTATAAGGGACTCTCAAGAGTCTTCTCCAACACCACAGTTCAAAAGCATCGATTCTTCGGCGATCAGCTTTCTTCACAGTCCAACTCTCACATCCATACATGACCACAGGAAAAACCATTGCCTTGACTAGACGGACCTTTGTTGGCAAAGTAATGTCTCTGCTTTTTAATATACTATCAAGGTTGGTCATATCTTTCCTTCCAAGGAGAAGGCGTCTTTTAATTTCATGGCTGCAATCAGCATCCGCAGTGATTTTGGAGCCCAAAAAAATTAAGTCTGACACTGTTTCCACTGTTTTTCCATCCATTTCCCATGAAGTGATGGGACCAGATGCCATGATCTTTGTTTTCTGAATGTTGAGCTTCAAGCCAACCTTTTCACTCTCCTCTTTCACTTTCATCAAGAGGCTTTTGAGTTCCTCTTCACTTTCTGCCATAAGGGTAGTGTCATCTGCATATCTGAGGTTATTGATATTTCTCCCAGCAATCTTAATTCGAGCTTGTGCTTCTTCCAGCCCAGTGTTCCTCATGATGTACTCTGCATATAAGTTAAATAAGCAAGGTGACAATATACAACCTTGACGTACTCCTTTTCCTATTTGGAACCAGTCTGTTGTTCCATGTCCGGTTCTGACTGTTGCTTCCTGACCTGCATACAGGTTTCTCAAGAGGCAGGTCAGGTGGTCTGGTATTCCCATCTCTTTCAGAATTTTCCACAGTTTACTGTGATCCACACAGTCAAAGGCTTTGGCATAGTCAATGAAGCAGAAATAGATGTTTTTCTGGAACTCTCTTGTTTTCTCCATGATCCAGCGGATGTTGGCAATTTGATCTCTGGTGCCTCTGCCTTTTCTAAAACCTACTTGAACATCTGGGAGTTCACGGTTCACATATTGCTGAAGCCTGGCTTGGAGAATTTTGAGCATGACTTTACTAGCGTGTGAGATGAGTGCATCTTTGCAGCCAAAGATGGAGAAGCTGTATACAGTTAGCAAAAACAAGACCAGGAGCTGACTGTGGCTCAGATCATGAACTCCTTATTGCCAAATTCAGACTTAAATTGAAAAAAGTAGGGAAAACCACTAGACCATTCAGATATGACCTAAATAAAATCCCTTATGATTATACAGTGGAAGTGAGAAATAGATTTAAGGGACTAGATCTGATAGAGTGCCTGATGAACTCTGGACGGAGGTTCGTGACATTGTACAGGAGACAGGAGACAGGGACCAAGACCATCCCCATGGAAAAGAAATGCAAAAAAGCAAAATGGCTGTCTGAGGAAGCCTTACAAATAGCTGTGAAAAGAAGAGAAGCGAAAAGCAAAGGAGAAAAGCAAAGATATAAGCATCTGAATGCAGAGTTCCAAAGAATAGCAAGGAGAGATAAGAAAGCCTTCCTCAGTGATCAATGCAAAGAAATAGAGGAAAACAACAGAAGAGGAAAAACAAGAGAGCTTTTCAAGAAAATTAGAGATTCCAAGGGAACATCTCATGCAAAGATGGGCTCGATAAAGGACAGAAATGGTATGGACCTAACAGAAGCAGAAGATATTAAGAAGAGGTGGCAAGAATACACAGAAGAACTGTACAAAAAAGATCTTCACGACCAAGATAGTCACGATAACGTGATCACTGACCTAGAGCCAGACATCTTGGAATGTGAGGTCAAGTGGGCCTTAGAAAGCATCACTACGAACCGTCCCCAGTACACCCTACCTAACTTTGAATAGTAGCTGTGTTGACTTCATCAGGAATGATATGGGAATAATATTACTGCATTGACTGTTTTTCTAGAAATTCAAAAATGTATTTTATAGAGGAACATGCAAAAAGTATGACTGGCTCCATTAGCAGCCATTTTGATAGTCTGATGATTCATAACAACTATGTTATGTTTTCTCTGTTTTATTTTTTAATTATGATCATCAATAGAATACCCAGATTCCATAGAGCTTAAGTTGTTTTCTTTTTTAACTTTGAAAGCACTACTGGGAAGAGTAGAATTCAATAGACAGTCTATGATTTTGGATATTTTGAAAGAAGCAAGAATTGTATAACCTTTTCAGCATGTCTTCCACTTTCTGTTTTTCCCTTTCCTTGATTTCTTATACTCATGTTTCAAGGGATTTCTTTAGAAAAAAAGCTATTGCTTTCTAGATGTTAACCATTGGGGAGTTTGAAAAAACCTTCCAGATGGGGAATATATATGAAAGATCTCATTGCAGTGAAAAATAAATCCCTCAAGTAGAGGTATGTAATGAAACACCTAATTCACTCCAACTATCCTGGTCATGTTGCTGCAGTATTATAGCGCCAGATGACTCTTTTAGCACCATGGACAACAGCTGCTCTTCCATCAGGAATGTCTAAAAATGAATGCAGTGCAGTCCTCTTCCAATAGAAATTTGGCTAGTATTTGAAGACCATTACATGGCATACTTCTCATATTCATGCTCAGCAATTAGTGATTTTTAATAAAATGTTTTAAAAGTATTTTATTGTCTATTCACCAAATACCTGGATTTCTATGTGACATGATCAAACACTGAAAAGCTCCTTCAAGAATCATCTACTTGCAACAACAAAAATCATTTTCTGAGTCTTCAAGTTTTGTGACTTATCTGAAATTTTGACACTAACAATTATATTCCTTATAGCAGAATTTTTCCCTTTAGCTTTATTCTCCCGCACCCCTAAAATACCTTCTTAGTCTGCACTCCTTCCTTCCACTCCAACTCCAGCCTCCTCTTTTTTCATTCCTTCACTTATTTGGGGCTTCCCTGGTGGCTCAGATGGTAAAGAATCTTGACTATAAAGCAGGAGTTCCAGCGTTCGATCCCTGGGTCGGGAAGACATCCTGGAGAAGGGAATGGCTACCCACTCCAATATTCTTGCCTGGAGAATTCCATGGTCAGAAGAAATTGGTGGGCTACAGTCCATGGGGTCGCAAAGAGTTCCACACAACTGAGTGACTAATTTACTTTTACTTTACTTATTTATTTTAACCTCTTAAGTTCACTGCCTTCCCAAAGCATGTTATTTTCATTATTTTTCTCCTTCTAAGTACTCTCTTCTTTGTAAAGAAGTTTCATGATTTCCATCATCACCTCTATACTGACGACTCTGAAATCTCCTTTTCTACTTTTGACCATCCTTCTAAGCACCTCTGTTACATTTCCAACAACCTGCTGGATCACTTCCAGCTAGTTGACTGATACTACAAATAGGTCTGGAAAGAAGCCTCTCCTAGTCCCTTAAAAGCCTACACATCTTTCTGTTTCCCACTTATTTATTATATTTGTACTTTATGATACTTGTACTTTCTTCTTTTGAATAAACTCATTTTAGTGGCTAAAAGTTATTTTTTTTTACTTTCTTCTCTTACATCCAAACAAATGTCAAGTTTGTTTCATGTGCGATCATAATGAGACTGTCCATGTTAACCAGAACAACTCATTACTGACCTAGATTTCATTTCCCAGGAAAGCACACATGCTTTACCACAGTGTTACTGTTCACTGGGGGTTGTATCCAGCTCCAAGGTCAGGGAGCATCTCGGTCTCACAGAAGGACTTCCATATGCCCACCTTAGTATTTCTGCCCTGCCTCAGAGCTCAGTTCCTTTCTCCTGTTCTCTTGCAGTAAAACCATCGCAGCAGAGGGAGCTTAAGACAAAAGCCCCTAATGTGAGTTTCAACCTCTTAGAATGACTATGACTGTATGAATTCTGATGGCATCAGAATTTTCCCAGAGATAGAAATGGAGGGGGAATAAAAGGTGCCATAAATTTGTGGTAAAAGTGAGATGAACGAGCATAGCAACATGAATAACCAAGCTCTTAGTCCATAGTAAGGCTTCCACAGATACTAGTTTCCTTCCCTCTCCCATTCTAACATGGATCTCTGTTTCTGGTCTTTGTATTCTAATCCATATGAAGCAGTTTTGCCAAACTGATCTTTTCATACTATTCTTCCAATAGTTTTATTTTGGTCTCCCTGACTGCCAGATGACATTCAAATTCCCTAACTTAATTATTCGCTGACTGGCCCCAATCTACACTTCCAACCTAATGTCCTATTCTATCTCATTGAAACTAAAATATTAATAAATACTAGCCTAGACTTTTCATCTCCCAACACCAGGCTTCATTCATGCTGCTTATGTTTGTTTGTTTGTTTTCTTAAAACCAGGGATGCCCTTCACATCTCCAAATCCATGTTTTAAGTCCCAATGCAAAAACTACCTCTTTCATTACTATATGCAGAATTCTTTCACTAAATAAGATTTAATTTTTATTCAGAATTTCCAAAGTGATTTACTTAGGGTTTTAACATGCCACTGGATATGTTTTACCTTTTTGACTTCATATTTATGATCATTATTCATATTCTCAACTGAACACTATGTTTTTGGAAAACAGAAAGCATGAAGTCATCAAGTCCACGCATACACTCTCTATAGCATGATGCCTTTGCATTGTAAACATTCAATAAATACTTGGTATAGCATGAATATTCTGTGCCGTCTCTTCACATTTGTTTATACCATCTCATTAGAGAGAAACTCTTGCAATCAAGAAATGGTCTCAATGATAAAGAAGCATTTAAGGTATAGCATCAATGTTCCTATAAATACCCATGTTAGTTATTTGTTGTGCAATTGCTCAGTCATATCTGACTCTGCTCGGTCATATCAAACTCATGTCCATTGAGTCAATGATGCCATCCAACCATCTCATCCTCTGTTGCCCCCTTCTCCTCCTGCTTTCAATCTTTGCCAGCATCAGGGTCTTTTCTAATGTGTCAGCTCTTCACATCAGGTGGCCAAAGTATTGGAGCTTCAGTTTCAGCATCAGTGAATATTCAGGGTTAAGATGGACTGGTTTGATCTCCTTGTAATCTAAGGGACTCTCAAGAGTCTTCTCCAGCACCACAGTTCAAAAGCATCAATTCTTTGGCTTTCAGCCTTCTTTATAGTCCAGCTCGCACATCGTGAGTCATACATGACTACTGTAAAAACCATAGTTTTGACTAGATGGACATTTGTTTGCAAAGTGATGTCTCTGCTTTTTAATAAGCTGTCTAGGCTTGTCATAACTTTTCTTCCAAGGAGCAAGAATCTTTTAATTTCATGGCTGCAGTCACCGTCCACTGTGATTTTGGAGGCCAAGAAAATGAAGACTGTCATTGTTTCCATTTTTTTCTCCATCTATTTGCCATGAAGTGATGGGACTGGATGCCATGATCTTGGTGTTTTGAACGTTAAGTTTTAAGCCAGCTTTTTCACCTTCATCAAGAGGCTCTTTAGTTCCTTTTTGCTTTCTGCCATAAGGGTGGTGTCATCTGCATATCTGAGGTTAATGATATTTCTCCCAGAAATCTTGTGCTTCATCCACCCCGGCATTTTGCATGATGAACTCCGTTTATAAGAATATCTAATAACTTGAGGGATGGACTCTGAACTGCTACCCTTCTCAAGTCAGGATGGTTCTGGCCCAGATTGGTCATATTTATGCAGCAAGTCCCCTACACATGAACCTTCAAGTTGCAAACTCAAAACTTCAAACATGTATTCACATATCCAATCATATAAATTAGTTCAAATGTCTGGCATCCATTGTCACGTGCATGTATCCTCTACAAGTGATTCTGGCTGCTTTACTGCATAGTACTGTATAGAGTACAGTAGAACAGTATCTTTATTTCAAGCCCAAGATGACTGGAAGCCAATGATATATAGCCAAATGTGTTAGTTGGGTACCTAGGCTAACTCTGTTGAACTTACAAACGAATTAGACTTACAAACATACTCTCTGGATGGCATTCGTTTATATATAGGGGACTTACTCTATACCAGAATCTTCCCTCTGCTCCTTCCCTTCCCAACTAATTGAATAAACTTCTTCCATTCAATGTTCCTCGACCTTGGACCTGGATACAATCCTGTGGACAAGGATAATTCAGTAAAAGGGAGGCATGTGTGCTGCCTCCTGTGGGGAATGAAATCTCGGTAAGGAATGAATTACTTTGATTAGCATGAACAGTCTTATTACTGTTTTTATTTTTTAAATGCCATTGCATACGATAGAAGAAAAAAGTTATTAACCTCATTATCCCAACCCTCCTAATAATTTTTTCCTTCTCCACTCCCATCTTTTTGTCTTGAGGAACATGATAGTATTTTGTCCTGAGAAAGATTAAATCGGAGAATGGGGCTGGAAGAGTTTAATTTATAAGATCTTGGTTAAAGAATGTCTCTTGAGACATACTTAGACTGGGACCCAAGTCTGGTTCTATAGAGGAAGAAATAAAACCATTAAAATCCTCTAGGATTCTGTTCAGCCTGTATTTTTCAAGTAGAGTCGGCTCTCTGTATCTAGCGGTTCTGTGTCTCCAGGTTCCCCATCCATGAATTCCATTGTGCTCAGTTGATCTGCAGATGCAGAATGCTCGGATACAGAAGGCAGAATGTACCATTTGATATGAGGGGCTTGAGCATCCACCAATTTTTATATCCATGGGGGTCCTGGAACAGTCCTCCTCAGTTTCCAAAGTTCTATCCATAGCCACGGAGATGAGGACCCTAGCTGCTGTATCTGAAGTCATTAAGAAAGGTAGAAGGAACCATTGAGCAAGTGCAGGGCCGTGTTTGCAGCTGGAGGAGGAGGAAGAAGGGGGAAGAAGAAAATTACCTTATCCCTGGGATAAAGCCTTAGCCAACATTGTCTCCTTTCCTGCTTTGGTACAGGCAACAAAGGCTTGAGAGGCAGGGCTGATCGGACAAAGACAGACAGCACAAGACATCCAGAAACGTAAGAAGTTCTGAAACTCTCTGTTGAGATGTTCTCTGCTATACATTCCGTGGAACCTACAGGTCTCTGGATAGGTCTTTTCTTTTTCTTTATCCTGCCTCATTTTGGTCCGCAATACCTTCAGTTTAGGGGATGCATTTAACAGGGATGGGTGGAGACAATACAGCCTTGGTTGGGGAGTCAGGGAACTGTATGCTGGGCTTACTGTGGACTGCAGATGGGGAGCACCATGCCTTTAGGCTCCTTTTAGGTGGTCCAAAACTATCCCTAGGAAAGAAAGCCAGAATTCAAGACAGCAGTATGAAATGCTTTGTTTTTCCAACAATGTAGCCTATGTTTAGAAGATTGGTTCAAAAAAACAGCATGCTAGGATTTCCTAAATCTGCCACTCATTAGCTACGCGGCCTTGGTCAAGTCCTTCAGCCTCTCTGAGCTTCAGTTTCTTCAGCTGTGACATAGAAATAACAACAGCTACCTGCCTTCTGTGAGGATGTGAGGGCTTAAATAACCTGCGTCACATAAATCATTTGGAACAGCATCTGGCCCTTAATAAGTTCCATTAAATTTGCTTTCATTAGTTACTTTCTTCCTCATCATTCCTTGCCGGTATTTGGTTGGAGTTCAGTGAGATCAAAACAACCCTGCCACAGAAATTCTTATTACACTTGAATAATCAGTGCCAAATTTTGTGTGAGTATGGGCTTCCCTGGTGGCTCAGCAGTGAAGAATCAGCTTGCCAACGCAGGAGATTCAGGTTCAATCCCTGGGTCAGGAAGAGCCCCTGGAGGAAGCTATGGAAACCCACTTCAGCATTCCTGCCTGGAGAATTCCACGGACAGAGGAGCCTGGTGGGCTATATGTAGTTCATGGGTCGCAAAAGAGTCGGACACAACTTAGCGACTAAACAACAATAGTAGCTTTTCTGTAAGTACATGCAATCAGGATCTGTTTGCAAATTTGACCCCTCATATCTTGCATTTTTCTCAAGAGATGTGTTGATGTCCTTTCCCTTGTAATCAACACCAATTAAATGATGATCCTTGAAAACAGAAGCATAAATGAGCCCCTCATGCATAAGTTGGTAACACTCCATCCATTCTGTGGACATATGGGCTTTAGCTGCAATCTAGTTCTTGGAAACTGATTTATAATTAAACCATTTTACTTGCCTAGAAAATATTTCAACTTGTGTTGACTTAAGTCACAATATTTGGAAAGCACCACGTAAAAAACAAACTGTGTTATTTGTGAGGGAAACCAAGTCTCCCTGGCATAAAAACAACACAGAGGTGGACAGTTGATCAGGGGGCGTGGTCAGTTTTATACTCCATACAGCCTCTGCGGTACCTAAATCCACATTTCCTGAACCATCATGGTAATTAAGCCAGTCTCTGGATTTGGGCTAAATGATGTGGGTAATGGTGACAGAAGCCTTTTCCTGAGGCCAGATTTACACTCTCATCTTGGCAGAATCAACTATTTGCTTTGTGATTGTGGAAACATTTGGAGAGAAACATTAATTTTCCATCCATTAACTTTGGTGGATATGAACACCCCAGAGGAAAGATGTGTGAAGCGGCTTAACAACCTTTTGGCTGTTAGGAAGGTAAAAATGTTTCGAAAACATTTTCTCTTTGCAAAGGGAAAAAATAGAACAGGAAAAACAATGATTGAATCCGGGAATATGCTGTCTTTTAGAGGTATTTTTGTAAATGTTTGCACCACCTCAAAATGCATCACTTTTCTATAGGCATGACTTATTGGGTTTATTTGCTACCTAGGTACAAATTAACCCAACGGCCAGTCCAAGTATTTAATAACAGCATTGTTCTTTTTAATTATACATTTTCTCCTCTGTAGGCCAGATACCTTGTTAATAACGACTGAGCAAAAGAGGAAATTGTGGGGTGAGAAGAGAGGGAAAAACAGTGGATAAAATCATAAAATTGATTTGGTTTTTGCATTGCAATCATTAGGCTTCAGGCTCGCTAAAGCTGAAGGCACACCCAGGATCTTGGAACTGGTGTATATTGAAAGAGAAGACCCAAGGGGAGGGAAGATGGGGTGATGGAGACAGGCCGGGTGACCTCTGTGTTCTGGGGTAGAATGAACCAAAGTCAAAGTAAAGCCACATAGCCCTGATTATCTTTTCATTCCCTCAACAAATCCCTCATATGCTGCATTTTACTCAAGAGATGTGTTGATGCCCTCTCCCTTGTAATCAATACCAATGAAATGATGAGCCTTGCAAACAGAAGCATACATGTGACCCTCATGCATAAACAGCCAGCGTGTACTAAAGCCCCGTGCCCGACACAAAGGATACTTTACAGAGGAAGAATGATGTGGTCCTAGTCTCCCTATGGCTTACAGCTTAGAGGAGAAATTACACAAACAGCGAAAGACACAGCAAAAGAATAGCCATTATGACAAGTGCTAGAGAGAAGAGAAGAAGCCATCTGAGGGCATGGGCCGGGATGGTCTGGCTCAGCCTGGCGACTGGAAGGGCTTCCCTGAGGAAAGAATGTATAATGTGAGGTCAGGGGGTCTTCAGTGTGGTTGCGTAGGGGCGGGGGGCAGTGATGGGAGAGGGTCGATGGAAAGAAAGAATCTGAAAGCTCCGGGGACGGGAGATCCAAGCAGAGGCCCTGGCTGAAAGGAGTTTTACACGTGGGAAACGCAAAGGGATGGAGACACGCAGGAAGGCGGGAGGGACGGCGAGTGGGATTTGGGACCTGGGGAAAGGGGGGACAAGCCCCCACCTTCCCTCTGCTCCATTCTACCAGAAAGAGAAGGAGGCTTTCCTTTGAAAACTTAACATATCACTGACTTTCACCCAAGAACTTTTCTACTCAGATCATTCTGCTTCTCAATCACCGTGACATACCAGGAGGCCCAACACGCTCCATAATAATTCACTTGCAGTTTTCCTTTGCCTTTATTGGTTTGTACAAAATTAGACATAAACTCTATTTTTGGGAATGGCTAGGACACGACTGAAGCGACTTAGCAGCAGCAGCAGCAGGAGATGCAAAGTTCTGGTTAATGGAGAAATGCAAAGCATGACACGTGACTCTGATTTTCAAAGATGCGGTACTCAGCATGTCTCAACAGAGACAGGGAAGAAAGGATGTCGCAGAGTTAGGGGCTCTGCTGCAGCTCTGTTGCGGTGCTGGATTGAAACCTTGAACAGGAGAACAGCAGATTAGAAAGACGGTGAGAACACGGGTCTGTGGTGCCCAGCGATCCTGAGTGTGAACCGTGCTCTCGTGAGCCTGAGTCTCTACTTTAGCTGCTTTGAGACTCCGTCACCTCATCTGTGAAGTAGGGATAAAATGCCCACTTCGCATGATCATTACGGCGATTAAATGCAGTTATGCCTGGGAAATGCTGAGCAGCTTACCTCTAACAATTACTTTTCTGTTGTTTTTTTTCCTTTCTGGGACACCCAAGATAATAATGCCTTTTGTGCTTCAGAGAGTTGCTATAAGGCTCTCAAAAATGAATGCATGTGTTAGATCAAGACCTCAATTCCTCTCACTTAAAAAATATATATATTTATCTTTACAGTAGAAAGAATAGGAAGAAAAGCAACCAAAAGAAGTGCATGTGAAATGTATAATTTTAAAAAGAAATCATCTGAAAGTTATCCTTATTAAAATTTCTATGCTATTGTGTGTATGTGTGCATGTGTGTGTGTGTGCTATTGTGTGTGTGCGTTATTGTATGTGTGCATGTGTGTGCACGTGTGTGTGTGCTATTGTGTGTGCGCACGTGTGCGTGTGTATATGTGTGAGTGTGTGTGTGTGTGTGTGCGTGTGTGTGTGTGTGAGAACAGAATCTAGGAGGCTGTGGTCCCTTTAGTGTATTGGCATAGTCACTGTACCTTAGAAGTGACTACAGAAGGCATTTGGAATTGAGTTAAACCCACGCTGACCCTAGGGCATATCGTGGAATCTATGTTCTCAAGATAAACCAGGTTATCAGCTTGTTGACTTGTAACATTTTTTTTCTCTTCATTTTTCTATAAAAGCAGAACATAGACAAGGGCAAATGCATTCTTGGCAGGTAATAAGGGGTTTGGGTTATGGAATGGCAGGTGAGCTGGCTTTTACTATATTGTCCGTTGCAATTATGGTCCAAATATCTCCACTTAATATGCACCTCTGGGTTAGGACCTGTCTCATTTGTGATTCAGTCTGTTCACAGCTCTGCGGAAGGACCTTTCTTGACAATTAGGCAGAGTTGGGGGTCATCGCGTGAATTGATTTGAGAGGCACTGACCGTGTTCCCCAATTATCCCTCCCACAGGCGATACAGTCCCTAGAATTTAATCATTAAAATTGATTCCTCAGGGTCTTGACAGGATTTCAGTGATAGGAATAAAATGCAAGAGCTAAAATTCCCCTTCCTTATTTAATAGATGAGAAAACTGAACACCTACAGGAAGTGCCCTCCTTCCTTCCAAGGTCAAACGTTGAATTACAGATGGCGTCCATTGCAAGCATACAGTCTCTTAGTGTCCTGTCTGGCAAGCATCCTCCTGACCCGACAACTTTCCTGATGCTCGGAGGTCCCAAGAACCCAAGAGAAGCCTCCATCTGCATTCCTCCATGAGAAAGGAAGAACTTCAGCTTATCCTTGGACTATTTTTGGTGCCCCGACTGTGTTCAGGACGAAGCAGAGATGCTGATGTTTCTGTTTCTTTACAAGAGAGAGCCCAACTTGCTGAAACATAAAAATTAAAAAATCACAAATATAACAGCTTTTTATAAAGGAGACTATCTGGCAGAAAATTCATTCCCCTGCGGGGGAAATGGGATTAAACAAGTGATGAGGCAAAGGCATGAATCAGCAGCGACCGTTTCTAAACTGAGAAGTGGACGGGTTCGTGCTCTGCAGAACGAAATGGCAGGTGAAATGTTATCAAATGTAAAAACACATTTCCTCTGCAAGTACAGGAGCGCAGTCTTGCCTACACATCTAAGATGAAGTGGAGAAATTCAGAGAATCTGTCAGTAATAGAGTAGGGAGAGGAGACTATACCGAATAATAATGGCTGAGATGTTACTCACCTACTGTGTGCGAGGAGCTCTGCATAGGAAGCCTTTAATTCTTGCAACAACTATATGTAGCCCATGTCTTTATTGTCCCCATTCCATAGATGAGAAAACTGGAGCTTAGAAACTTGACCAGTCACAAAGCTAATGGATGCCAGCAGAGGATTTGAAATCAGAACAACCTGATTTCCAAAACCCCAGTACTCTGAACAGCTTCCAGATTGATAATCATGTCCCCTCTGGTCTTTTAATTCTAAGCTCTGTTTCAATAAACCATCCCATTCTTGGCTAAGGCTTGAAAATTCTGTGTTCATTTCTTTATCCCTTAAATGGGTATTGTGAAGATAAAAATGAGTCTATGACAGGAGCATGTAACAAACATGACCTCTAATAACCACTACTATCACATGACGATATTTGTGGGCACGTCTCACTAAGAACAGGGTTGGCACAGAAAATCGTGTTTGCATGTACATTTATTTGGAAGAGAGATTAGAAAATCCTTTGAAAGACTTTCTGTAATGGTCATTAAGTAATATGAGTAATAGCTTCTGTAGGAAGAGAAGTTGCATTTAGATATTATTAAATACATTTTAAATACATTTAACTCACAGGGAAAAAATATCCAATTTGTAAGTGAGATAGAACTGCATTAAGGGAAGGGATTTTTCTTGCTTTGGTTATACAGAAAAGGAGAGAGACATGGTCCAAAAAAAGAGCCGTGGGCTAGCGGGCACCTTAGCTCTGCTCCTAACCAACTGTGTGACTTGGAGCAAATCCCTTTGCTTCTCTGAGCGTCAGTCTTCTCATCTGTCATCAGGTTAAATGCTTGCTCAGGTCCATGCAAGTCAAAGTTCTACAAAATGTACCAGCTCACTCTGCTGATCTCTAGTGAGCCAGAAAGGGGCAGCAGGCAAGTGGGCCCATACATTTAGCACACGTTTGTCACCACTGTAAAAAAAGAAGGAACCATGCCAATCTCTGAAGGGGTCCCTGAGATAAAAGAGGAGGCGTCCAGTTGGGTTGATTGCCGGTGCAGAGGGATTGTAAAGCCCCACAAGAGACCCATTGACGTGGAAAAGTTTCTCATCCATGGTCGTTTTCAGTAAAAATATAAAAGAATCTCAATTCATCTTCTCCCTTATTATTTTCTTTCTTCGCAAAGAATTGAAAGGCAAGACCAAGGAGCAGCATTCCCCGGGGCGAGTCGTTAGGCAAGGAGAAAGAAGTACCTCTCACCCGTTGCAGCCTGCAGAGAGCATCATTGTCAGCCCAGCAGGTACGGGGGAGCTGGCACGGGAGCAGAGCACAGCTGGACCCCCTTGCTCTGAAAAATCACTGCTGAAGTTAGCAATCAACATGGACCAGACAAGCTGCAGACCCAAGTACTGCAGAAGCCAATCTGGCGACAAGTCCTGGTCCGCGTACCCAAGAGATAAAACAGAAGCAATACTGTACCTTTCCTGTCTTCTTTCTCCACCATTCTTCCTTTAATTCCCAGCCCAGCGGCTGGGACTTACTGGCTTCTTACTGACTGTGTTGCCCTCTCCCCGTCCCTAATTGTACCCTCCTGTCTTCTGCTTACGCTTTCCTCTCTCTCTTTTTTTTTAAAAAATTTTTAAGATTTTTCTGATGTGGACCATCTTAAAGTCTTTGTTGAATGGGTGACAACATTGCTTCTGTTTTATGTTTTGGTTTTGTGGCCACGAAGCATGTGGGATCCTAGCTCCCCACTAGGAGCAGCGAAGTCTTCACCGCCTGACCTCCAGGCAAGTCCTCGTCCTCTCTTCCATTTTCTTTCCCCCTGAATTCTGCTTCATCCATCTCCTTTTTAGTTGCTCCTGCCTGGGTCCCCTCATTCTCTGACTTGCCTTTCTCTCTCTCTCTCTCCCTCCCACACAATTATTGCTGTTATATTGAGCTTATCTTTAATATGGCTAGCCTGAGACACGTGTGGCTGAGGGCAGTCAGTGAATCAGTATGGTAGTTTGTTAGAAAACCTTCCCTTTATTATTAGTACTTCAACCCTTTGGATCCCCTGAGATGTTTCATCCCTTAAAATTCACAAAGCTGAAGCATCTTCACTCTCCTTACAAAACTTACCTCAGTCTCAGTGTGTATGTATCACACATTGTGGATATTTCCTAAAATGTGGCCACACTGAGTCTGGGAAGGCAGCAGGAAAATCCAGGGGTTCTCAAGTCAGGAAATATTCACCTGGTTGACACTTACTACTTTAACTGTGGGCTGCTGCTGCTGCTAAGTCGCGGCAGTCGTGTCCGACTCTGTGCGACCCCATAGCCAGCAGCCCATCACACTCCTCCATCCCTGGGATTCTCCAGGCAAGAACACTGGGGTGGGTTGCCATTTCCTTCTCCAATGCAGGAAAGTGAAAAGTGTAAGTGAAGTTGGTCAGTCGTGTCTGACTCTTAGCGACCCCATGGACCGTAGCCCACCAGGCTACTCTGTCCATGGGATTTCCCAGGCAAGAGGACTGGGGTGGGGTGCCATTGCCTTCTCCGTTAATTGTGGGCAGTGGTGTGCAAATGAATGTGTGGATTTGCAAGGTCAGTTTGGGGACATCTTCTCTTTGGAATTTGCCAGCAGAAAAGGAAAATGATGATCCAGAGATTGTATATGACAGCTTCTATTCACTGATGCACTCTGGGTTAGACATTGATAAATCAGCCTCATTCAGATTATTTTATTTAACTCTCAATTATCCCATGCATAAATTCACTTATTTATTTCCATTTTACAGATGAGTAAGACTTAGGGAGGTTAGAAACTTGCCCAAGGTTAGACAATTAGAGAATGATGAAAAAAAGATGGTCACTTAGGCAAGGAAGACCAGGCATGCCTGAAGCAGTATTTAAATTGAGTCTAACAGCCCTCCCTGTGAAACCTATTCCTTAAGGGTCTATACAGCTTAACCATGTTCTTCTCTTGAGGGGGCCGGGAGGGACAATTAATCTTCCCAGGATTCAGTTTTTCAATAGCTGTGGCTAAGTCAGTTTAGTCATGTCCAACTCTCTCTGTAACCCCATAGATGGCAGCCCACCAGGCTCCCCCGTCCCTGGGTTTCTCCAGGCAAGAACACTGGAGTGAGTTGCCATTTCCCTCTCCAGTGCATGAAAGTGAAAAGTGAAAGTGAAGTTGCTCAGTCGTGTCCAACTCTTTGCGACTCTGCGGACTGCAGCCTACCAGGCTCCTCCGCCCATGGGTTTCTCCAGGCAAGAGCCCTGGAGTGCGGCGCCATCGCCTTCTCCAATGGCAGCCTGGAGTAAAGAGAGCTCGTCCTACTCCACAATCACATAGACTACTGGCTCTTAGCTCATGGCCTGCGACTTCTAGAAGCCCTTTCCCGTGGTCACAGAAGACCCACAAGTGGATTCAGACACACAGATCTGAGCTGTCTGAGCCGACAACTAAAGAACTCTTGAAAATACCACAACCCAAAGCGCTGACCTTCAATCAGCTGAATATTTCTCTCCTCTCTGTCTGTCTGTCTGTCTGTCTCTCCACACGCACGTGTGTTGAGATAGAGAGAGAGACAGAGGAAACAAACCGCCTATCACTTAATGAATGACACAGACTAAGAACCCTGCTAGAGATTTTTAAATCCATTATCACATTTCATCGTTTTCATAGCCGTGCATACTAATCATTGTTCTCCCCATTTTTTAAATAATAAAACTGAGATTTAGAGGGATGAAGGGACTTACCTCAGGTTGGAAATCCACCCTTATAACCCTTTGTGTTCTCATCCTTATTTCAATCTATGGGCTTGGGATTCAGAAAAATTAACTGAGTTGCTGAAGGTTATATAGCAATTGTGGCCAGTTCACATCCCTACACACACACACACACACACACACACACAAACCTACACACACACAATCCTATTTTGATTCACAGGGATTGAAAAGAAACTGGAGAGAGACTGAAAACAAACTTAGGTCATTTTTAATTTATTATCTTTGTCTGGGAATTTTTACATAACATTGATATAGTATTTGCCCCCTCTTTCCTACACCTAGAATTGCAAGCCAAGATCCGGGTAATGGGAAAAAAATCTATCAAAAACAAGATCCTCACTACTTTATGGTAATTAAAAGCAATAAATATTCTTGCCCACAATGCTAAAAATCTCAAATAGCCAGTGGGTCAATACTGTTTCCCTGGTTAGGATGGTAATAAATCTTTATTCCTTTTGAGTCAAAATAAGGAAGGCGTTTTATTCATGAATTCCATGACCTGTGACTGCGACATTTTCAAAACAAACACAGCTGAAATGAAGAGTTTCTCCACCAAGTGCGTCCACGCGCCCTCGTCCACCCTGCTTCTCTCACCAGCAAAGCTGCCGTGCTGCGTGGTCTTTTTATTCCTGCAGCAGCAATTTCCTGCTCCTGCGCCAGAAGGGCAGAAAGGGGCGGGGAGTCACTCTTCAGCAACCCTGTAGCCTGTACATTCTCCGTTCTGATGGAAGACAGAACCTCTCAAGTTCGTCTTCTTTCTCAAAGGCTGTTGCTTGACATGAAAGGCCTTTTTATGGCGCCTCATGACTGCTTTTTCTCTCCGCTTTTTAATCCAGTCTAACGTCTTGATTGTTACCCTTTTGACAATGGGTGTTTTCCCAGATGCAGGTCTGGCCTTACTTTGTGTTCATCTGTAATCAACAGTGCCCCTCTCAGAAGGTGGCTTGCCTCTGGCCCCTTTGTATGTAGAAATACAGCATCAGACTTGCACACAAACCAAGGCGCGAGGAAGAACTTGTGTGTTGAGTCCTTCCTTCAAGGAGTTCTTTCAAGGGAAGCTGTGTGACCTTCAGGAAGTCACTTCATTCTCTGGGCCTCAGTTTTCTCATCCTTTCTACAAGCGAATAGGTTTTCAGAGACCCACTGTCCCTGTATATTCGGTATCAATTCCTGTTGGGTAAATCGGTCCTGGGCCGGGGGTGGTGGGGGTGCGGGGGGGAAGCAGAGGTGTGCTAAAAACAGCAGTTTCTTGAAAGTTGAGCAGCTCTGATAAACCCACTCTTCTCCCTCTGGCAAGAAGCCTGGGTCTTCCTCTGCCTCTTGAGCACTGATCTGATACATAAAGCTTCTGCTGAGTTCAAGTCGCCTCAAAAACACCACTCTTGTTGGGGTGACTGTGGGGTGACTTTAACACTTAGCTAACACAACACAATGTGCCTCAGACTAGCTTAGAGATAAACACATGGATGTTCATGAGACACACACAAAAACAGCAACACTGGGAAAGATTTCTGGTCCAATTTACTCCTATGCAACAATGCACGTTTTATTTTCTATGGGGGAAAAGCACCTCAGAGAATAGGTTTGCTGAATAAGACAGACCCTTTTCATGCTTATTTGTTGAATCACAGGTAGGCTCTGGGATGCTTTATGCTAAAAAGGGCTTGGGGTAAATAGTGAGGAACGTCAAGAGTAACTGCATGTCTCTGAATAACGCTATGGAAAGATCGCAGGTTAAAATGAAGACTATACAGCAAACCTCATTGCTTGCATGACACTGTGTTCCCGATTCGTTATGCAGTGCCACTCTTGTAAATTTGTACTACTGTGCATTATTTTTTCTTTAGGAAACCTAGGACAATGGCTAGAGGGCCAAGCTAAGACTCAAAGGCAATGAAGAGTCCCTGCCCTGCGTGCAGTGGAGAGACTGAAGCTGAGTCAGAGAATTCAGGGTCAGCAGCCAGCATTCACAGTGGATCACAGGACTTGCGAACAAGCATGGGACTCAGTTACTATCAATAGGCCTTAGGCACAGATCTGACTGAAGTGAAATGAAGTGAAAGTCGCTAAGTCGTGTCCAACTCTGCGAGCCCATGGACCATACAGTCCATGGAATTCTCCAGGCCAGCATACTGGAGTGGGCAGCCTTTCCCTTCTCCAGGGGAGCTTCCCAGCACAGGGATTGAATCCAGGTCTCCCACATTGCAGGCAGATTCTTTACCAGCTGAGCCACAAGGGAAGCCCATTTACACGTATAGTATATGCACGTCAATGCTGCTCTCCCAATTCATTTCACATCTTAAAACTAATAAGGTTAATTCCTCCTCCTTGTGCTTCCTCCTAAACTAGATTTCCTTGATTGAAACATTTCTGGTTTTGTGTGCTTAAAATTTGAGATATGGTCAAAGCAGGGATACAGAATTATCAAGTTAGGGTAGAAGGACTCAGTAGGCAGAAGCGGTGTAGAACGGTGGTAAGCAGAGTGGATTTTAGAGATGAGGGGCGCTTCCTTTACCTTTACAGTGGGTGATGGTGATGGTGATGGCGGTGGTGCTGGTGAAGACAGTGATGCTGATGATGATACCCACTGATACATCACAGGGATGCTGTGACGATTGAATGAGATAATGAACAAAAACGTGCTAGCATAGTAGCTGCCACAGAACAAATGTCCAACAAGTGCAAGCCCCAGATTGGAGGGATCCTGACCTCACGCTGTGACAAGGCAGCATTGATTTTAAGAGCCCTTTTCCGTTCACACCATCTCCTTCCTTCCTGTTCTCACGTCCCGTTAAATGTGAGCAAGGCCACTGTTAGTGAAGGCCCCTTTGCTTCCCCTCTTGGGTTCCCTTCTTCAAATGCAAAAAGACTATGTGACAACAGAAGTGCTGCACGACCCTGAAGCTCAGACAAACATGATTTCACCCATTTCTCATTGCACGGTCTCGTGCCTCATTCAATTTGAGTAACTCTTAGGACTTATTCTCGACTGCAAGTTTTTCCAGTGAAAAGATAATGCCTTCTCTTTTGTCCCCTCTGCTCCCCAGCTCAATTCCTTCAACACCATTATCTAGGGCAGCCCAGGATGACCTAGGTGTAAAGATAGAGCAACAAATATGCAAAGTCCCTGCTCTCATGAAGCTTAACTTTTAGTGGGAAAGACAGATAAAACCAGTGACACAATGTATGGACATGACAGATTCAGATAACAAGAGTCATGCAGAAAATCAAGAGAGTCCACATGGAAGAAATGGCTGGAAGCTTATTGACCTGGGGACCCAGGGAAGATGCTCAAAGAGGTAATAATTGGACTCAAGTATAAATGGTGAAAGAGCCAGCCATGTCAATTATCTGGGAGAGCATGTTCCAGTTAGGGATATCAGAGCAAGGCCAAAGGCCCTGAGGTAGAGTGAACTCAAAGTATTCAAAGAGTAGGAAGAAGGCTTATGTGATGGATGTGTGGCTAGGGAGCGATGGAGTGTCATGAGCAGAGGCCAGCAGCCATGGCCGACTGTGAAGAGAACTCTACAAACATTTAAAAGAGATTCAGTGCCTACAGGTCTGTCCACTTTGCAGAGCGAAGTTTAAAGATCTCTTTTGCAAAATAGAAATAGAGACACAGATGTGGCGAAAAATATAAAAGAACAGCAAGGAAGGAAGCGGGGTGGGATGAATCGGGAGGTTGGGGTAGACATATATACTATGTCATATGTATGTCATACACATGATATGTATAAAAAAGATAACTAGTGAGAACCTGTGTAGCTCAGGGAACCCTACTAAATGCTAAGGGCTTCCTCGGTGGCTCAGAGGTTAAGACTCCACCTGTAATTAAGGAGACGCAGGAGATGCTGGTTCAGTCCCCAGGTTGGGAAGATCCCCTGAAGGAGGGCATGTCAACCCACTCCAGTATTCTTGCCTGGAGATTCTTATGGACAGAGGAGCCTGGTGGGCTGCAGTCTGTAGGGTCACAAAGAGTCAGACACGACTGAAGGGACTGAGCATGAAAAGAAGGAAATCCAAAGAAGACAGGATATATGTGTACAAACAGTTGGTTATTTTCTTGGGCTCCAAAATCACTGCAGATGGTGACTGCAGCCATGAAATTAAAAGATGCTTGCTCCTTGGAAGAAAAGCTATGACAAACCTAGACAGCATATTAAAAAGCAGAGACATTATTTTGCAGGCAAAGGTCCATCTAGTGAAGGTTATTGTTTTTCCAGTGGTCATGTGTGGATATGAGAGTTGGACTGTGAAGAAAGCTGATCGCCGAAGAATTGATGCTTTTGAACTGTGGTGTTGGAGAAGACTGTTGAGAGTCCCTTGGAATGCAAGGAGATCCAACCAGTCCATCCTAAAGGAGATTCGTCCTGAATATTCATTGGAAGGACTGATTCTGAAGCTGAAACTCCAGTACTTTGGCCACCTGATGCGAAGAGCTCACTCACTGGAAAAGACCCCAACGCTGGGAAAGACTGATGGCAAGAGGAGGGGGCAAGAGAGGATGAGACGGCTGGGTGGCATCACCGACTCAATGGGCATGAGTTTGGGTGAACTCCGGGAGAAGTCTGTGATGGACAGGGAGGCCTGGCATGCTGCAGTCCATGGGGTCGCACAGAGTCCGACACGACTGAGCAACTGAACTGAACTGAGAGCTGGTTCACTTCGCTGTTCAGTAGAAACTAACACAACATTGTGAAGCAGCTCTATTCCAATAAAAATTAATTTAAAAAAACAACAAAAAGAAAATACAGTTAAAATGAATGAAGTATATTTTTAAGAAGATTCAGTTCATGAGCTTGAGAAGGTCAGTGTATTGATGGGGAAGCTCTTTTCAAGGGACACAGCCTACATTTTTTGCCTGCCCAGCCCTTCCAGGGAAAGTATGCACTGAGCTTGTTTCTGTTTGACAACTCAGCAAGTTAGCATCTGGTTGTCAAGGCAGGCGTGGAGGAGGGGCTGAGCAGGAGGAAGCCATCCAGCCCCAAGGGTCAGCATCAGCGTCTTGGGAGGGAGAGGGGAGGAACCCCATAAAAGCACTTAAGAGGCTCCATCTTGGCATGGGAGGTAGCTGGAAATTCTGATTTCCCCAGACCGGACTACTGAAGCACAGTCCAGGCTGTGGTTGTTTATATTCCCTAACAGACTTGTTTACACAACCTGCCTGGATGCAAATCAGCCTATGGATGCAGTGGAGGTGGTGAGGTGTGCATCTGGCAAGGACTGGGGGATCGGTTTTACTCGCGTAGTGTTGACACGGATACACATGGCTGCTTACACTCCTGCAGCCCAGGGGGAAGATGAGAACACGCAGTCACCAGGACCCTTGTCCCGTCCTTCGGCCTGAGCGAGAGACAGCAGAAGGAGTGGAGTGAACTCTGACTCTTGCGATGCCTTCCTTCACAACCCGCCCCTGACCTTTTCTTCCCAGCCCCATCGCCCACCACGTCTTTTATCCCCCCAGGCTGCCAGCGTGCTCTGGTCCAGTCACTCCCGGCTCTGAATACGTCATGCCCCTTCATGCTCTCTGCTCTAGCTCAGGCTGTTTCCTCTGCTCACAATGCCCTTTGCCCTTTCTCTGAATCCCTCTCTCTCATCACAGAGTGTATTATAGTACCACTGATGGGGCATCGGATGGCTTTAGGTAGTACACAGGCAGAATTCTTATTTTATGCAATATACATTACCTTAGGCCTGAGGCGCTCTGAACAAAAACACTGCATATATAACAGGGGTAGCGTACAGACTGGGCCAGTGTCCTGACGGCTGTGCAGGGACCAGTCATTTGGGAAACACTGCTCTTATTCATCAGACGTGGGCTGCCTCTTATCGCATGGAAGACATGATTGGAATTATTTTGCTCTAAGGTACCTTCCTTAAGCTCTAAAGTTCACACCGACTGGTTATACCTTCCTTCGTTCTGCCATCTGTCCATCCTCTATTGCATGACCTCATGGTCCCTGAAAGCTGTAGCCTTCAGAACTGTTTTTTCCCCAAACTGAAATACCGCCATCATCAGTGGAATACACCAATCTCCAAGGAAAACTCTCCAAACTCTCCCAAAACCAGCCTCCTCTGTTCCTCCATCCCTCCCACATTTCTCCCTTCTCTCTAAATCCTGGCACCCTTCACTCTGTTCTCCACTGCTGTAATTTTGTCAGTTTGTGTAATATAAATAAAATCATGCAGTATATAATCTTGCAAGGTTGGCTCCTTTTGCAGAGCACAATTCCCTCGAGATCTATCCAAGATGTTTTGTGAACCAGTAGTGTTTCCTTTTCAATGCTGGATAGTAGTCTATGGTATGGCAATAACAGAGTTTTGTTATTTGTTTTTTTGTTCTGTTTGTAATCATTCATCTGCTGAAGGACATCTGAATTGTTTCCAGGTTTGAACTATTTTTAATATTTAATAATACTAAGAATAAAACTGCCATAAACATTTATATACAAGTTTTTGTGTAAAATTAAGTTTACATTTCTTTGAGATACATATTTAAGATCAATTGGTAGATTTCTTGGTAAGGGCATGATTAAGTTTATAGGAGAAGGCCATACTTGTTTCCAGAGTGGCTGTACAATTTTCATTCCTACCCCCAAAGTACGTGTGATCTAGTTTCTGCACATCTTTGCCAGTATTTGGTGTTATCTCTAGCTTTAATTTTAGCTATTCTGATAAGCATATAGGGATATCTCATTGTGGTTTTAATCTGCATTTCCTTAACAGTGTTACTCAACATTTTTTCATGTGCTTATTTTCATTCTTCAGTGAAATGTCTGTTTATGTGCTTTGCCCATTTTCTAATTGGGTTGTTTTGTTTTAACCATTTTCCTTTGAGATTTCCTTATATATTCTAGATAAAATATTCCTGTAGGATGTGTGGTTGGCAAATATTTTCTCTCAGTCTATACCTCGTCATTTGAGTCTCTCTGCTGGGTCATTCACAGAACAGTATGTCTCACCATTCATTCAGTTCAGTTCAGTTCAGTCGCTCAGTTGTGTCCGACTCTCCGCGACCCCATGAATCACAGCACGCCAGGCCTCCCTGTCCATCACCAACTCCCGGGATTCAGTCAAACTCATATCCACAGAGTCGGTGATGCCATCCAGCCATCTCATTCTCGGTCGTCCCCTTCTCCTCCCACCCCCAACCTTTCCCAGCATCAGAGTCTTTTCCAGTGAGTCAACTCATCACATGAGGTGGCCAAAGTATTGGAGTTTCAGCTTTAGCATCAGTCCTTCCAATGAACACCCAGGATTGATCTCCCTTAGAATGGACTGGTTGGATCTCCTTGCAGTCCAAGGGACTCTCAAGAGTCTTCTCCAACACCACAGTTCAAAAGCATCAATTCTTTGGTGATCAGCTTTCTTCACAGTCCAACTCTCACATCCATACATGGACCATGGAAAAACCATTGCCTTGACTAGACGGACCTTGGTTGGCAAAGTAATGTCTCTGCTTTTTAATATATTATCAAGGTTGGTCATAACTTAGGTCTTCTGTAAAGTTTTGTAGATGTTATTCACCAAGTTGAGGGCATTTCCCTCTTTTGCCAGCTTTTGAGAGCTTTTACCAGTAATGGGTGTTGGATTTTGTCGAATGTTTTTCTGCATCTCATTGGGTCTCTTCTTTACCCTGTTGACACAGGATGTGTGTGTGTGCTCGGTCGCTTCAGTTGTGTCTGACTCTTTGCAACCCCAAGGACTGCAGCCCACCAAGCTCCTCTGCCGATGGGACTCTCCAGGCAAGAATACTGGAGTGGGTTGCCGTGCCCTCCTCCAGGGACCTTCCTGACCCAGGGATCGAACCCACATCTCTTATGTCTCCTGCATTGGCAGGTGGATTATCACTAGTGCCACCTGGGAAGCCTAGTTGATAAAGTGTGTATGTATATAGTCATGAATGCCTTTCTCGAGTCTTTAGAATTAGGTAGAATCTCACTGGAGTTGAGACAAGATGATGAATTAGGAGCCCTCCCCATCAGGATGGAACTTGAAACGACAGCAGTGCGACGAGGGCTTGTGTCACTGTGCTTACTTTTCCCATCCATCTCTCCATCACCTGTTTCTTGTTTCCCCTCACCACCACCACCACCTAAATAGAAATACTGAGATCTTGCTTTGGGTAGTCATAGCTCATAGCTCCTCATAGCTCAGCTGGTAAAGAATCTGCCTGCAATGCAGGAGACCCTGGTTCAATTCCTGGGTCAGGAAGATCCCCTGGAGAAGGGATAAGCTACCCACTCCAGTGTTCTTGGGCTTCCATTGTGGCTCAGCTGGTAAAGAATCCACCTGCAATGCGGGAGACCTGGGTTCAACTCCTGGGTTGGGAAGATCCCCTGGAGAAGGGAAAGACTACCCACTCCAGTACTGTGGCCTAGAGAATACAGGGACTGTATAGTCCCTGCAGTCGCAAAGAGTCCGACACGACTGGATGACTTTCGCTTTCCTGTGTAAAATAGATAGCAGGAAGCTGCCCTGTAGCACAGGAAGCTCAGCCCGGTGCTCTGGGATGACGTAGAGGGGCGGGATAGAGAGTGGGAAGGAGGCCCAAGAGGGAGGGCGCGTATGTGTCCGTGTCGCTGACTCACTTTGTTGTGCAGCAGAAACTAAAGCTAGCACAACATTGTAAAGCAATTGTACTCCAATAATAAAGTAAAAAACAAAGCAACAATAAAAAACTAAAGTTCTAATAAAACAAATTCCTCTCTGAATTCCTTTCCATACCGAAACCTTATTCATTCAGATAAATACATCTTTTCTTTAGTAACATAAAATGAACTGAATTCTATGCTGTATTTCCCTTTTCCCTCTAGCCACCTGAGAACTCAGAATTAAATTCATTATCCGGTCCTAGAAAGTATTTTCAATCAATCATTCATTCGTTCCTTCTGTAATAGCAAAACAAAAGCAATAACTACACATCTCTGCACAGATGCAGATATAGAGCATAAACAACTTGATGAGCACTGTTTAACAAAATAGGTCAAGTATAAGCCTGACAAAAGTTTATCCTCTGCTCATTTTGATGTGTTTAACTCTGTCTTTACATCAATTTTACCTTTTCTTCTCTTTCTTGAATTGGCCACTAAAATACTTATGTTTGTAGAACATCAACCTAAATAAACAAAATCATAATATTATGTTATAATGACATAGAAGTAAAAATAGTTTAATCTCAGAAGTCTTAACATGATAGAAGCACATGTGTGGAATCCTATATATATACATTTTATTTTTTAACATTAATAGCAGCAGTCTCATTAGTCAGAGAAGTCTAAGAATCTATGCTTCTTCAGAGATGGAGCTAATTCATATTTCTTAGTCAAGTGAGGATGTTAAGTAAATACGGACCAATCGTTAAAAGTGTATTTGATTAGAGGCAGTGTATCGCTGGACTTGTGGGAATGTGTATTTCACCACTAAGTGACAACAGGCAGCTCTTTCCATACCAGCTGGTTGCCAAGGCCTATCAGTTCTATTCTGAAATGACTATCCAGTCGATCTGCACCATCACAGCTTTGGTTCGTGCCCACTGAGCTATTCCTGCAGCTTCTTGTACACAGTCACCACCCCTCCCAGCCCCTGACTGCCACATGAGGTACCTTTGATCTCTTGCATGCCATTTTCTTGTTCAGTCAACACCTTTGGTTCCTAAGAACCTGGATCTCTTAGCTTAGCATTTAAAACGCTGTGTAAGCAGTCCTACCGTGTATACCACCCTCAGCTCACCCACCCTCTGTGGACCAGCTGGCAGTCCTCAGCTCTTGAGAGAGAGGAAGAGATGGTTGGGATCCCAAGCCCAGCATCTTTTATCTTTGAACAGCTGCCTGATGTGATTGCATAGTCCAGAGACAGATGAATCGGAGGCTAAGGGTTCGGGCTGTACAGTCCAGTGGTTTCACCACCCTCTATCAGCCTCAGATGCCTCTATTTTCCCCTCAATAAAATGAGGATAATAACAGGGCCTAACTTGCACGATGTCATTGTGAGGATTAAATTATAAAATGCATACAGTGCACTAAATCAGTGCCTGGCACGGGGTTATAGCTCAGTATGCTTGCTTGCGTGCTCAGTCACTTCAGTTGTGTCCAACTTTTTGCAACCATATGGACTGTAGACCACCAGGCTCCTCTGTCCATGGGATTGTCCAGCAAGAATACTGGAGTGGGTTGCCCTGCCTTCCTCCAGGGGATCTTCCCAACCCAGAGACTGAACCCACATCTCCTGTATCTCTTGCATTGCAGGTGGATTCTTTCCTCACTGAGCCACCTGGGAAGCCCATAGCTCAGTATACATCAGTACAATTATCCTTCTCTTAGAAGAATTTGCTCCCAGGTCCTATGTGGCCTCCTAGTTCTGATGAGCTATGCTGGATCTGATGCATGAAGGTTGAAATCTGCTAAGATATTAACTCAAAGCTGACTCAAATCCAGCCTTGAGCCCTTTCCCCAAGCCACACCCTAATCCTGGCCTTTGACATCCTACCATTCTGATGGTACAGGAAAGCGTGGAAAGTTAAGCCTGAGAAAAATCACCCCCAGTAGGTAAAGCTGGTTTGATGTTGCTGAATTCTCTTAACTTTTGCTATTCTGTAAAGCCCAACCACTCCATTCTAAAGGAGATCAGTCCTGGGTGTTCACTGGAAGGACTGATGCTAAAGCTGAAACTGCAATCCTTTGGCCACCTCATGTGATGAGTTGACTCACTGGAAAAGACTCTGATGCTGGGAAAGGTTGGGGGCGGGAGGAGAAGGGGACGACAGAGAATGAGATGGCTGGATGGCATCACCGACTCTGGACATGAGTTTGAGTGAACTCCGGGAGTTGGTGATGGACAGGGAGGCCTGGCGTGCTGTGATTCATGGGGTTGCGGAGAGTCGGACACGACTGAACTGAGCTGAACTGAACTGAGAGCTTTTGATTTCTCTGTCAAATCTGAACAAGACTCCTGCTGTGTGGAGTGTTCTCGACTGCAGGGCCTCTCTTTCATCACTCCATGCCATTCCCATTCCCTTCTGGCTTGTAGGGTTTCTGATGAGAAATCAGCTGATAACCTTATGGGAGTTCCCTTGTATGTTATTTGTTGTTTTTCCCTTGTTGCTTTTAATATTTTATCATTTACGTTTTGTCAGTTTGATTACGATATATCTTGGTGTGTTCCCCCGTGGGTTTCCTTGACTCTCTGTGCTTCCTAAACTTGATTGACTATTTCCTTTCCCATGTTAGGAAAGTTTTCATCTATTTTGTCTTCAAATATTAAAAAAAAAAAAAAAGGATACAAATGCACTTATTTACAAAATGGAAACAGATCCACAGATTTCAAAATCCCATGGTTACCAAAGGGGAAATGTGATGGAGGGGGATAAATTAGGAGCTTGGTTAACATCCACATACTACTATATGTAAAATAGATAACAAGGACCTATGGTATAGCAAAGGAAATTATACTCACTATTCTATAATAATCTACACGAGTAAAGAATCTGAAGAAAATGAATATAGGCTCATGTATGACTGAATCACTTTGCTGTACCCCTGAAACTAACACAGCATCGCATCAACTCTACTCCCACAAAAGTTAACAAGACAAAACCCAAAGATGAGATGTGCCTGTACAGCGCTAAGCAAAATAGAACCCCCAGCTGGCTGAGATGGTAAAGAATCTGCCTGCAGTCCTGGAGACTGGGGTTCAGTCCCTGGATTGGGAAAGTCTCCTGAAAGATGGAATGGCTACCCACTCAGGTATTCTTGCTTAGAGAATTCCATGGACAGAGGAGCCTGGGGTCACATAGAGTCTGACATGACTGAGCAACTATCGAATAACACACTGATCTCATAGAAGTGCAAAACAATGTGTAAGGGAGACAAAGAAACATATAAAAACCAAAGAAGGGGAAAGTATGAAATTTGCTATAAATGAACCTATCAAAATATCATGAGAAGAACAGTGTGGGAGAATGAGCCTATCCTGAGTGGCGGTTATCAGGTTGGGCCTCACTGAGGAGTAATATTTAAAATGAGACTTGAAAGGCAGGTCGAGTTAGAGGGGTCAAAGAAGGCAAGGGTTTCAAGCAGAAGAAACACCATGTGCAAAAGTCCTGAGGATGGAGCAAGAAAGAGGACCCATGCGGCTAGAAAGCGGGGGGCAGAAAGCACTGCTGACAAGGAGCCTGGCGTTGGGAGGTCCGAGAGGGAGGGAGGGGATATACGTACGCATACAGGTGATTCAGTCTGTTGTAAAGCAGAAACTAAGGCAACATTGTAAAACAATCACACTCCAGTTTTTTAAAAAAGAAGAGGGCGGGAGGAACAAGATGGCGGAGGAATAGGACGGCGAGACCACTCTCTCCTCCACAAATTCATCAAAAGAACTTTTGAATGCGAGTAAAGTCCACAAAACAACTTCTGAATGCTGGCAGAGGATGTCAGGCACCCAGAAAAGCAGCCCATTGTCTTCGAAAGGAGGTAGGAAAAAACATAAAAGATAAAAAGCGAAACAAAAGAAGTAAGGACGGAGCTCCGTCCCGGGAAGGGAGGCTTTAAAAAGAGAGAAGTTTCCAAACACCAGGAAACATTCTCACTGGCGATTCTGTGGCGAGCCTTGGAAGCTCAGAGGGCCACATAACCCTCTTTTTTTTTTTAAGATTTTTTTAAAACCCACAGATTACCCGCTGGTAACTCCCAGCGGAGAAGCAGCGCAGACGCCTGCATACGCCATTAGCAAGCGGGGGCTGGGCAGGGAGGAGCCGGCTGAACTGCTTAGAGAGAGGACTGGGCTTGAATGCCGCGAGAACAATTTGAGAGAACTGGGGAGAGCAAAGCAGACTGTGGGATAGCTTCCCCACGAAAAGGCGGAAAGCTCTAACCTATGACTCGGCCAGCCCCGCTCACAGAATAAAGGACTGAGCAGAGCGAGCCGGCTGCGGTCGGCCCATCCCCCATCCCCCGCCGAGACAGGCAGGGAGCGCAGCCAGAGCCAGAGCGGGCAACCGCGGCCCCAGAAAGGCATCCGATACAAACTGCAGACAGGCTTGTTGCTAATCAGGACTTCTTGGGCTCGGGCCAGTCGATATCCCCCTGAGAAGGTGCGCCGGTTGTACACCCAGAAAACTGAGTGGCGGGGACTGGGGAGGCGATAAGTCGCAGAGACTGCGCTCACCAAACACCTAGTCCCCTGAGCTGCTCGGACTGGGGAAGGCACAAAACGCAGACCCAACCAAGTCTGCGCCTTTGTGGAGTACCTGAGAAACTGAACTTGAGCCGCTCAGACCTGGGAAGTCCTTCAACCCGGCGCCGGCCTCGGACAGTTCCCGGCAGAGCAACCTAGAGCCTGTGCAGTGTAGACTGGGACAGCATACGTGCTGTGAGCGGGGGCAAACCCAGTGTGGCCGAGACGCTGCGAGCATTCCCCACAGACGCCAGAGATAATCGACTGCAGCGTTCCTCCCTTCCCAGAACAGGACTGAACAACTGAGCCTTAAAAAGTGTCCACCCACCCCCTAGTATCAGGGCGGAAATTAGACACTGAAGAGACCAGCAGACAGAAGCTAAAACAGAGGGAACCACCTTGGAAATGACAGATAGAGACGTCTAGAGACTACTCCAAGAATAAGACCAAAAACCAGAGGCAAGAGGCTTAAGCCCGAATCCTGAGAACACCAGAGAAGTCCTGACTCCAGGGAACATTAATCGATAGGAGCTCATCAAACGTCTCCATACCTGCGCTAAACCCAAGGGTCAACAAGTTCCAGAGCAAGACATACCACGCAAATTCTCCAGTAACACAGGAAACTAGCCCTGAGCTTCAATATACAGGCTGCCCAAAGTCACTCCAAACCCACTGACATCTCATAACTCATTACTGGACACTTCATTGCACTCCAGAGAGAACAAATCCAGCTCCACCCACCAGAACACCGACACAGGCTTCCATAACCAGGGAACCTTGACAAGTCACCTGTCCAACCCCACACACAGCAAGGAAACTACATAATAAAGAGAACTCCACAAACGGCCAGAAGAGGGAAAGGCCACCCCAAGCAAAGCATTATAAGCAAGATGAAGAAGCAGAGAAATACCCAGCAAGTAAAGGAACAAGATAAATGCCCACCAACACAAACAAAAGAGGAAGATATAGGGAATCTACATGAAAAAGAATTTCGAATCTTGGTGGTGAAAATGATTCAAAATCTTGAAAGCAAAATGGAGTTACAGATAAATAACCTGGAGAAAAGGATTGAGAAGATGGAAGAAAGGTTCAATAAGGACTTAGAGGAAATAAAAAAGAGTCAATATACAATGAATAATACAATAGATGAGATCAAAAACACTCTGGAGGGAACAAACAGTAGAATAACAGAGGCAGAAGACAGGATAAGCGAGCTAGAAGATAGAATTGTAGAAATAAATGAAACAGAGAGGAAAAAAGAAAAACAAATTAAAAGAAATGAGAACAATATTAGAGACCTCTGGGACAATGTTAAACGCTCCAACATTCGAATCATAGGAATCCCAGAAGAAGAAGACAAAAAGAAAGACCATGAGAGAATACTTGAGGAGATAATAGTTGAAAACTTCCCTAAAATAGGGAAAGAAATAATCACCCAAGTCCAAGAAACCCAGAGAGTCCCCAACAGGATAAACCCAAGGCGAAATACTCCTAGACACATATTAATCAAATTAACAAAGATCAAACACAAAGAACAAATATTAAAAGCAGCAAGGGAAAAACAGCAAATAACACACAAGGGGATTCCCATAAGGATAACAGCTGATCTTTCAACAGAAACTCTTCAGGCCAGGAGGGAATGGCAAGACATACTTAAAGTGATGAAAGAAAATAACCTACAGCCCAGACTACTGTACCCAGCAAGGATCTCATTCAAATATGAAGGAGAAATCAAAAGCTTTACAGACAAGCAAAAGCTGAGAGAATTCAGCATTACCAAACCAGCTCTCCAACAAATGCTAAAGGATCTTTTCTAGACAGGAAACACAGAAAGGGTGTATAAACTCAAACCCAAAGCAATAAAGAAAATGGCTACGGGATCGTATTTATCAATAATTACCTTAAACGTAAATGGGTTGAATGCCCCAACCAAAAGACAAAGGCTGGCTGAATGGATACAAAAACAAGACCCCCATATATGCTGTCTGCAAGAGACCCACCTCAAAACGAGGGACACATACAGACTGAAAGTGAAGGGCTGGAAAAAGATATTTCATGCAAATAGAGACCAAAAGAAAGCAGGAGTAGCAATACTCATATCAGATAAAATAGACTTTAAAACAAAGGCTGTGAAAAGAGACAAAGAAGGAAACTACATAATGATCAAAGGATCAATCCAAGATGAAGATATAACAATTATAAATATTTATGCACCCAACATAGGAGCACCGCAATATGTAAGACAATTACTAACAAGTATGAAAGGGGAAATAAACAATAATGCAATAATAGTGGGAGATTTTAATACCCCACTTACATCTATGGATAGATCAACTAAACAGAAAATTAACAAGGAAACACAATCTTTAAATGATACAATAGACCAGTTAGACCTAATTGATATCTATAGGACATTTCACCCCAAAACAATGAATTTCACCTTTTTGTCAAGTGCACATGGAACCTTTTCCAGGATAGATCACATCCTGGGCCATAAATCTAGCCTTGGTAAATTCAAAAAAGTTGAAATCATTCCATGCATCTTTCTGACCACAATGCAGTAAAATTAGATCTCAATTATGGGAGAAAAACTA
This sequence comes from Moschus berezovskii, assembly GCF_049115385.1. NCBI lineage: Eukaryota > Metazoa > Chordata > Mammalia > Artiodactyla > Moschidae > Moschus > Moschus berezovskii. Next base: position 116,524,084 of record NC_142466.1, read on the forward strand.
TTAAACATGCCAACATATGGAGGCTGAACAACACGCTGCTGAACAACGAACAAATCATAGAAGAAATCAAAAGAGAAATCAAAATATGCATAGAAATGAATGAAAATGAAAACACAACAACCCAAAACCTCTGGGACACTGTAAAAGCAGTGCTAAGGGGGAAGTTCATAGCAATACAGGCACACCTCAAGAAACAAGAAAAAAGTCAACTAAATAACCTAACTCTACATCTAAAGAAACTAGAAAAGGAAGAAATGAAGAACCCCAGGGTCAGTAGAAGGAAAGAAATTGTAAAAATTAGGGCAGAGATAAATGCAAAAGAAACAAAAGAGACTATAGCAAAAATCAACAAAGCCAAAAGCTGGTTCTTTGAGAAGGTAAATAAAATTGACAAACCACTAGCCAGACTTATCAAGAAACAAAGGGAGAAGAACCAAATCAATAAAATTAGAAATGAAAATGGAGAGATCACAACTGACAACACAGAAATACAAAGGATTATTAGAGAATACTATCAGGAATTATATGGCAATAAAATGAATAACCTGGAAGAAATGGACAAATTCCTAGAAAAATACAACTTTCCAAAACTGAACCAGGAAGAAATAGAAAATCTGAACAGACCCATCACAAGCACGGAAATTGAAACTGTAATCAAAAATCTCCCAGCAAACAAAAGCCCAGGTCCAGACGGCTTCACAGCTGAATTCTACCAAAAATTTAGAGAAGAGCTAATACCTATTCTACTCAAACTCTTCCAGAAAATTGCTGAGGAAGGGAAACTTCCAAACTCATTCTATGAGGCCACCATCACCCTAATCCCAAAACCTGGTAAAGACCCCACAAAAAAAGAAAACTACAGGCCAATATCACTGATGAACATAGATGCAAAACTCCTTAACAAAATTCTAGCAATCATAATCCAACAGCATATTAAGAAGATCATACATCATGACCAAGTGGGTTTTATCCCAGGAATGCAAGGATTCTTCAATATCCGCAAATCAGTCAACGTAATACACCACATTAACAAACTGAAAAATAAAAATCATATGATTATCTCAATAGATGCAGAGAAAGCCTTCGACAAAATTCAACATCCATTTATGATAAAAACCCTCCAGAAAGTGGGAATAGAAGGGACATACCTCAACATAATAAAAGCTATATATGACAAACCCACAGCAAACATTATCCTCAATGGTGAAAAACTGAAAGCATTTCCCCTAAAGTCAGGAACAAGACAAGGGTGCCCACTCTCACCACTACTATTCAACATAGTTCTAGAAGTTTTGGCTACAGCAATCAGAGCAGAAAAAGACATAAAAGGAATACAAATTGGAAAAGAAGAAGTAAAACTTTCACTGTTCGCTGATGACATGATCCTCTACACAGAAAACCCTAGAGACTCTACCAGAAAACTACTAGAGCTAATCAATGATTACAGTAACGTTGCAGGATATAAAATCAACACACAGAAATCCCTTGCATTCCTATACACTAATAATGAGAAAATAGAGAAATTAAGGAAACTATTCCATTCACTGTTGCAACGAAAAGAATTAAATACTTAGGAATATATCTACCTAAGGAAACAAAAGACTTGTACATAGAAAACTATAAAACACTACTGAAAGCAACCAAAGAGGACACTAATAGATGGAGAAATATACCATGTTCATGGATTGGAAGAATAAATATTGTAAAAATGAGTATACTACCCAAAATAATTTATACATTCAATGCAATCCCTATCAAGCTACCAAAGATATTTTTCACAGAACTAGAACAAATAATCTCACAATTTGTATGGAAATACAAAAAACCTCGAATAGCCAAAGCAATCTTGAGGAAGAAAAATGGAACTGGGGGAATTAACCTGCCGGACTTCAGGCTCTACTACAAAGCCACAGTCATCAAGACAGTATGATACTGGCATAAAGACAGAAATATAGATCAATGGAACAAAATAGAAAGCCCAGAGATAAATCCACGCATCTATGGACACCTCATCTTTGACAAAGGAGGCAAGAATATAAAATGGAGAAAAGACAGTCTCTTTAACAAGTGGTGCTGGGGAAACTGGTCAGCCACTTGTAAAAGAATGAAATTAGAACACTTCCTAACACCATACACCAAAATAAACTCAAAATGGATTAGAGAGCTAAATGTAAGACCAGAAACTATAAAACTCCTAGAGGAGAACATAGGCAAAACACTCTCAGACATAAATCACAGCAGGATCCTCCATGACCCACCTCCCAGAATATTGGAAATAAAAGCAAAAATAAACAAATGGGACCTAATTAAAATCAAAAGCTTCTGCACAGCAAAGGAAACTATAAGCAAGGTGAAAAGACAGCCTTCAGAATGGGAGAAAATAATAGCAAATGAAGCAACTGATAAAGGATTAATCTCCAAATTATACAAGCAGCTCCTGCAGCTCAATTCCAGAAAAATTAATGACCCAATCAAAAAATGGGCCAAAGAACTAAACAGAAATTTCTCCAAAGAAGACATAAAGATGGCTAACAAACACATGAAAAAGTGCTCAACATCCCTCATAATCAGAGAGATGCAAATCAAAACCACAATTAGATACCATTTCACACCAGTCAGAATGGCTGCTATCCAAAAGTCTACATGCAATAAATGCTGGAGAGGATGTGGAGAGAAAGGAACCCTCTTACACTGTTGGTGGGAATGCAAACTAGTACAGCCACTATGGAGAACAGTGTGGAGATTCCTCAAAAAATTGGAAATAGAACTGCCATATGATCCAGCAATCGCACTCCTGGGCATACACATCGAGGAAACCAGAATTGAAAGAGACACGTGTACTCCAATGTTCATTGCAGCACTGTTTATAATAGCCAGGACATGGAAGCAACCTAGATGTCCATCTGCAGACGAATGGATAAGAAAGCTTTGGTACATATACACAATGGAGTATTATTCAGCCATTAAAAAGAATACATTTGAATCAGTTCTAATGAGGTGGATGAAACTGGAGCCTATTATACAGAGTGAAGTAAGCCAGAAAGAAAAACACCAATACAGTATACTAACACATACATATGGAATTTAGAAAGATGCAAATGATAACCCTGTATACGAGACAGCAAAAGAGACACAGATGTATAGAACAGTCTTTGGGACTCTATGGGAGAGGGTGAGGGTGGGATGATTTGGGAGAATGGCATTGAAACACGTATGTTGTCATATGTGAAACGAATCACCAGTTCAGGGTCGATGCATGTTATAGGATGCTCGGGGCTGGCATGCGGGGATGACCCAGAGGGAGGATAAAGGGAGGAGGGAGGTGGGAGGGGTGTTCAGGAGGGGGAACTTATGTAAACCCGGGGCAAATTCATATCAATGTATGGCAAAACCAACCAATATAATATTGTAAAATAATTTGCCTCCAATAAAAAATAAATTAACTACAAAAAAATAAATAAAATAAAAAAGAAGAGGATCCTGGGGCAGGAAGCAGGGAGAGATTCCTTATTCACATGCAAAATGCAATTTGAATGTAATTTCTGTGAAGCTTCTCAGGCTGCCACTGCTTCAGAACTAGCATGCGTGCTCAATTGTGTGTCTGAATCTTTGCAGCCCCATAGACTGTAACCTGGGCTTCCCTTGTGGCTCAGCTGGTAAAGAATCCACCTGCAGTGTGGGAGACCTGGGTCGGTCCCTGGGTTGGGAAGAGCTCCTGGAGAAGGGAAAGGCTACCTGCCCCAGTATTCTGGCCTGGAGAATTCCATGGACTGTATAGTCCACAGGGTTGCAAAGAGTCGGACATGAATGAGCAACTTTCACTTTTTCACTTTCTTTCAGTCTGTAACTCACCAGGCTCTTCTGTCCATGGGATTCACTCGACAAGAATACTAGAGTGAGTTGCCATTTCCGCCTCCAAGGGATCTTCCTGACCAAGGGATCGAACCCGCATCTCTTGTACCTCCTGCGTTGGCAGGCAGATTCTTTACCACTGTGCCACCTGGGAAGCCTTCTGTGGTTCATATCTCGGTTCTGTTTTCTGGAGCATATGGACACTGCTGTGCATGTCTGCCTCCTTGTTACCAGAGGCTTAAAGCAAGGAATTAATCTGCCTCCTCTGCTCCCTCTTACTTAATGCCCAGGCCAGAATGAGTGTTCAGTGCATGGCCTCTGCATTTCTTTTTGAGATAAAATATTCAAGTCCAAATGACTTAGAACATAGAGAGATCTTCTTAAATTGCGTAGGTCAGCTTTTGCCACTCTAACAGGGTGAAATGTGTCCCATGTTTCCTTGTAACTGCCCATCGCTCCCTGTTCTATTTCCAGCTGTGTTGCCTAATTAATTTCTTATTAACATTTTTCAATCTGAGACGCTACTAATAAGCACCACACCACAAATTACTTGATTCCAAGATGGCCATTTTTATAGGAGGGAGCCACTGAACGCAGCAAAGATTGACAAATAATGAATGACCCTAGAACATTTAGAAACTAGTAATTTAGAAACAAAATGCGGGTCATAAGATAGATGGAATTACCTTGAATCGTCAGCCTTGGGTATCTTTCTACAAAGAAAGTCTGGTGAATATTAAAATCATTTTCCCCAGTCTCTGAGTCTGGTAAAAAGATAACCATGGTGTCTCTAGCCAATATTGGAAAATTTCTCTAACTAGCCATCAGCCTTGCCTGAATACTCCCACTAGCCAGTGGGAGTGACAGTCTATGGAGAAGATAAATTTTAATTCTGAAAGGTCAAGGGTCAGAATATCGAATAAGAACATATTTCCCCGGTGTTTTATCAGCCCCTGGTATAACATTTGATGACTTCCCAGGTGGCGCTAGTGCTAAAGAATCCTCTTGCCATTGCAAGAGACATTTGAGACGTGGGTTTGATCCCTGGGTCAGGAAGATCCCCTGGAGGAGGGCATGGCAACCCACTCCAGTATTCTTCCCTGGAGAATCTTATGGAAAGAGGAGCTTTGTGGGCTACAGTCCATCGGGTTGCAAAGAGTCTGACACAATTGAAGCAACTGAGCACACACACACATAACATTTGATATACATGGATATACATGGATGTTTCATATTAGTGAATGACCTGTGGTCCAAGAAATGAGAAAATTCTAATTCAAATAAACACTAGAGTTTATTTTCTCCTGTAAGGCTTTTAGGAGTCTTTGCTATCCCACCATGTATTATGAGTTACATAGATAGGGATATAGTATTCCACGTTTCACAAATACATTTGAACCACGGATTATTTTTCCAATGTGTGTAGATATATCACAATGACTCGTAATAACAATTGGAGAAATCACAGGGTCTGAGTATTTTAATCCCTAAAGTAACCACATGAAGTGGAAACATCACAGGCTTTGGATTAGAAGGCCTGGGTTCAAGTCCCTGATGAGCCATTTAAAAATATCCCTTCAGGGTGTCACTTACCCTTGAAGCCTCAATTTCTTTACCTGTAAAAGAAATTGAAATCATCAGTTCCTATTTCACCGGCTTAATGGGATGATTAAATATGTTAATAGACATTGAAGGCCTTTTAAGAGGGGTAAGCACCATGTAATTTTTGTTTTTATTATTAATAAAGTTCAATATAAAGGCTGAGCATCCAGGTGAGGATAATGGCACGCTTACCAGAGTAGGGAGATTTAAGGTGGAGCCTAGGAAGTCAGCAAGGCAGTGTTCCGGCTGTGAGCACGTGGCCCCATGTGTGCGGTTCATTCTCAGAACTTCGCAGGGCTCTGCTGCTGCCGCGGCTCCCCTAGATGCCTGAATCCCTCCGCCAGGTGGTGTCCAAAGGTGGCCTGCCCCGGCCCTCTTGGTTCACTCTTCCGGCCATAACAGAAGATGAGAGTTATCTAACAAGGAACTGTCATGGCTCAAATGGAAGGTAACTGCTGCTGCTGCTTTTACTAAGTCACTTCAGTCGTGTCCGATCTGTGTGACCCCATAGACAGCAGCCCACCAGGCTCCCCCGTCCCTGGGATTCTCCAGGCAAGAACACTGGAGTGGGTTGCCATTTCCTTCTCCAATGTGTGAAAGTGAAAGTGAAGTCGCTCAGTCGTGTCCGACCCTTAGCGACCCCACGGACTGCAGCCTACCAGACTCCTCCATCCGTGGGATTTTCTAGGCAAGAGTACTGGAGTGGCTTGCCATTGCCTTCTCCAATGGAAGATTAGGCCTATCTAAAAGAACACGGAAAATATAAGGCCTGTCAGGAACCTTGAATCTGGTGAGTTTCTTTTCCAGACCAGGTATTTGGACCTCTGGCTGTATCTGTCACTAGCATAGCTGCTTTCCTTGAAGTCTTTGGTATGAGGATTGCAGGAAGGACTGCTTCTTCTTCCGCCTCATCTTGAATGTACAGATGCTTTTCTCCTTTTCTCTTTCTTACTCAGAAAATTTTAATCTCCTGCCTTTATCTTGGCCTCATGGATACTTGAATTGCTGCTTGTATGGCAGTCTAATAAAAAAAAAAAAAAGGAAAGATATACCCATCTAAATGATCTAAATGCAGAGTTTCAAAGAATAGCAACAAGAGATAAGAAACACTTCCTCAGTGATCAGTGCAAAGCAATACAGGAAAACAATAGAATGGGAAAAACTAGAGATCTCTTCAAGAAAATTAGAGATACCAAGGGAACATTTCATGCAAAGATGGGCTCAATAAAGGACAGAAATAGTATGGACCTAACAGAAGCAGAAGATATTAAGAAGAGGTGGCAAGAATACACAGAAGAACTATTCAAAAAAATGTTCATGACCCAGATAACCACGATACGGTGATCACTCACCTAGAACCAGACATCCTGAAATGTGAAGGGAAGTGGGCCTTAGGAAGCGTCACTACAAACAAAGCTAGTGGAGGTGATGGAATTCCAGTTGAGCTGTCTCAAATCCTGAAAGAATATGTTGTGAGAGTGCTGCACTCAATATGCCAGCAAATTTGGAAAACTCAGCAGTGGCCACAGGACTGGAAAAGGTCAGTCTTCATTCCAATCCCAAAGAAAGGCAATGCCAAAGAATGCTCAAACTACCGCACAATTGCACTCATCTCACACACTAGCAAAGTAATGCTCAAAATTCTCCAAGCCAGGCTTCAGCAATACGTTAATCATGAAATTCCAGATGTTCAAGCTGGATTTAGAAAAGCCAGAGGAACCAGAGATCAAATTGCCAACATCCGCTGGATCATGGAGAAAGCAAGAGTGTTCTAGAAAAACATCTATTTCTGCTTTATTGACTATGCCAAAGCCTTTGACTATGTGGATCACAATAAACTATGGAAAATTCTGAAAGAGATGGGAATACCAGACCACCTGACCTGCGTCTTGAGAAACCTATATGCAGGTCAGGAAGCAACAGTTAGAACTGGTCATGGAGCAACAGACTGGTTCCAAATAGGAAAAGGAGTACGTCAAGGCTATATATTCTCACCCTGCTTATTTAACTTATATGAAGAGTACATCATGAGGAACGCTGGGCTGGAAGAAGCACAAGTTGGAATCAAGATTGCCGGGAGAAATATCAATAACCTCAGATATGCAGATGACACCACCGTTATGGCAGAAAGTGAAGAGGAACTAAAGAACCTCTTGATGAAAGTGAAAGAGGAGAGTGAAAAGGTTGGCTTGAAGCTCAACATTCAGACAACTAAGATCATGGCATCTGGTCCCATCACTTCATGGGAAAAAGATGGGGAAACAGCGGAAATAGTGTCAGACTTTATTTTTTTGAGCTCCAAAATCACTGCAGATGCTGATTGCAGCCATGAAATTAAAAGACGCTTACTCCTTGGAAGGAAAGTTATGACCAACCTAGATAGTATATTAAAAAGCAGAGACATTACTTTGTCAACAAAGGTCCGTCTAGTCAAGGCTGTGGTTTTTCCCGTGGTCATGTATGGATGTGAGAGTTGGACTGTGAAGAAAGCTGACCGCCGAAGAATTGATGCTTTTGAACTGTGGTGCTGAAGAAGACTCTTGAGAGTCCCTTGGACTACAAGGAGATCCAACCAGTCCATTCTAAAGGAGATCAATCCTGGGTGTTCATTGGAAGGACTGATGCTAAAGCTGAAACTGCAATCCTTTGGCCACCTCATGCGAAGAGTTGACTCATTGGAAAAGACTCTGATGCTGGGAGGGATTGGGGGCAAGAGGCAAAGGGAACGACAGAGTATGAGATGGCTGGATGGCATCACTGATTCGATGGACATGAGTTTGAGTGAACTCCGGGAGTTGGTGATGGACAGGGAGGCCTGGCGTGCTGTGATTCATGGGGTCTCAAAGAGTCGGACATGACTGAGCAACTGAACTAAACTGAACTGAGCTGATAGGAGTATACAATTTAACCCTTGGTGCTTTTTAAACATTTTTATAGTCATGCACTCATTTTGGAAATAAGATGAATGTAATTGACCCTCCCCTTAGAAACCAAATATTCACAAAATTCTGGATTCATTACCAACGAGTTTATAGATTCTGTGAAGTGCTACCCATTAATTTCCAGATAACACCCAATCTAAAGAGATATAAAGGTTTCCAAGAAGGTCATGAAAATTTTAAAAATGGTCATCTTTCATTTTCAGTGTAACATTTCTTTGGCATATACCAAAATTTCCCTATTTAAGAAACAGTATAGGGACCTTCACAGTTGCCACAACAGTAACTTCATATTTTGATTGATTGCCTTGCTCAATCTTATTTGTTCTTCATACAATTATATAGGTAAGTCATAGAAAATATTATTTTGTTTTACAGTTTATAAAATTCTAAGAAATGTCATATGAGCTACCCATACTCATAAAATTAGAAATGATTGAGCCAGTGTTAGAATTTTTTTAAAAAAGCATGCATCATAGCCCAAAGGTTTTTTCTCCTTTATCTTGAGGAAGAGACAACAGTTGAGGAAAAAAGCAAGAGATCTGCAGCTCTAGAAAACTGTATTCCCATAAATAAATAAACAGATAAATAAATAGATAAATAAACCTCTATTACAGATTTTCAAGTCTTGCTTCATATATTCTGGTGTCAATAGAAGGTATTAAGGATACTGGTCTATAATCCTGAAACTAGACCTAAAATAGGTTCTCCGTAGGAAGACCCAAACTTAGAAGAACAGGTAAATTTTTAGGAAAGGAGATTCCATCACGCTGTTTATTTCTTAAAGCATGGGCTCTGAAATCAAATGGATCTGAATTCAAATCAAGGTAATGTTATTTATCAGCTGTGTTTCCTTATGCAAATGATTCAACATCTCAGTATTCAGTTTTCTAGTTCTGTAAAATTGGTAATATTTCAGTTCAGTTCAGTTCAGTCACTCAGTCGTGTCTGACTCTCCACGACCCCATGAATCACAGCACGCCAGGCCTCCCTGTCCATCACCAACTCCCGGAGCTCACCCAAACTCATGTCCACAGAGTCGGTGATGCCATCCAGCCATCTCATTCTTGGTCGTCCCCTTCTCCTCCCGCCCCCAACCTTTCCCAGCATCAGAGTCTTTTCCAGTGAGTCAACTCATCGCATGAGGTGGCCAAAGTATTGCAGTTTCAGCTTTAGCATCAGTCCTTCCAATGAACACCCAGGATCGATCTCCTCTAGAATGGACTGGTTGGATCTCCTTGCGGTACAAGGGACTCTCAAGAGTCTTCTCCAACACCACAGTTCAAAAGCATCGATTCTTCGGCGATCAGCTTTCTTCACAGTCCAACTCTCACATCCATACATGACCACGGGAAAAACCATTGCCTTGACTAGACGGACCTTTGTTGGCAAAGTAATGTCTCTGCTGTTTAATATATTATCTACGTTGGTCATAACTTTCCTTCCAAAGAGCAAGCGTCTTTTAATTTCATGGCTGCAATCAGCATCTGCAGTGATTTTGGAGCCCAAAAAAATAAAGTCTGACACTGTTTCCACTGTTTTTCCATCTATTTCCCATGAAGTGATGGGACCAGATGCCATGATCTTTGTTTTCTGAATGTTGAGCTTCAAGCCAACCTTTTCACTCTCCTCTTTCACTTTCACCAAGAGGCTTTTGAGTTCCTCTTCACTTTCCGCCATAAGGGTAGTGTCATCTGCATATCTGAGGTTATTGATATTTCTCCCAGCAATCTTGATTCCAGCTTGTGCTTCTTATTTAATGACAATTAATACAAGATGAAAAAACTGTGAAAACATTCAGCACAGTGCTGGAGACACAAGAGGTATTCAGAACTTACCTCTCTGGTTCTGCCTGTGCTTGCTAAATCATTCCAATGATAATTTGGGGGTGGGGCAAGGTTCAGTATGCTTGCCTGCTAAGTTGCTTCAGTCGTGTCCTACTCTTTGTGACTCCATAGAGCCTGCAAGGCTTCTCTGTCTATGGGATTCTCTAGGCAAGATTACTGGAGTGTGTTGCCATGGCCTCCTCCAAGGGATCTTCCCAACCCAGAGATCGAACCCAGGTCTCCTGCATTGCAGGTGGATTCTTTACCACCAGGCCATCTGGGAAGCCCCAAGATTCAGCATCTCCTAACATAAACAATGGTCTCTGAAGCTCCAAACTATACCCTGTTATTTCTTTATCAAAACAGATGGGTAATTCTCTCAGTGCCGTAGTCATGATAATGCAGACTGTACTCTGTATTTTAGTTTCTTTCTTTCTTTGTTCTGCTGGTAACACTGGAGCCTCTTCCAGGGGAGTGACTAATGCAACTCAACAGAAGCACTTGCAAAATGTTTTCATTTCTCTGATGAGACTCTCATTCAGCTTTTTGTTCCCACCCCCTTTACAAGAACCACCAAGGGGCCATCCTTAATGGAGACCCTGCAGATAACGCTGTTCTGTCAGGAGATTCTTTCAAGCACTTCACAAATAATACAGGACTGGGTGAATAGCTCAGCTTTTCCAGGTCATTAAACCTTGCTTAACTATTTTTCAAATGTTTTGTCATCAATGAAAAAATTCCCAAATGCATTTGGGGCCAAGGACTGGTTCCATTAATATTTCACACTCTGAATGTTTTAGGGATTCATTTATTCTGAACTCATCTGTCAGCTTTTCTCTAAGAGATTTTTGATGCTCCAGGAGCTCCCCCAAGTTCTCTGTGAAAATTGCTACATTTTCTCATCCTTCCTCTGCCTATCTCCTGGCCTCAGACACTATGGATGACCCCAGAAGCTGGATGTCTGCACTTAAGAATGAAAAAAGGGCCCTCACAGCAGGAGTAACTCATGGTAAAATTGTGAAGAATATCGTTGAGATATTTATAAATGGAATTGTGAATTCCATGTGATTTTCCAGGATGAGGCGATGGGATAAATGAACTGTTTCCCTAATAAGATTGTTATCTTTATGTTGGGATGTATCTTTTTAATACCAGGAAGACTTTGGACCCTAGCCCAGAAGATCCTACTTCTGAGAGCTCCCCAGATCAAGCAAGTCTAAAAGATGAAACCCTGGGGTTCTGGCCAAGGTGTTCCTTTCACGGGTCTCTGAGAGGAAGGCTTCTTTGTTCCCATTGAGGATATAATTTGTACTATTATTGCATGTGGGCTAATTTTTGGCTCATGTATCAGATGTAGGGACTTCTCAGAAAATAATTTTCAAATAAAAGTGCCCACTTAGACATAGAATATTTCTCAATCAGTTTGTTCATCCTCAGTGAGTAACCACCTTGAGGAAAACTGAAGCAGAGGGCTCAAACCTTCCAATTTCTCTTGTACCTTCCCCTTAAAGGAGAAGATGTTTTTACAAACACACGCCTTTCTAGGGGACCTCACTAAACCAGCACCCAACTTTCATCATCTCTCAAATTCCTTAACCCAGTAAGAAAACACATGTCTCCAGAAAACTGATCAAGGTTAATGCTAATATAAACAGTGGTAGGACAATAAGAAAACACTTATGAAGAGGGCAATCAGTTCAGTTCAGTTCAGTTGCTCAGTCGTGTCCAACTTTGGGACTCTACGAATCACAGCACGCCAGGCCTCCCTGTCCATCACCCACTCCTGGAGCTTACCCAAACTCATGTCCATCGAGTCAGCGATGTCATCCAGCCATCTCATCCTCCATCAACTCCCTCTCCTCCTGCCTTCAGTATTTCCCAGCATCAGAGTCTTTTCAAATGAGTCAGCTCTTCGCATCAGGTGGCCAGCTTCAACATCAGTCCTTCCAATGAACACCCAGGACTGATCTCCTTTAGAATGGACTGGTTGGATCTCCTTGCAGTCCAAGGGACTCTCAAGAGTCTTCTCCAACACCACAGTTCAAAAGAATCAATTCTTTGGCTCTCAGTTTTCTTTACAGTCCAACTCTCACACCCATACATGACTACTGGAAAATCCATAGTTTGACTAGATGGACCTTTGTCTGCAAAATTATGTCTCTGCTTTTTAATATGCTGTCTAGGTTGGTCATTACTTTCCTTCCAAGGAGTAAGCGTCTTTTAATTTCATGATTGCAATTACCATCTGCAGTGATTTTGGAGCCCAAAAAAATAAAGTCAGAAACCAGAAGCCCTGGATTCTAATTTCAGTTCCATTGTTTGCTAGCTGTGTGACCTTGAATATGTCACTAAACCTCACTGAGTTGTGGAATTCTTATGAGGAAAATGAGAAAATTATTTCTGGACCAAAATTGATGATGGATCTTTAGAAAAGCTTTGGAATTCAGAAAGTAAGCTATACTAATAATAATGTGACACAGTTCAGACAGATCACTTTATTCCCATTTGACAGACTGAAGAAACCAAAACTCAGAAAGATAAACTTATTTTTAATGATTCAAAAATATTAATAAGCAGAACTGAGGCTTGTAACCACATATCTTGAGTTTCTTTTGAATTTTGCATTGTAACATGCCATCTTTCTCCCACAAAGGAAACAAATTAACTGCAGTGTGAATCTCTCATTTTTGTAAGTTATTTTCTTTGATTTTATTGTGATAAGAATATTTACTATGAAATCTCCTCTCAACAAAATTATAAGCATTAACTACAGGAATAGCATTGTTCTGAAGGTCTCTGTTCAGTTGCTAAGTTGTGTCTGACTCTTTGCTACCCCATGGACCGCAGCACTCCAGGCACTTCTGCCCTCAGCTATCTCCCAGCTGCTGCTGTTAAGTCGCTTCAGTCGTGTCCAACTCTGTGCACCCCATAGACAGCAGCCCACCAGGCTCCCCTGTCCCTGGGATTCTCCAGGCAAGAACACTGGAGTGGGTTGCCATTTCCTTCTCCAATGCGTGAAAGTGAAAAGTGAAAGTGAAATCACTCAGTCGTGTCGGACTCTTCCACGACCCCATGGACTGCAGCCCACCAGGCTCCTCTGTCCATGGGATTTTCCAGGCAAGAGCACTGGAGTGGGGTGCCATTGCCTTCTCCAACTATCTCCCAGAGTTTGCTCAAATTCATGTTCATGGAGTTCATGATGTTATCTAACCATCTTATTCTCTGCCACCTTCTTCTTACACCTTCAATGTTTCCCAGCCTCAGAGTCTTTTCCAGTGAGTTGGCTCTTCACATCAGGTGGCCAAAGGATTGGAGCTTCAACTTCAGGATCAGTCCTTCCGATGAATACTCAGGGTTGATTTCCTTTAGGATTGACTGGTTTGATCTCCTTGCAGTCCATGGGACTCTCAAGAGTCTTCTTCAGCACCACAATTTGAAAGTGCCGATTCTTCAGCACTCAGCCTTCTTTAGGGTCCAACCTTCATGTCTGTACATGACTCCTGGGAAAACCATAGTTTTGATTACACAGACCTTTGCCGGCAAAGTGGTATCTTTGCTTTTCAATGTATTGTCTTAGTTTGCTTTCCTTCCAAGGAGCAAATATCTTTTAATTTCGTGGCTGCAGTCACTGTCCACGGTGATTTTGGAGCCCAAGAAAACAAAATCTGTCACTGGCTCCACTTTTTCCCCTTCTATTTGCCGTGAAGTGATGAGATCAGATGCCATGATCTTAGTTTTTTTGAATGTTGAGTTTCAAGCCAGTTTTTTCACTCTCCTCTTTCACCCTTATCCAGAGGGTCTTTGCAGCTGATCTCTAGGACTTATTTAAGTTGCATAACTCAAAACATCACCTCTGTTGAATAGAAACTCATTTCTCCCCACCCCACCCCTGGCCGCCTCCATTCTCTGAGTCAATGACTCTATTCGATGTGTCAGGAGAGTAGAATCATGAGTATTTGTCCTTTTGTGACTGACTGCTTTTGTGGCGTAATGGCCTCAAGGTTCACCCACGTTGTCACCTATGGTAAGATTTCTCTCTTCATTTTTAGCCAACATTGATTTGTCTGTTCTCTATTTCATTCATCTCTGCTCTAGTTTTATTATCTCCATCCTCTACCAACTTTGGCTTAGTATTTCTTTTTCTAATGCCTCAAGCTGTACAGTTAGGTGGTTTATTTGCAAATTTTCTTCTTTTCCACCATGGTCCTTCATTGTCGTGAACATCCACCTCAGCACAGTGTTTGCTTCATCCTCCAGGGTTAGCTGTTTTATATTTTCATCTTTGTTTGTCTCAAGATATTTTCAAATTTCCTTTTTGATTTCTTTTCTGATGCACTGGTTCTTCAGAAATGTGTTTGTCCAATTTCCACATGTTTTTGAATTTAATTTCCACAGGTTTATAAATTTTCCAACTTTTCTACTGATGCTGGTTTCTAATTTCATCCCATTCTAGACAAAAATGACACTTGATACGATTTCCACCTTCTTAAATTTGTTAAGGCCCATCTTCTTGCTTAATATGTTATCTGTCCTTGAGAATGCTCCTTATACACTTAAAAAGGAAAGTATAATCTGTTGCCATGGGTGCAGCGTTCCATATTTATTTGTTAGGTCTGTTTAGTCTATAGTGTTGCTCAAGTCCACTGCTCCCTTATTAATTTTCTGTCTGGATGTTCTAACCATTATTGAAAGTGCAATGTTAAAGTCTCCTACTGATAATGTATTGCTGTCTATTTCTCCTTTCGGCTTTGTCAGTATTTGCTTATATATTTAGGAACTCTGATATTGGGAACATATATACTTTTAATTGTTATATTTTCTGGGTGAATTGGTCATTTTATTATTATATAGTGTTCTTTTTGGCTCTTGCAAAATTATTATCAACTTAAAATAGGCTATTGTAACTGCAAGATGTTTTATGTAAGCCCCATGATAAACACACACAAAAAAGAAAAAGCCTGTAGAAGGTACACAAAAGAAAAAGAGAAAAGAATTAAAGTTTATCAATACAAAAAAGTCAATAAAACACAAATAAAGACACGAGAGAGGAAGCAAGGACAAAAGAACTACAGGGAAAATAGAGAACTATTCACAAAATGGCAACAGTTAGTTCTCTATCAATGATTACTTTAAATGTAAATGGAATAAACTCACAAATCAAAAGACACAAAGTGACTGAGTAGATTTTTTTTTTTTAAAGATTCAACTAAATGCTGTTTATAAGAGACTTACTTTGGATTTAAGAACACACATAGATTGAAAGTAAGAGGATTGAAAAAGACATTTCTTGCATATGGTAACCAAAAGAAAGCAAAGATAGCTATATTTATATCAAGTAAGATAGACCCTAAGTCAAAAATTGCCACAGCTTCCTTATTGATGCCTCCCTTGCGAGATTCACATATACTAAGAAACACAACAGAGTATCTCCGTTGCTTCAGGTACTTTGTATTTACCTTTTCATCTCAGCATGGCTATAAAAGAATATCTGTTCACGCAGGTGTTACTCTTTAAGCAGGTCTTTTTGGTGCAACCAGTCGAGGTTTGGCAGCTACAAGCTTAGGGACAGACCATGACGTGGGGATGTGGGGAGAGCTAAAGACGCCGTGGAAAGAGGGGTGAATCGTGTGCACGAACTGAGGCACAAGATCAGGAGCGGGGTGGGCTGATGAGGACCTCTGCTCGCATGACGTGCAGTAGAAACAAAGCCGGAAGGCTTAAAGGCTTCTATTTAGACCACATCATATTGTTCGCAGACTGACTACATCAAAATAGTCACACCAAAGTGCCCTAGCTTCATTTGCCAGTCCGCTCCCACAGTGGGATTTCATAAGCCTCGTAGGTCTTACCCCTCTACCAGTCCCCTTCCGTATATCCCGACCCTTTCTCAGAACCGCCCCACACTCTCCAAAGCTTGTGGGCTTGACCTGGACATTCTGTGTCTCTGCTCCCTGTTTGTTTGGTTTGTTGGTTTTTTTTTCCAGGATGCATTGCAAAATCTGTCCCATTTATCTCCATTTTCCCCATGCTCTGATCTCTTCCCTTATTCCCAAGTATCCTTATTAATTCTTACATGAAGAGAGCTACATAATATGGATACTTTAGAAAAATCAGTGTAGTCTGCGCATACAGTAGGCAGTCAACTGGTAACTGATTTAAAACAAGACCAAAGTGAATTGCAAGATGAACTCTCGACGAAAACACCTCTGCTTTTGGAACATCTGCCTGGTCTCTCCTGGAGTCCACAGTCCTTTTTGTACCAGAACCGCATACAAACACACACCACGTACTCCATTAGGAGGACACAAGCTGTGCGTGAGGGTGTGAGGGAGAGTTTATTTCCACAACAAGCAGAACATCAAAATAGCTTCAGAGCCCATTGCAGCAGGAGCTTCAGCTGCAAGATAAAGAACAGGCTAGCAGGGATGTGAATGGGAAGGGAAAGAAAACAAATCCGCAACGAAAAAAGAAGGGACCCTGGGCTGGGCAGGAGGAGAGAAGGAGGGAGGCACAGATGACACACCCTGTATTTCCACATCAGAGCAAACCACAGAGGTTGCTGAAGAAAGAAGGCAAATCGCATCCATGAATCAAAATTATAATTGGAGAACGTGTGTTCAAAATAATTAATGCAAATTTGTTTTTTAAAAAAAGGGGGCTGATGTCAGTGTTTCTTCCCTCAAAGTAGAAAGTCCAGAAAGGAAGAAACCCAAGACGGACTGGTACCACCATGCCCATCAAGTGTAAATGGCAGACAGACTGGTGGGGGTCGGAAGAGTACGAAGTAATAGTGATCAGCTGGGCCTTCCCATCAAACTGGAGTCCAAATCACAGCTGTGTGACTTGGGGCAAGTCATTGAGTGCCCCCAACCTCAAAGCAAAGGTAAAGTGGCTTCCTTGAAGGACCAATTACATAATCAAAACTCCATCATGCAGAGTCTAAAAAAGAATAACCAGGAAAACTAAGGCAAATCTTAAAACAAATGGGAAAACACCTCAGAGCCTTCTGCAGAATAAAGAAAAAAAATAGTAAACTATTAATCTCCATTCATGAAGCTTTCCGGGTTTTAAAAAGCCCCTTGATAGCTGTTGCTTACAACTGCCTTGTATGGTGGGAGACACAGGGATTATTGGTGGTGGGGATGCAGGCAAAGAGAACAGAGCTGGACTCCGCTGAGCTCAGAGCCTGCACCTGAGACCTGCTGACTGCCGGCCTTGAACACCTCCTCACCTGTTCAGCTCCGAATCCATGAAGTGTGAGTAACAATGGTTCTTATGTCGTAAGATGGTGGACGGGATTAACTGAATCAATACTAACATGCTTAGAATAGTGCACGGAATATATTAGGAGCTCAATGAATATTAACTCTTAGTCAAAGTGTCAGTCGTTCCATTGTGTCCGACTCTTTGTGACCCCATGGACTGTAGCACGCCAAGCCCGTCAGGTCCCTCTGTCCGTGGGATTTTCCAAGTGACAATACCGGAGTGGGTTGCCTTTCCCTTCTCCATTCTTATTTTATAGAACAGCAAAAGCAACTCAGTCTCAGAGAGACTTAGATATGTGCCCAAGGATTCGCAGGGAAGAAGTAGGGATCTGGGCCCAAATTCAGGACACTAGACCTCAAGGTCAAGGAACTATCTATCTGTCTGCAGAAACATCTTCCTAGATCCCTGCTGATAACCTGTTGTGGATAAGACATTCAATATCTTCAGGGATTCGAGCTTCACCAAGGTAGTTGCAAGGAAGGGAAGTAGGAGAAATCTGCTGATGGATCCAAAGAGCAGAGCTGGGCCAGTGGAGGCATGAAAGACGCTGTGTGAAAGAGTGGGCAGGCTTCCAGGAGGGCGTGCCTTCTGCGCGGAAGCTGTCCCTCAGCTCCGCTTCACACTGCGCCTGCCCAAACCCTACACATCCTCAGACATAACACCTGGAGTCTCAGAACACCAAACGAAACCAAGGGGAGGTCATGTGTGTGTGCAGGTGTGTTTGTGTTCTGTATCTATCGATCTGTGAATCTGTGTGTGTATGTTTGTACGTAGGAATGAATGTGTGTATGCCTGTATGTAATATACATATGTGAATATCTTTAGTTTATGGAATTGTCTCATGCACAAAACTGACAATTTCAAAATCCATAGGGCAGGCTGACAGACTAGGAACACAGGTAAAAGTTGATGCTGTAGTCTTGAAACGGAGTTTCTTCTTCTTTGGAAACAGTTTTTTGTCCCTGAGGCCCTCACCAGACGGCTCTGGCCCACCCGCATTATCCAGGGGAAGCTCCTTTACTTAGAGTAAACTGTTGGTCGACGTTAAGCACACCTGCCAACACCTCCACAGAGCCACTCACATAAACGCGGTTCAGTAACTGGGTGCCTGAGCCTGATGGTGCTGGCACATCCAGTTCACCACAGATGTCAGCCCAGACACTCCTTCCTTGAGCATAGCTTCCCTGGCCCCTCAAGCCAGATCAAAGCCCCCGACCACACTTTGATGGCAGCCTGTAGCTCTCCTCCAAGATATGCACTAAAATGACCATATGATTATTTGTTTATGGTGTAAGTACCACTATGGCAGGGTTTCTGGTGGCTCAGCAGTGAAGAATCCACCTGCAATGCAGGAGGATCCAGGTTTGATCCCTGGATCAGAACGATCCCTGGAGGACGAAATGGCAACCCATTCCAGTATTGCCTGGGAAATGTCATGGACAGAGGATCCTGGTGGGCTATAGTCCATAGGGTCATGAAAAGATTCGGACACGACTTAGTGATTAAACAACAACAACCACTGCTATGGTGGGGACTGTTTCTGTCTTTCGGACTCATGGAGCCTATGCAGTGTCTCCTCTCAGAGCTGATTCACATTTAGCTGAATGCATGAAAGTTCACCTTTTTTGAGAATTGTTCTCTAGAGGCCATGATGGCAACTTAAAAATGGATGCATGGGTCTCTCTCATTCTAAAATCTCTATTTATTCTCTTTAAACCTGCTTATCACCTTCCAGAAATTTTGTAAAATTGATCTGGAAGAAATATTGTTTCCTTCTTAGAATAGAGAAATCTGACCAACTGTTTTCTTCCCACGTGGATGGGAAGCTCGGCCTTTGGGGAGTCAATGGAGCGTGATAAGAGGGATGGTGTCAAAACTCTGGAGAGAAATGTTCAGACCAGTTTTTTCCTTCCTATTTTCTTCTGTGCTCGATAACTCCTCTTCATGTATTAATTGCCTGATTGGTCCCTTTGTTCCTTGAACATCTTTAGATCCTTAGTTCAGAGTAAGTTCCCTTGTTATCAGCGTTAGCCGGGCCTGAGTCAGTGTTTAGTGCAAGTTTGGGTGAGTTTAATCCTGGCGTCCTCAGGAAAACAGCTGAATGCTGCTGCGTCTCCAGTGTTTAGGGTGGTGGAGCTCCATTCTTCAGGGGGCAGAATTCAGAGATGTGGTGGAAGTTCGCCAGGCAAAAGGAAGAGACCAGCAGTGAGGACTGCTTAACTGAAGGCACATTTGTCTGAAGTAAGGGTTACAGAAAACCTGGCCAAATTTTATTGACTTGCCTGTTTTCTTGGGGAGCAAAGTGAGGGTTTTATTTGGAAAAGTTCCTTAATAAATGCGTGGGAAGGAAGATGGGGCCACACACGTGACTATCGGCTGGTACCAAAGTAGCAGTTGAGGAAGAGGTCAATTGCTCTTTATAAAGAAGGAGAATTATTGGGCGGGCCAAAACACTTGTTCAGATTTTTATGATTGTGCTTATGGAAAAATCCAAATGAACCTTTTGGCCAACCCAATATCTGAGATTTCCTTGACAATGCAGGTGTGGGGAAGAGCATGTGCCTGGTGGAAGGCTGGAAGTGGAGGACGCGGCTTCTCCTCACCCGGCAACACAGGCACACACAGGGACGCCCTCGAGACATCAGCAGCGGCTGCCTAATATACAGGAACCTGGAATGAGGCACACTTGTGATTATTCTAGAAGTCAAGATGAAGCTGAGCCTCGCATCAGGGTAGAAATGATGCTCAAGTTAGTTCTCAACAATGCAGGAGCTCCGAGTCCCAGGTGGCGCTACGGATGTAAGCGTACCAGAAATTCCCAGGTGTCTTGGGAAAGGCTTGGGTATCCACAAAACGAAGAATAAATGGCTTTATCTGAATCTCAGAGCAGTTGACAACTCGCTAATGAACAGGGTAATGTATTTACCTCATTTGATCACCGTCACCACTCCACACAGCACATGATCATCCCCACATTACGGATGATCTGGGACTAGCACTCATGGAGATCAACTCACACAGCTAGACTGAGACAGACTCAGGGCTAGAACCCAGGCTGCCTGACCACGAATCCCATCATAAAGATAACTTACATGCCATGCCTGCAGATGTTCTGGGGGCTTTTTATTCTTTAACTCATTTAATCTCTAGTTTCCATATAGGAAACTGGATGGCAGAGGAAGTAAATGGCTTTCCCAGGGTCAGGCAGCTGGTAATAGAACTGGATTCACACGCATGCAAGCTGTGCCAGCCTGCAGGAGTTTAACAACTAGGATGTCCCCCCTTCTGCCTTCCTACCATGCCCCGCCACCTGCAACCAAGCATTCTGCTGTTTACTCCTTTCCAGCACCAGACAGCATCCTTGTCTTCCCTCTGTCTTAACTGTTATCTCCCTGCAGCCAGTTATCAGCTTATATCTCCCTGCTGCTGGCTGCTCCATACGTTATTACACTTTCATATCTCACATGTCCTTGCATTCAGTTTTGATAGGCATCCAGTTTATGAAAGGCCAGACCGATGGTTTATGCTTTGTATTTCAAAAATATTTGCATTAGAAATTCCAAAACCCCAACCAGAGGAAAATAAATTAGCAACTAAAAACACCGTAGGTGTCAGGTCAATAGCTTCTGAAAGATACTAGACACAACTGTTTGAAGCTTTTGTTAGAAACCCCATCCAGCTGTTCATCTACTGATTTATTCATTCAACAAATTTTTATTGAGCTTCTGCTACAACAGGAAGAAGTGGATGAGATACAGGGATGATAAGGACACAAGCCTTGACTGTAAAGAGATCATATTCCCCCAGGGAAGCAGAAATCTATTTAAAATGGAGAATTTTGTAAGAGGGATTTTTAAGGGAACAGGTTATCTGCATAGGTAGTGAGATCACTGTTAATGGAAGTATTCAGGAGCCCAGGCCACCCCTTGGATAGGATAATCATAAATGGAATTCAAGCATCAGATGTTTGTTTAGACCAGACCAACTTTAACTTCCCTAGAAATATTGAGAGTCTATAAGAAAAAAGCAGGACTAGCCCAAAGATAATAGGATCTATCAGAGGCACTATAACACAGAACATTGAAGAATTAATTCCAACTAGTGGAAATAGGGAAGGTTCACACAGTATGGGGGAAGTGAACAAAGAGGTGGTTAATTTGAAGCCAACAGACTCAGAGATTTCAAGGTCCTTTGGTTTCAAAAGTTGTTCAAACTTTCTGAACTTTAGTCTCCTAATCTTCAAAACACATTAATTTGCCTTCCCCTACCCATTTCTGCCTGCTTCTATGAGGATCAAATGAATGGTACATAAAGTATAAAGTAATATGCAAATTTAAAATGTTATGTAAATATAATGTCAAATTAAAAGCTTAATACAAAGGGACCAAATATTAATGGGGAAATTTCAGGCATCAATAGGCAGGTGTGTGCAGTGCTCAGTCATGTCCAACTCTTTGCGACTCTATGGACTGTAGTCCGTCAGGCTCCTCTGTCCATGGTATTTTCCAGGCAAGAATATTGGAGTGGGTTGTCATTTCCTGCTTCGGGAGATCTTCCCAACCCAAGGTTCAAACCTGGGTCTCCTGCATTGCAGGTGGATTCTTTACCGCTTAAGCCATCAGGGAATAGATAGGATGCATATTTTAATTGAGAACTTTCCTTGAAAATTTCATACCCTAAACTATACCACATAACACTAAAATAGAACATCATTCTTCAATTGACCACAATTCTGGTATTAGCATACTGTTTTCTTGGTGGCCTTGGGCAAGATCACTCAATTCCTTCTTTCATTTTACCCTATGTTGGTCTTTCCAAAACCTATTTTCCATCCTGCCATATAAAAATAAATATTTTCCTATTTATTGATTCTCCCATTGCTAAGGCAGACCCACGGAAAAGAACAGGTGTGGGAAGTAAAATGTGTTTTCATCTGTGCAAAGATACACTAAAGTTAAGATAGACACAGAATCTCAAATATCAAGGACAAATATGTAACATTTCTAAGTGCGATTCTGCCAGAGTCCACTGAGCACTTAGTGTGGTCAACCATGCTTGGGGACATGGAGGTGAATGGGACATAGTTTCTGCTCTCAAGGAGCCCGTATATCGATGAACACTCTCTGAAAGTGATCAAAAGAATAGAGTAGATTATATGGATCGTAAATCAAGATAACTATCCCAGTCCTGAAGTTGATGCCGATTTGCTAGTTGGTTTCTTTTTAGACATCTTATTGCTTTGTGTCCATCCTTTGTCCACACTAGAGGAAAATCCATAAAACATTGTTTTAAAACTTGTTGGAAACATTTTCCCCCTACCAACCAACCACTGGCGAGTCCTAATAAAAGAATAAAAGGAAAATAACATTCAACCTCTATGATGAATCATTTATGCACTAATTATACAGCAACTTTATTCTGCAACTTACATAATGAAAAGAAAATACTTGAATAAATAATATATATATCAGTTCAGTTCAGTCGCTCAGTCGTGTCCGACTCTTTGCGACCCCATGAATCACAGCACGCCAGGCCTCCCTGTCCATCACCAACTCCCGGAGTTCACTCAAACTCATGTCCACAGAGTCGGTGATGCCATCCAGCCATCTCATTCTCTGTCATCCTTGTCTCCTCCCACCCTCAATCCCTCCCAGCATCAGAGTCTTTTTCAGTGAGTCAACTTGTCGCATGAGGTGGCCAAAGTATTGGAGTTTCAGCTTCAGCATCAGTCCTTCCAGTGAACATCCAGGATTGATCTCCTTTAGAATGGACTGGTTGGACCTCCTTGCAGTCCAAGGGACTCTCAAGAGTCTTCTCCAACACCACAGTTCAAAAGCATCAATTCTTCGGCGATCAGCTTTCTTCACAGTCCAACTCTCACATCCATACATGACCACTGGAAAAACCATAGTCTTGACTAGACGGACCTTGGTTGACAAAGTAATGTCTCTGCTTTTTAATATGCTATCTAGGTTGGTCATAACTTTCCTTCCAAGGAGTAAGCGTCTTTTAATTTCATGGCTGCAATCAGCATCTGCAGTGATTTTGGAGCCCCCCAAAATAAAGTCTGACACTGTTTCCACTGTTTCCCCATCTATTTCCCATGAAGTGATGGGACCAGATGCCATGATCTTCGTTTTCTGAATGTTGAGCTTCAAGCCAAACTTGAATAAATTATATATATATATATATATATATATATATATATTCCCTTTATCCAAATCGACTAATGACTTCGTTTTGACCTTGCCTGGATTTGGAATGATTGTCTGCTGGAACTACATAATGGAAAGATACAGAGATTCCTGGCTAAGAGCTTCCTGGTGGGATGTTCAATTTGTTAACAGTAAGAAAAAAAAGCTACTCCTGTCACAGTACAGTAATGTGTTGTTGTTGTTGTTGAGTCTCTAAGTTGTGTCCAACTCTTTGCAACTCCTTAAACTGCAGCATACCAGGCTCCTCTGTCCTCCACTATCTCCCAGGGTTTGCTCAAATTCATGTCCATTGAGTTGGTGATGTTATCTAACCATCTCATCCTCTGCTGCCCTCTTCTCCTTTTGCCTTCAGTCTTTCCCAGAAGCAGGGTCTTTTCCAATGAGTTGACTCTTTGCATTAACTGGTCAAAGTATCAGAGCTTCAATCTTAGCATCAGTCCTTCCAATGAATAGTCAGGGTTGATTTTCTTTAGGATTGACTGACCTGATCTCCTTGCATTCCAAGCGACTCTCAAGAGTCTTCTTTAGCACCACAATTTGAAAGCACAGATTCTATGGCACTCAGCCTTTATGGCCCAACTTTCATATCCATATGTGATTACTGGAAAAACCATAGCTTTGACTATGCGGACATTTGTTGGCAAAGTGATGTCTCTACTTTTTAACACACTGTCTAGGCTTGTCACAGCTTCCCTTCCAAGGAACAAGCGTAGGGTAATGTACATTCCAACTATTCCTAGCAGTTGTTTTCATCTCTCTCTCTTTGCTCCCTTTCTCACACACACACGCGCGCTCGTGCACAAACTCTAGTGAGAGTTCAGTTCAGTTCAGTCGCTCAATAGTGTCCGACTCTCCGTGACCCCATGAATCACAGCACGCCAGGCCTCCCTGTCCATCACCAACTCCCAGAGTTCACTCAAACTCATGTCCACAGAGTCGGTGATGCCATCCAGCCATCTCGTACTCTGTCGCCCCCTTCTCCTCCCGCCCCCAACCTTTCCCAGCATCAGAGTCTTTTCCAGTGAGTCAACTCGTCGCATGAGGTGGCCAAAGGATTGCAGTTTCAGCTTTAGCATCAGTCCTTCCAATGAACACGAATGGACTGGTTGGATCTCCTTGCAGTCCAAGGGACTCTCAAGAGTCTTCTCCAGCACCACAGTTCAAAAGCATCAATTCTTTGGCGATCAGCTTTCTTGACAGTCTAACTCTCACATCCATACATGACCATGGGAAAAACCATTGCCTTGACTAGACGGACCTTTGTTAGCAAAGTAATGTCTCTGCTTTTTAATACAGTATCAAGGTTAGTCATAACTTTCCTTCCAAGGAGTAAGCATCTTTTAATTTCATGGCTGCAATCAGCATCTGCAGTGATTTTGGAGCCCAAAAAAACAAAGTCTGACACTGTTTCCATTGTTTCCCCATCTATTTCCCATGAAGTGATGGGACCAGATGCCATGATCTTTGTTTTCTGAATGTTGAGCTTCAAGCCAACCTTTTCACTCTCCTCTTTCACTTTCATCAAGAGGTTTTCTAGTTCCTCTTCTAGTGAGAGTAAAAGGCTTCAATTGGCTGCTAGTTGATTACTGTACTGATTAAGCCTGGGGTTCAGTGGTCTAAGACAGGGCTCCCCAACTTCTGTGTTCTGATGCCTGATGATCTGAGGTGGGGCTGATGCAAGAACAATAGAAATAAAGTTCACAATAAATGTAATGCCCTTGAATTGTCCCAACATCATCACCCCCACCAGGTCCATGGAAAAATTGTCTTCCACGAAGCTGGTCCCCAGTGCCAAAATCATTGGGGACTGCTGGTCTAAGGCAAGGAGAAGTGAGCTGTCAGCAGGAACCTACCTGTATAATTCCTGTTTGCTGCCTACTCGTTATTCATAATACCACTTGCCACATTGTATCAGAACCCATGATACAATTATGTGCTTCAACAGAAGTAGGTACCATCTCAGCTCAAGTCATTGCATCCTGAGTAGCATGAGTCCATCAGGGGACCCCTATTCTTGCCGATTAATTAACCAAAGACTTGTTACTCAGTATTGGTCACTGAGACATGGAAGGATGCTCTACCCTGGGGCTTTTAGACAAGGATATTTCAACCCTAAGAGGGAAAGAGAAGAGGGTGGTACTTTCATGCCTCTGAATGCATGATGTCTGAAAGTGACACCTGGACCATCTGTCGCCAGTCTATGGAGCCCGGAGGACCACAGAGAAGTGGGCCAGGAGCACCTGCAACCCATTCTACCTGTGGAATTCTCATTATAAGGTGGGATAAGATGTGCCCTTCAGCCTCAAGCCATCCCTATTTATACCCTCTGTCACCAGCAGCCCAAATCTTCCTGACGCATATCCTTATCATATGCTCATAATGAGTTGGCGCCTCACTGGCATTTTGAACTCTGACTGTCAATAGTAACACAGGCAGAAGCATCTGACTAGTTTCACAGCAAAGCCTTCCAAAGGCCCCCACAAGGGGATTATTGTTTATGTTTGAAATGTAGTGTATCCTGTTTGTGGTAGTGTTTACAAGAATCTATGCGTGTCTTAACACACATAGAACTGTACAGCCCCCAGAAATGAATACTACTGCATTTGAAAACAGAAAGACCCCACAAGGGTAGAACACAGATTCAAACCTCCATTTGTCTCACCCCAAAGCCAACTGCTTCTAAGTACTTGTCAAGTCCAATATAAATAGCTCCATACTTAAAGCCAGGAG
Source organism: Moschus berezovskii (assembly GCF_049115385.1). Classification (NCBI taxonomy): domain Eukaryota; kingdom Metazoa; phylum Chordata; class Mammalia; order Artiodactyla; family Moschidae; genus Moschus; species Moschus berezovskii. The sequence goes on from NC_142466.1 coordinate 116,550,514, forward strand.
GCTGCGGTTTAAATCCTAGCTCTACTACTTGATTAGCTCCATACTTAAAGCCAGGAGGCTGCAGTTTAAACCTTAGCTCTGCCACTTGATAACTCCATGACCTTATGCATTCCTCTTCTCCAATTGAATTTATTTTCTCAACTACCAAGTGCAGATTATAATTGTCTGCCTCTTCCAACTTTGAGAGGGAGTGTATTGAACAAGAAAATGATTTGGGAAACATTTTTCAATATGTAGTGAAAAGCACAAATATTTTCTATCATAACTGTTTGAAAAATACCCACTCTTCCAGAAGTACTCAGGCTGAAATCCTCTCATGCCTCTGGATTAAGCCAAGGAGAGAAAGCTTATGGTGTGACTACTGTCACCATCTTTAGCCTGAACCCAGGGGACCACCAGCCGTGGCACTCTTCCATAGGGTCCTTATTTATGGCTCAGAAGCCCCCTCAACTCTGTTCCAACTGGAGTTGGTCCTTGGGTTAAAACCGTTTAGCAACTTCTGGGCTATACTTCCAGTTTCCTCCAGTCCTATTCAGCATTTTCCCTTAACATGTCTTTTCTTTTTTTCTTTTCAGTTAATAGAAACCCAGCTTTTTAGTTTAGCATGCTGAAACCCAGAAATAAAAGCCTACATTTCTCAGACTCCCTTGCAGCTAGTTGCAGCTGTACGACCAAGTTCTAGATGCAAGTGGGTGCTACGTGGAACTTCCAGAAAGGCCACTGAAGGAGAGCAGATTCATCTTACAGCCTTTCAGCCCTTCTACCTTTGTGCTTTTTACAACTTGTATTAGGAACGTAATGGACAAAGACCTAGACGCCATATATAACTGTGGACTTGCCTGAGGATGAAATCAATATCCTAGAAGGGTAAAGTAGAAGGACAGAAGCCTGTATCCTTAATCACGCTTTGGAGGCATTACAACAGCCATGAAAACCATCTATATATTTCTTTTAAATAAAGTATAATATGTAATTTAATTTAATAATAAGTAGATTTAAAAAGTAAATGAATTTAACTTAATCCACTTTGTGGATCTCTGTGGATCTTCAGTTCAGTTCAGTTCAGTCGCTCAGTCGTGTCCGACTCTTTGAGACCCCATGAATCACAGCACGCCAGGCCTCCCTGTCCATCACCAACTCCCGGAGTTCACTCAAACTCATGTCCATCGAGTCGGTGATGCCATCCAGCCATCTCATTCTCTGTCATCCCCTTCCCCTCCTGCCCCCAATCCCTCCCAGCATCAGAGTCTTTTCCAGTGAGTCACCTCTTTGCATGAGGTGGCCAAAGTATTAGAGTTTCAGCTTTAGCATCAGTCCTTCCAATGAACACCCAGGACTGATCTCCTTTAGAATGGACTGGTTGGATCTCCTTACAGTCCAAGGGACTCTCAAGAGTCTTCTCCAACACCACAGTTCAAAAGCATCAATTCTTTGGTGCTTATCGGAGAAGGAAATGGCAACCCACTCCAGTATTCTTGCCTGGAGAATCCCATGGATGGAGGAGCCTGGTGGGCTACAGTTCACGAGGTCGCAAAGAGTCGGACACGAATGAGCAACTTAACTTTCTAGTTTTCTTTACAGTCCAACTCCCACATCCATACATGACTACTGGGAAAACCATAGCTTTGACTAGACAGATTTTTGTCACCTAGTGACCAGATACTTGACATTAACCCCATTTCATGGGTAGTGACACTGAGACTCAGAGAGGTAAAGTAAATGGCTCATCTTCAGATACACATAATAAGGCGTGAATCCAGGATTCCATGCAACTCTGTCTCTATCAAAAGCCATGTCTTTTCCATGACACCATAGAAACTGAGTTAATAACAAGTTTGGTTACACAGCTAGCAAAACATCTCAATAAGTGTTGAGAGAATACATAACAAATAGCTGTGCTGAATACAATTACTAGGTAGGGATTTCTTGGAACAACTCTGCATACTTGATGACTTTTTAAGCACTAGATTTGAAGAGCATGAAACGCATGAGTCATGACTTTTAGGGAACAGATGGTTAGTGGTCTGTGTTATTTCGGTGACAAAGTTTCAAGCCGACTAAGGATAACAGTAACACTGGTCTCTTGATGTTTGTCATCTTCAGGGCTCAATTCTTCCTCATAACTGCTGCCTCAGCATCTCTGCTCTGAAATCATACCCTGATGGTCATTCAGCTGAAGTTGTCTTTTCATTGGATCGTTTTTGTGAAAGGCATTCCCAGTGATGTTTGTATTCACTAACATTCCGTGGATTTCTCATTGCCCATATCCTAAAACCTTTTCTTCAGAAATGTCAGGGAAACATTTAAGACTGTTTCTCAGGATTTTTGGCTCTGAGTTTTAAAAATCACCAGTTATGGAGTCTCAGTGCTGGAATGATATTGGAGATCATAATGAAAGCTGGCATTTACACTGTATTCACTTTGGTCCAGAGATTTTGCATGGATTATCTTATTTAATCCTCTATCAACACCATAAATTAAAGGGTATTGTTACCACCAATTGGCAAATTATAGAGGAGGCTGGGTGATGCCACAGAAAGGAAAATGTTAGATTTGAGATTATCACCCAAACAAAGATTATTGGAAGAGATCTTGAAAGTTGAGAAGGTATAGTTATGGAAGGCATTTTAATGGCTGCCTCAAACACCACCCACAAACATCTTTGGTTTACTCTAGTAAAGGTTTACTGCTTATTCCTCTTGTAGTTCACTGATGGTTGACCAGAATCTGGACTCCATGTTAACGTACAAGTATCCAAGCTCTTCCACTGAAAGACTCCATCATCTTCTAATGCCTGAGTGTCCACCTCCGGATCACCTGCATTTGACCCAGAGAGAAGGGAAAAGAGAAATTCAGTGAAGGTTTGCACAAAAGGTTTTAGCAGCCTAATCTGCATAGAGCAAACATCTTTGTTGTTGTTTAGTCACTAAGCGTGTCCAACTCTTTCACGACCCCATAGACTGTAGCCCACCAGGCTCCTCTGTCCACGGGATTTCCCAGGGAAGAATACTGGAGTGGGTTGCCATTTCCTTCTTCTGAGGGATTGAATCTGCCTCTCCTGCATTTCAGGAGGATTCTCTCCCAGAAGTAAAATGAAATCGGTGTAGTGAAACATCATATATTCTCTATCACAGTAGATATTTGATGTTGGTGTGATGGTGGAAAAGGGAAGGGATAAGGAAATGTCAGATAAAGCGATAATTTGGGAAAAAGCATAGTGGTCTGAAAAATGCAGTCAAGTTTGAGGAAACCAGCAATAATTTTATATGGTGGAAATCTCAGTTGGTGATTTGAGTGATGATCTGAGGTGCCTGATAATTCAGGGACTTGGAACATATACTAAGGAATCTGGACTTTATAGCTAAAGGGAGCTTTGGGGAGTTTTCTCCAGTGGACAGCAAGATCGTGTGTTTGGGAGGATTCCGTGATTTAGAACAATCATTCTGTGAACAGCACAGGTTGGTGGCTAGAGAGAACAGACAAGAGGCCAAGAGTTCGCTTAGCGCAGGATAGAGTCACAGATGTGCGGTGCCATGAGGATATTTACAATGATGTCAGAAAGAAGATGGATGACATGAACCAGATTAGGGAGGTAGAAGCATAGAATTATAGGAGTTGACAAGTGACCGTATTCTCTTTATTACCCAATTCAGCTTTGCAATGGAGGTAATTATTATCTCCATTTTATAGATGAAAAATCTGGCCTCGATATAGTTGAAAGACTTGCCAAAGTCAAACAATTACTTCCTATCTGAGCCAAGAGTCCATCTGTATCCAGCTCTACAGCTCCTGTCTTTCCATTTCACCATCTAGAAACCTCAACTATGCCCTGTCTGTAAGAGCCAATTGCATATCTTTGAACGCTCACTCCTACCCTCTTTGCATATCCTGCTTCTCAGGAGAAAATACTCCAGATTTCTCCAATAGTGCCTTATATCCCCTAGCCTAAGTTTCTTCAGCCTTCCGGTCACATGTATCTAGATGAATTTCAAACAGCCCAGGTCCACTTGGGCAGGAGGAGAAGGGGGTGACAGAGGATGAGATGGTTGGACGGCATCACCAACTCAGTGGACATGAGTCTGAGCAAACTCCAGGGAAGCCTGGGGTGCTGAAGTCCACGGGGTCACAAAGTGCTGGACATGACTTACTGAACGAGCAGCAATGAACAGCAGCTCACACTTGAGCTAGAGAGATCCTCCTGAAACCAGTGCTGTAACTGTGAGGTAAAACACTGAAGCAGATGCTCCACTAGTTTTCCAACTCATCAAAAACACATAGAAACCAGACAGCTCACAAGTACTTTCTAAAGTAATTTTATTATTCTTATTATCTTGGTGATTCTACTGCAAAAAATTCTTTTATTTTGGTGTGAGTGATCACACTTACAAAACTTGATGAGCCATTAATTCTTTCAAAATATGGTTAACGCTTTGCTTGTATTGGGCTAGTTCCACCAATCCATTTGTTGGTATACAGACAGTTGTATGACTTCCCTGGTGGCTCAGACGGTAAAGCGTCTGTCTACAATGCGGGAGACCCAGGTTCGATCCCTGGGTTGGGAAGATCCCCTGGAGAAGGAAATGACAATCCATTCCGGTAACATTGCCTGGAAAATCCCATGGATGGAGGAGCCTGGTAGGCTACAGACCATGGGGTCACAAAGGTTTGGACGCAACTTAGCAACTAACAACAGCAACAGCACACCGACTGGTAAATTCTTTAGACAAGTAAGTAGTAACAGCTCCTCACAAATGGTTTTGAAAAGGAAGAGAATATACGACTTAGATCCCAGCTCATGAAACCCCCAACATTAAAACCTACACCTCCTCTGGTTTTTCCATTATCAATGAGTGTTGTCTATCAATTCTTACCCAGTTGTCAGGCTACAAAGCTGGGACTCATATTTAATTCATCTCTTTGGGTCATCTCTCACATTTAATTAATCATTAAATTGATTCAACTTTCTTAAAAAACTCAAAGTCAAACAGTTTTTTATTTCCACTGTCATTGCCCTAGCCCATGACACAATTGTTTCTTCAATAATTGTAGCAAGCTCCTAATTAGGCTCCTTGAAATTTGTCTTTGCCTTAATCTAGCATCCCCTCTGCAGCCAGAATGTAGATCTGGTCAACCTGTTCTAAAGTGTCAATCTGTTCTCATCATATACCTGATTGAAACTCTCCAGGGCCCTTCCCACAAATACACGCAGACATGGTATGCAATTCACTCTGTTATGTGCTCAGGGTTTATAGCTCCAGCCACCCAAAATCCACCTGCCAATGCAGAAGACATGGGTTCAATCCCTGGGTCAGGAGATCCCCTGGAGAAGGAAATAACAACTCACGCCAGTATTCTTACCTGAGATATCCTGTAGACAGAGGAACCTGGTGAGCCACAGTCCATGGGGTCAAAAAAGAGTTGGACATGACTTAGCGACTAAACAATAGCAACAACCTTCTCACCACCTCCTTCATTCTCTCACTCCAGCCATACAGAACACCTTTGAGTTGCCCAATAGTAACCTGGTTTTTATTCTCATATCCAGTTTATCTGCCTGCAGTTCCTTCTGTCTGTAATACTTCCACTTACCTTTTTTCCCTGTTAACTCCTATTTATTCTTCAGATCTCAGTGTGTCTCTTATTTCCTCTATAAATCCTTCTTTCCCTGACTCCCAAAACTGAGTCTGAATTCCAGTGCCTTCTCTGTCCTCTATTTACTTTACCAATCGCCATGTCCTTGGTGCCTAGTGTTATTTGCTGACACAGTGTCATCCCGCTGGAAATATTTTTTGGATGTCTTCAGTTTCATAAAAACACAAACAAATCCTTCCTTAGAAAAGAAGACACAGCCAAGAAAGACCTTGTCTGTCTTTAGGATCAATGTGTTGTGTTAATGGAAAAGATCTCCAAGGTAAAATATAGCCCAAGGAAAAGGGAAAAACAAAACTGAAAAAGAGCAGAAGATTGTGGGCTCCGTGGCAGACAGTTGAGACAAGGGAGTCGGCTTGGGCTCAGATGATGGGGCAGAGTCGCTTCACTCCTCCCCCAAGCCGCAGGGACGGTGGTGACGTGGCTTTAAATGCTTCGAGTCCCAGTGAGTGTTTGATGTATTTGTTCGTTTGTCCCCTCGTTCACCGATTCACCCATCCAGTCTCCAAACGATGCTAAGCATCATCTAAGTGCCAGACATCAGCCTAAGAACCCTGAATTCTGAAGGGATACCTAGAAAATGCATGCATTTAGAATATATAATTTTAAAATAACATGCAGAAGATCCTCAATAGAGATCCACGTACAAAAACTCCACCTAGCTCAGTCTGGAGGAGTCAGAAAGTCCTGATCTGGACACATGAGGGCTGTCGCCTACCCTAAGCCTTACTGTCTTTCTTGCTCTAATCCTCCCCTATATCTGAGATGGTTTTCTTCAGTGAAGACTCTTAGAAGCAGCCTAGGACCTTTTAGACACTGAATTATAGTTTTAGATGTAAATGTGGCCATGAGGAATAGATAGGTCATGTGGTTCTCCATTGTTTGTAGGATAAAAACTGTCGAAGAAAGGAACTCATATCAAGATTCTAAAACAGGGGTTCAACTATCTGTTTAAATGTGTCTTTGATCTGGTTATTTGTTCTCTCTGAGTCTCAGATATTCTCATCTGTAAAAGAGAAATAGTCACCCATAAACAAAAACTATCGGAGTTGGAAGAGCTCTTTGAGATGCTCTACAAAACATCTAAAGGATGTCAATGGGTTTTTCTCAGAAACAGAATCCTTAGATCATATACATTTTGGTATCTGCCAAACAGATTTCTTGCTTCTGGCCTTTTCACAATCTTTAATGCACTTGAGTGTGCTGTGCATCTCTTTGAGGTGTGTGTGGTACACATCTTTATCCAAACATGGTTAACCACAGAGCCCCTTAATCAAGACACATCTCATGGGACCAGCGTCGGGTGGGACACAATGGATCTGGTCTGACCCACTCCTCCAGAGAAGGAAAATGGGCATCACAGCAAAGAAGAGACTTGCTCATGGTCACCCAGCTAGTGCATGGCTAAGTCAGAACTAAACTTCTAATTTCCTGGCTCTGCGGCCAGTTATGGTTTCCAGTAATTATGAAGAGGTCTCCTTCCCAGGGCTCCTGGTTGTTGGCAGATCCTAATGAGATGTAGGTGAGTGTGGGATTAGCAAAGACTCAAATGTAAATTGTCTATGTGAATCTCTCTGCTATTAAAAGTTCCCAGTAAAGCCCAGGGCTGGCAGAACCTTTAACTCCACCAACATTTACTACAAGGCCATGATACAGAGATATGGATCTAATTGATGAGATATATGAGTGAGGCTCGATCTCCACCGTTCAGAAGCTGGACTAGCCCTGATAGACACATACCAGGAAATGGGTCTGCTTTTGTTTATTTGTCATTGTTCTCAATTTGCTTAACCTCCTTGGCTCCAAATTCTTTGCAGGTCCTTTGTTGGCTGAACCTTCCATTTGACCTTCTCAAAGGAATTCATTAATAATTTGAAACACTAACAAAAACAGAATGCAAACAAATCCTAAACAGAAATCTCTGTGATCTACTGGTTAATATGGAATTAGAAGTAAGATGCAGTTCCTTCAAGCCCAAGAAACTCACTCTGAACCAGCACATCTAATAAACTGGGAGAAGAGAAGGCCCACAAATTAAAAAGCAACATTTGAAATCTAATCAGATATTCTCTCAATTTACTCACCACCCCTGCGGTGCTATCCAACTTTATTAGGATTTTATTCTGATTTCTCTTTTAAAGTGACATTTACATTAATTTACAATACTAACACAAAATCCTATTAAAAAGGAAAGAACTTTTATAACTTTATTATTTTTTTCCTGGTTACTGTCCCTAGGTTTTCAGCCCACTAATAAGGAATCTTTTGTTTTATTTCATGTCTGAGAGAGGAATTGTGAAGTCTCTTCAAGGCTGTTTCATGCTGGGTTGTTAAACGCAGTGGGGACGCCTGACTTGGAGGGTATGTGCTGTAATTGGCTGCAAGGGCCAGGAAGTTAAACTTGCTCATTCTTTCTCAGTCTCCTTTTATCCTGAGTGTCTCACAAGTTTATAATCATTCTCTAGTTGGGCTCTGGCTTTGAAAGAACAACAAGAACTCAGTTAGGAGACAGTGAACATGCTGGGTCATCTCCACCTCCCAATTTGAATGACCTCATAATCTAACTCCTCAGAAGTGACCTGACAGGTTCCTCATCTCTCCGAGTCTTCAGGCCACACAGAGATGGGTCACGGTCTACATGAGATGGAAGGAAACCGATGGATCATCACAACCCCCTTCATTTTACATGTGAGGAAACGGAGGTCCAGAGATGGGAAGCGATCTCTTCAAGATCACACAGAAAGAAAGAAGCTGAGTCAAAACTGAAATTCAAATCTTTTACCTCTCAACCCAATGTTGTATCTTCTTCCCCACTGAGTAAAGTCCTAGGGTTCTTTCAAGAGCAGAAATCAGTCCAGACCATGTCTCTGAGCCAGGGTGAGTACCAAATCTTTCTAATGACCCATGGCTTCAGTGATCAGAAGCACTTTCTGCTTTTCTCATAATTTTTTATAATTTCCAATGAACGCAGATGATGACTCACATATGGTCTCCATGTTTACTTCTCTATGTGAGTTCCTCAGCAGCTGCATTGTTTATCAGTTCAGTATGTTTAAGGTAGATGCTAGTTCTATGGGTAAATCAGCCAGTCCTTCTCTTCAATATTCTATCCCAGTTATTCCTAAAAGCCACCCATTCCAACACCAAAGCAACCTTGCCCCTGACTCAGAATCTCTATGTACCAAAAGGTGAAATTAGAAAATTTAAGAGAATTTCTTTCACAGAGCCTGACATATCTCCTAAACATATGAAAACACGTTTCTAAATATACCAAGGGATTTATTGACATACTTATCCCATTGAGATCTATTATGCAACTTCTATATATCTCTTCATGTGTGGGGTACACAGTTACAAAGATGAACAGCCCAGACTCAGACCTTGACTGACTCCTACTCTGATAAGCAAAACCAGTCTCTGAGCATTTAATAGCAACCACATGAAAAACTCAAACTGAGGGACATTGTCCCAAATGCCTGGCCTATACTCCATATGATTTTAAGGTCATAAAAGTCAAGACACACCAAGAAACGGATTCAGACTGAAAAAGACTAGAGTGACATGATAGCTAGATGCAACACATGATGCTTGATTGGTCCTTTCTATTAAAAAGGAAGATACTGGGGATTATTAAGTGGAATCTCTGGACAAATGGCGTACAAGAGTTCTCCATCAGTTCAGGTCAGTTCAGCTCACTCAGTCGCGTTTGACTCTTTGCGACCCCATGGACTGCAGCACGCCAGGTTCCCTGTCCATTACCAACTCCCAGAGTTTACTCAAACCCATGTCCATTGATGTGTCCAACCATCTTATCCTCTGTCATCCCCTTCTCCTCCTGCCTTCTATCTTTCCCAGCATCAGGGTCTTTTCCAAGGAGTCAGTTCTTCAAATCAGGTGGCCAAAGTATTGGGGTTTCAGCTGCAGCTGAAACTCCATACTATTTTTACAATTCTTCTTTGAATGTGAAACTGTTTTCAAATACCGTGATTTTTTTAAATAAAATAATGATGATGATAAGAACCCCATGACAAATGGCATTAGATGAACGGCAGAAAGAGAAGGTCCTGGCCTACTTGAGAAATCAAAAAAGGTTTCCCAAGGAAAGGGACTATTCAGACACGTGTAGTGGATGTATTAGAACAAAAAAGGACCCCATGAGAACACTCAGTTTGGCTCTCTGCCCTCAGAACAGTGGGAAAACATGGTCCCATTTTGCAGACAAGAAGCTTGAAATGCAAGAAGACAGTGCAACTTGGACAAGGTCACCTTGCTAGCGATAAGAGTTTCTTCCAGTTTTCAGATTCTCTCACTCATCCTCGCCCAAGAGAGGCAGTACCCTCCAAATGTGCCAATAAGGTAAATAACACCCAAGAAATCCTCCAAGACCCAAGATTTATTGAGATCATAAGTAACCCTTGCTCAGTAAAAGAATCCACCTCCCCACTCGGCTGCCTTCCCATCACCAGCCAGAAATTGTTGCAATCTAATGCATTTATATGTTTTGGTTTCCTTAATTTATTTCAGGCACCTCATTTTCCTGGAACAAGTGCTGTTATTTATGATACAGCAGCAAACACTTTACATTTATAGAGGTTATGAATTTTAGTAATGGTGTTGGTGGCAATTTAATCTGTCCTAACTATGAGGCATTTTACAATGACAATTAAATTATTATTAAAAAATAAACCTCAAATGACATCCTTATCACTTATCAACATATCAAAAGTTTCACTGAGTTGCATTCTGGGTGGGTCATAAATATCCCAATGTAGTCTTAGTGAATCCATGCCATAAACTTGAGTGAACTTAATTAACTTCTACAGTATATTTAAAAGAAAACTCTTCACACATTTTGATGTCGGGGAATGAAACATTATTTGAAAAGTGGGTTTATTACATTCCATGGTGCACACTGATATTTAATATTTAAAGACTCTTAAATTTGATGTACTGTGCTGATAGCTGAAGGGTTTAGTCCCTCAGTGTGGGAGGGTTAGATGGCAAATTTCTTTCTCCAATTCAGAGAAGAGGTTTTTATTTTACTGGCCAAGCCCCCTGTACCCTGATCTATTAAAATCCATACTCAGAGAACTGTCAAGGGTGCTAATGTATACTTTATCAAATTAATTTTAATGTAGGCTGGTTGAATAGCTCATTCCCAGGCTATGTTCTAAATTGTTGCAAAACAACTTCACTCCGAATTAGCTGGCGTGCTGCTGCATTGATTTCCGCAGATAATATGTCAGCAAAGTATCATTGTATACAAATTTAAAATGAGGGGTTTTCTTTTTTTCTCCGCAGAGAATCTAATAAAGAAAAAAGAAAAAGTCAGTCTTCACCCACTTACTGATCTGAACTTATAGACGCTGGCTGAAACAGAATTATGTTGTTGGGATCCACATTTTGATAATTATCCAAGACAGCAATAGGAGTCTGATTTCCAAAATCAGACTGGACATTTGACTTAAATACAATCTTCTCTTTTAAGCCTACATTTCCGTGAGTTTAAATGACAATGGCCAAACATTGAGAAGGCAATGGCAAACCACTCCAGTACTCTTGCCTGGAAAATCCCACTGACGGAGGAAGGAGCCTGGTAGGCTGCAGTCCATGGGGTTGCTAGGAGTCAGACACTGGCTGAGCGGCTTCACTTTCACTTTCATGCATTGGAGAAGGAAATGGCAACCCACTCCAGTGTTCTTGCCTGGAGAATCCCAGGGACGGGGATGCCTGGTGGGCTGCCATCTATGGGGTCACACAGAGTCGGAAACAGCAAACATTGACAGCAGATGATTCTCCCCTGGAAGGTAGAATTAGAGACAGTTTTGTCAAAACAGTGCAAGGCAAACATCCAATAAGAAAATACAAGGTTTGCCTCTATTAAATCACTTTAACCAACTTGCTCAAACTCACTGCAGAAGAAAAAATATGGAAGAGTTTTCCCAAGTAGATTCTTTCCAGGACATCAGAGGGCACGTTGGGGAGGGCAGCTTCCTCTGCTTTCTGGATGATTCATTCAGAATTTCATTCAATATCTCCCAAGCGTCCTTCATCCGGCTTCTTAGGCAAAATGATTTGTGTGGATGTATACCTGTATTTCTACATATTTATTCACCTATAGTGTTGTACACCTACTTTTACATTTGTAACTTCATCCGTTCCGTTCCGTCGCTCAGTCGTGTCCGACTCTATGCGACCCCATGGACTGTAGCCTACCAGGCTTCTCCGTCCATGGGATTCTCCAGGCAAGAATACTGGAGTGGGTTACCGTTTCCTTCACCAGGGGATCTTCCCGACCCAGGGATCGAACCCGGGTCTCCCGCATTGGAGGCAAACGCTTTAACCTCTGAGCCACCAGGGAAGCCCTTGTAACTTCATAACAAAGTCTAAATCGTAAGGCTGTTTTTTTTAGGTTCTGTTGTCTGCTGATTAAAATCTGCTTTCAACAATAATCCAACAAATACAAACCACAGCTTTCTCATTTATAAAATAAGAGGGTTAAACTGGGGATATACAAAGTTCTTAGTTTCAGTTCCAAAAAAGGAAACCACACTAGAGAGTTTTTAGTTCCAACTATTGTTTCTTGAAAAACAAAACAAAGCAACAAACTTAATGAAGTAGTTCCCGTGTGTTGGGCAAAAGAAGCCAATGTTCTTGTAGACCCCATAGACTGGTGAATTGGCTACTGTTCTGAAAGTGGTGCTACCATTTATTTATTTATACTTAACTGGCTCTTTTGATAATCTTCAATTTCTGCATCTGTAAAGTAGAAATTGAGGCAAAATCTCCATGCTTCATCCCTTTAAATTCCAGCATGCCGTATTTCTTTACAAATGTCTCCCATCTCCATTGCCAAATAAAAGGCACCTCGGACTCCCCTTGACTAAGTGGAGGGTGGTTTCTAGGTGGAGAATAGAACACCTGCCAGATGTGGGATCTAACACAACTCCAATATTGAGCTTATGATTCTGTGTCTCTTCGTCCCAAGTTCATTGTGCTTCCACAGACCTGAACTATTTTTCATAACTATGATATCTTCCTATAATTATACCAACCTTCATAAATTCTATTCTGGGGCCATCACTGCCCAATTTGGTGTGAAGATACTTGTTTACATTTAAATGCAACAAGAGACTCTGCAATAGAAAATGACTGAATGAAAAAAACCTAAAATCCTACCAAAAAGTGCTAAGGAAGGAAATTCTACTTCTGGTTATGGCGGTCTAGTTTGTTTCAGACCAGTGATCCCACGGAGAGCAACCAGAAAATTATATCAATTTGGTCAATTATAAAAACATTAATTATTTTTTAAGACATCTGAGAACTATTAAGGCTTGAAAAGCTAGGATTCTAGAGAGAAGGCAAATCTAGAGAGGCAAGCCAACCAGTTGGTGCTGTTTTACTTCTAGAGGTATTTGATGACTCCAGGGTATCCGAGTGGCATAGAAGAGAGTCGCAAAGTGGTGACTTAGAGGCCAAGAAGTTGAACGGAGTAATCTTGTGAGGATGAAGTAATTAAAATTGGATTTCAGGGCTTGCCAAGGAGGAACTTTTTCTTGGGATTTTTGAAAGACTCTATCCCAAGAATAAGGTCAAATGAGAACTAAGGAAGCTCTTAAAACTTCTCTGTATAAAACTATAATGGTGGATACATGTCATTTACATGTATCCAAGCCTGTAAAACGTATAGCACCAAGAGAAAGCCCCAGTGTAGACTGTAGGGGTTAATGATACGTCAATACAGGCTTCCCTGGTGGCTCAGATGGTGAAGAATCCACCTGCAGTGCAGGAAGTTCAGTTCAGTTCAGTCGCTCAGTCGTGTCCGACTCTCCGCGACCCCATGAATCACAGCACGCCAGGCCTCCCTGTCCATCACCAACACCCTGAGTACACTCAAACTCATGTCCACAGAGTCAGTGATACCATCCAGCCATCTCATTCTCTGTCGTCCCCTTCTCCTCCCGCCCCCAACCTTTCCCAGCATCAGAGTCTTTTCCAGTGAGTCAACACCTGGGTTCAATCCTTGGTTTGGGAAGATCCATTCCCTGGAGAAGGGAATAGCTACCCATTCCAGTATTCTTGCTTGGAGAAATCCATGGATAGAGGAGTCTGGTGGGCTACAGTTGCTGCTGCTAAGTCACTTCAGTCGTGTCCGACTCTGTGTGACCCCATAGACAGAAGCCCACCAGGCTCCCCCATCCCTGGGTGGGCTACAGTTAATCAATTATTAAAAAAATATACCACTCAGATGGGGGAGATCGATCATGGGGGAAGCTATGCATGTGAGCAGGAGGTATATAAGAAATCTTTGCACCTTCCTCTTAATTTTGTTCTGAACCTAACATTACTCTGAAAGAAAAAAAGTCTAGTTAGAACAAAAAAACAAACAATAACCAAGAAGCTCTTAGAAGAACTAAAACCAGCTTGACTCTAAAGTTTTGATAGTTATATTCCTTCAAAGTTCAGAATGCAGGTAATTTGAATTGAACCATTTTGGATGCACCAGACTAGCTTTGCCATCCTGCTAATTCCATGCCAGTTTTGCAAAAAGAGTATGATGAGTGAGCTAAAGTTGAAGACAGGAAGCCTAAATTTAGAATTCAGCTGAGAATTCCATCTCACCTATAGGAGGCTGCAGTAAGCGATAAACCTTGACATCCCAGTGATTCAGTGCTGCAAATGTCTGTCCTTTCTTCAGTCTGTACTAACTATCTTTTTTGGTGTCTTTTCTCCAGTAATGCCTCAGGAATTTCTTCCCAGGGGTGCCCCCATTTTAAACCCAAGACCTCTGTGGTCACCAAGAAAAGGAAAAGAGGAAGAAAAATTGCATTAGATTTCAGAACCAAGACTGAAAGTTGAGTACCATCGTTTCAATCCACACCCTATGGATCAAAACCAAACTGTTCCCAAATAACTTCAACGGAGGCTGGGAAATGTAGACTTCCTTTAGGTCTAAGAATTGGGACTGGTCAGCATCAAGCCTGTCTCTGCCAAAATACTGATGTCCAAGTCGCATCCATTGCATATGCACTCAAGCTTAGAGAAGACAGTGGCTTCCTCACTATGTTTTGCTTTCACGAGGATAAACCATATTTCTAATTCCTCCCATGGACTTTATTACAACACAATTAAACAAGGTAATACTAAAAAAAAAAAAAAAAAACCAGACAAGCAGTTCAGCCTATGAAAGAATAATTTGTTTAGACAAAGTACAAACTACCAATACAGGAAGCATATGAGACAGAAATGAAAACCTCACTCATCAAGGCATGTTGTAACAAGAGAGTCCCAGTGCAGATTGGCTACTTAGAGAGAGAAGAACTCTCCAGCGACTCAGTCATAACTGATAGATAGCCGTGCTCTCATGTCTCCTGACACTCTCCCGAATACATCTTTATAATGGAGACTCAGACCAGGAGGCTCAGAACTTGGAATATTTTTTTCAAAACTGAGAATATTCAGACATTGAACTTGGATTCTCATCAGAGTGGTAGCTGTGACTTCTGTAGCTCCAGGAAACTCACTGATCTCATCTGATTATTAGAGAAGTGGATTATCAGAGTGTCCCAAAGTGATATATTAAAAGGTAATTTTTAGGTAGTTCCCATGGCAGTTGAGTTTGGGAAACATTGTGCTCTAGTTTTGTTTCTGTTTTTACTATCTTTCCTGCAGAGTCTTTGACATTCCAATGTGAATCGTGACTGTTCAAAGTATAAAAGTGTGTGTGTGTGTGCATGCATGTGTGTGCGTAAGTGCACACATGCATGTACGTTGGTGCTGAGACAAAGTTGAGGCTTTAGGGTAAAGCATTACCCATACTTATTTGGGCAGATACAAGCTGGAATCAAGATTGCCAGGTGAAATATCAACAACCTCAGATATGCAGATGATAACACTCCAATGGCAGAAAGTGAAGAGGAACTAAAGAGCTTCTTGATGAGCATGAAAGAGGAGAGTGAAAAAGCTGGCTTGAAACTCAACATTCAAGAAACTAAGATTATGGCATCCATTCCCATTACTTTGTGACAAATAGAAGGGGAAAAGGTGGAAGCAGTGACAGATTTTATTTTTTTGGGTTCTGAAATCACTGTGGATGTTGACTGCAGTAATGAAATGAAAGAAAGTAATGAAAGAAAATTATGACAAACCTAGACACTGTATCGGAAAGCAGAAACATCACTTGCCAACAAAGGTCTGCATAGTCAAAGCTATGGTTTTTCCAGGAGTTATGCACAGATGTGAGAGTTGAGCCATGAAGAAGGCTGAGTGCCAAAGAACTGATCCTTTCAAAATATGGTGCTAGACTCTTGAGAGTCCTTTGGACTGCAAGGAGATCAAACTAGTCAATATTAAAGGAAATTAATCTTGAATATTCATTGGAAGGACTGTTGCTGAAGCTCCAATACTTCCGCCACCCAATGCAAAGAGTCAACTCATTGGAAAAGACCCTGATTCTGGGAAAGAGTGAAGGCAGAAGGAGAAAGGGATGGCAGAGGATGAGATGGTTATGTAGCATCACCAATTCGATGGACATGCATTTGAGTAAATTCTGGGAGAAAGTGGAGATCAGAGGAGCCTGGCCTACTATGGTCCTTGGGGCTGCAAAGAGTTGGACATGACTTAGCATCTAAACAACAACAACAATTCCTCACAATTGTTTGGACAGATACTATAATATTTTATAGTAGAGGAGAAATGGGGATGAATGGGCTCTGATGCCCTTCACATATATAGCAGTAATCCACAACTTAGATTTATCCCCAGATGACTCCAAAACAAGTCAGAGCTTGCAGTTCACATGCGTACAGTCAGTAGCCTGGGAAAAATGTGTGAAGACTCGTGTTACCCCAGTTGTTCCATCTAGGGTTAGAGTTCTCTAAGGTCCCAGGATGGCCTAAATTTCTATGAATTTATGAATCTACGCTTTTGGTGATGGGAAAATTCTTTGTGTTTTCAAGTCTGCACTTGCAAATCTTACCCTCCAGTCTTAAAAATCTAACAAACCCTTAGGAAGTAGACAGTAAATTTTTAAAGTGAAAAAAAGAAAACATGTTCTTCTTTAACAGATATTCCAGGCTTAGCCAGGAATACTGCTCCTGTGATAGCAAAGATTCATCTTCAATCCTCCCATGTACTTGCAATCAGTGTAATCTTTCTGCAACACATATCAGATAAAATTATTTCCTCTTCTTAAAAAAACAGATAAGCATCATTCATATGATTTCCCATAAAAGTACAAATCTACTCTCATGGATTCTAAGACCTTCATAATTTAATTCTTGCCATGCTGGCTCATCTCGTCACTAGAGTCTATCCACCTCTGTGCTCACACTCCCCATACCAACTCAACCATGTTAGGGAATAAGAAATTTTCCTCAATCCTTCTAGGATCTTCTGGCTGGTCTAAGAATCAAATTGACGTGAGGCAGATTAAAAGGAGAAAATCAAACCAAGGTTTATTAACATGTATACATGGAAAAGTGGGTAACTCACAAAATGGTAGAAGCCTTCACCTTAAATATCAGCTTAAAGACAAAGCAGAGTGTTGGGAGTAGCTGTTTGGGACTTCCAAACGGAGGAAGACAATTCACGTGGAGATGGAAAACAAGTGTTCAACCAATGTTTGCTGAGCCAGGAATAGACAATGGGACAGAGTGGACTCTGAACACTAGGCCCCAACACACCACACCAAGCCTGTGCGTGCGTGCGTGTGTGCATGCGTGCGAACGTGCGTACGTGCGTGCGTACATGCGTGCGTGCGTGCGTACATGTGTCCGTGCGTGCGTGCTTGCTCAGGTGCTTCAGTCACGTCCAGTTCTTTGTGACCCTATGGACTATAGTCCTCCAGGCTTCTCTGTCCATGAGATTTTCCAGGCAAGAATACCAAATACTCACCAAACCCATAGTCTCTGCATATATTGGCTTGGTCAAACATTTCATTCAGGTTTTTCTGTAAGATATTACAAACGAACTGTTTGAGCCCAATATGTCTGGGAATAACTTTATTCCAAGGGACCAGACTCTTTATCTAAACTGTTTAGGAAGCAAGGGGAGATAAAAAGAGAGTATTATGTTGCCTAAAAATAATCAACCTAAATTAATCTTCATGCCAAAGAGACACATTTTGGGGTGAAATGTTGCTCCCCTACAACCAGAAGGTATACCCTGTGTGTTCCCCATACCCACACGCCTCCCGTCACCTAACCACGAGCTATCGTATGTCATCTCTACACCTAGCCCACAGTCATTGCCTTCATCCTTAGGTTCATTAGGCTATCACTATGCCCACAAAGTAATAATCTCTGCAACCACTAGATATCCTATGATATATCCGTTTCTACCCATCCATCATCACTTTCACCATGAGTTATCCAAGCACCTAACCTTCGTGTCACTAGCCTTTCCCTAAAGACAGCAAGTAAGGTCAACCCATTGTGATTTGGGCCATCAGTTTTGCCCCCTGGAATTTTCTTTCAGCTTTCTCTTTCTGGAAAAACAAATTTATACTCACCTGTCAAGGTTTAACTGTACCTCAGAGAAGACTTTCCCAATTCTTCACCACGTAAAGGGGATCCAATTTACTCCAGCTTCCTTTTTCCAATGCACTTAGCGTGTGATGCTTCCATAGTTATATTTAGCAGAAAGTTACCGTCACTCTTCATAATGGTCTTAGCACTGACCAAGAAGCTACAAGCTGTGTCTCTGTGTATTATCTTTATTAGTGTTCATGTTAGTCCTAATGAGGATACTGATTGATACTATTTTAACTTCGTCTTACAGATGAGGAAACTAAGTCATACTGACTGAATAACTTGATTAGGACTGCACAGGTACCCTGCACTGGAGCCAGGATTTAAATGAGCATCTGTAAGACTCTACAGTCCCTGCCCCTCATGATTGGAGAGCTGCATTTGACCCCCACTCTGCCACTGAACAAGTTTCTGGGGCCAACCAGTTAACCTCACAGAGCCTCAGTCTCCTTGCCTGAAAATCCGGCTAACCCCTGCCTTGTTCCTCACTGGGGTATTGTGATCATAAAACGAAATAATGAATCTGAAAGGGCTTTGCAAATGCTAAAGTACTATGCAAATGCAAGCTAATTAATTAATGAACTCATTAACATGTTCTCCTGCTGGGCTGCAGTTAGGGCCAAATTATAAATAATCCTCATCTTCCTGGGAATTTAACCAAGAAATTTAGGATGGTGGGAGGGAGAAAGAAGGCTGTGGACCCAAAATCTAAAACTCTGCACATGCTAAGAAAGGCAATTTAACTCAGAAGTATTCCCTTTGCCAGCTACAGAGTTATTTTTTATTTCGAACAAAGCGTATGGGGGTGAAAGATTTCAGAGGGATAAAAAAATCCCTCTAATACGCCCATTAATAAAGATGGTGCAGCATGTCATCATTTTGCCCTAAACCCACTGATCTTGTGAAGTGGGGAGGCCCCCATAGTAAACGTCTCGGCCTTCATTACTTATTTATATTTGGCAAACACTTTTACTCTATGCCAGAAACTATTCTAAGTGCTTTGTAAGTGTTAGCTTGTTTAATCCTCATGAGGACTTTATGAGTAGTCATGCTTCTCTCCCCTTTTCACAGATAGAGAAAGTAAGATACAGAGAGGTCCAGTCTTCCAAGGCAATGCAACTGGGAAAGAGTGAAGGCAGGGTTCGTATCCACGCTGTGTGGTTTCAGCAGCCTTGCTCTTGACCTGTGCCATATTGCCTGTCTTTACGTGGCCAAACACTGGTCTGGCAATTCACCAACAAAGACATCCAGGACAGTTTACCTGGGGGAGGTGTTGGATGACAGCAGCAGTCCTTGTTTACCGCACGCTAATTATATGCCAATGACCGTTCGGGAAAACTACAGGCGCAGCCCCATTGAACTTTCAAGGGTGTATTAGGAGGCGGACACAGAGCTGCAAGCCTTGCTTCTCTAGGGCTCTGCAACCTGCTGGGAAGTTGCTTTCTGCTCTCCCTTTCTATGAACTTGGAAACTGATCTCCCCTGAGTCTGAGGTTCCTATGGTTGTGGGGTGCTACGTGTGGCTGACAGGGGAAGCTCTGGACCTGGAAGGATGCTCTGAATCCTTGTCACATTCTCCAAAGAGCTTTGCAGGAATGAAGATAACATTCTGATCTAATCTTTATGACTAGATGTCTCTTTCTCTGTTGGTTCTGAACTCAGGCAAAAAAAAAAAAGAGGAATGTTGCTTACTAATCAGACCAAATCCCAACAGATGAGAAAATTGGAGCTAGAGAGTTCCCCTGCCCAAGGTCACAGTACTAGGATGTGGAGGAGCTAGGACTCAAACCTAGAACTATGATGCTGTCGTGTTTCCTACTGATTCCAGAACAGGACAGCTTTAAAGTGTAGATGGTCAGGAACGAGCAAAGATCGAACTCTGTGGCTTATGATAATACTGGCTATTTTTACAGTAATATAGTAGCTTCATTTATGTTGATTTGATTTGGTTTTGGAAAAGAAAAAAAATCACTTTCCACATATCAGGCTCTATACCGATAATAGATTTTACCCAAAATCCTACAAAAAGAAGTAACAAAAAATATGTCCCTGAATATAGATTTGTCCATTTCTAAAGTCAATAATTCAAAAGTTGATCCTTTCGAACTGTGGTGTTGGAGAAGATCCTTGAGAGTCCCTTGGACTGCAAGATCAAGCCAGTCAATCCTAAAGGAAATCAACCCTGAATACTCATTGGAAGGACTGATCTTGAAGCTCCAATACTTGGACCACCTCATTAGAAAAGACCCTGATGCTGAGAAAGATTGAAGGCAGGAGGAGAAGGGGACAACAGAGGACAAGATGGTTGGATGGCATCACTGACTCAATGGACATGAGTTTGAGCAAGCTCCAGGAAATGGTGCAGGACAGGGAGGCCTGGCGCACTGCAGTCCACGGGGTCGCAAAGAGTCAGACACGACTGAGTGACTGAACAACAGCAACAGCAAAAGTCAACAGTTCTTCCACTCCATATGTGCTTTCCAATGTCTTCAATGTTGTATGAGCAACATTTAAATAAACCGCGACTAAAATAACCAAAGCGACAGAAAGAAAACGCAATGCCATCCACAACCCCATAATCCCATTACCCTAATCGATCAGCTGTGATTGTTTGTCCACATTCCCTGTCCACCCTTCGTGTAGGCAATTGTAAAGTTCAGGTACATAGAGTCACAGAATTTCCCTGAAAATCTATGACATATTCAGGACTGAAATTTCAGTAACTGTATGAAATTAGCATGCTAATATTATTTACTAAAACACGCTGTTTGTGTTCTACATAGTCTCCGATATTGTGCCCTTAAAGATAACATGGTGACTAATGTGTGTGATGAATGTCTTCCAATAAAGAACTTTGAGTTGGGGAGGGAGTAGTTTCCTGAGCGCTGATCTCAGTGGAGGGTTTTCCAGGTTAGACTGCTTCAGTTTGCACAAGGTAGAAATGGGACTGACACAAGCATTAAGCGTCTCCCATAGACCTCACCCCACTTCTCCTGACTCACCGCAGAAAATGCAGAGAGAGCTGGGGAAGCACGCCAGCCACGGTTAGACCAGTCAAACACGCTTAAATAAAGAGAGTCTAGAATGTTCAACAGGGTCAAAGATGGAAGACTACAGAGATCTGGAACCCTTCAATAAATATTGAAAGTACATTTCCCCATTCCACTCCTGGTGGTGCACCAAGCGTGGAAGAGAATCAGACAGACATGGAATTCAAATGTCAGGGGCCTTTATCTTTGTGACAGCATCATCTGACAGGTAACGGGAAAAACACATATTGTGTTACTTGAGAGGAGGGGGAAGTAGAGTTACTTACTAAAAATGGGAATCAGAAAATTGAAGAGCCACCCAGATGATAGAGTTGTAAGATGTCAGAGCAGGAAGAGAATTTGATAACCGAGACCACCCACTCTGCTACCAAGAGAGGCAACTAGGAATTATCAAGGAGCGTAAACTGGCCTCCAGTCACCATGCATCCCAGGCAGAGCCCAGACCCTCTGGCTTCTGTCCAGTGCTCCTTCCAACGACCTACACTGCATCCTGTCATAGTAAACTGGGGGCTAGCAGACAGCCACCACGGAAGCGCTTGAGACGTACCAAGTGCCACTTCCTATTAGGCGAGCAGAGGGTTGCATCAAACAAGCCAAAGTTTTTTCCCAGTCAGAGAATCCTGGAGGGCTCCAACAAGCGTTTTCAGAAAGGGAAGTGGCCTTCCTTCCTTGGGACGGTTGGCGGTTTGGTTGCACCCCACTAGCTGAACTGCGCATCTTCCGAGAGCTTTGACTGGTGAAGGTGAGTCCTGATGCCCTGCAGGTGGCACTTCCCATCAGCGTCCATCAGCCTCCTTTGCCCACTTCAGTTGTCGGCTTCTGTTCTCCTGGCTGCTGTCCAGTCTGATTGGCTCATGTCCAGGCTGTAACTGTCGTCAAATATTTGGAATGTCACCCCTGGCATTTGCCAAAGTTTTCCTGTGAAGTATTGGATTCACAAGATTGTCTTTAAAAGAGGAAAAATAAATTTGAGGACTGGATGAATAAACTAGCCGCTGAGAAGATCTACAAGGAAGATTCTGATTAGCTGTTTTTAACTGAATGTTTCCCAACTTATTAGACCATTCAGGGACAGTGCTGTTTCTTCTTGAAATTTTCTTTTTCAGTTTCAAGGAACACCGATTACATTCCTGTGGAACTCGGGTTAACGAAATGAATTTCCATTACCCAATGCCACGTGTGTCTGAAAGTCACATCTTTCTGCAGAATATGTGGGTGAAGTCCAGCTTTGGGAAGGAAAAGCACTGGGGATTGGTAAAAAAAACTGACTTGTATTGAAAGTCTGATTCCTCCCCTTGACCTTGAGGAAATGACTTAAATTGTCATATGCTTGATTTCTTCATATGAAAGACAGGCTTAGCAATACTTCCTTATCAAGATTACTGTGAAGATGCTAAAGATAAAATATGTAAAGTATGGATCATGATCACGGTATCTGGCAGATGGTAAATACAAAGAAGCATTAGCTATTGTCATCTAGCCTAGAGTGCCAGGGAGGGTACCCTTGACAGACAGGCAGGACTCCAGAACTGCTGCTGCTGCTCGTCGCTCAGTCGTATCCAAATCTGTGCAACCCCATGGACTGCAGCCCACCAGGCTCCTCTGTCCATAGGGATTCTTCAGGCCAGGATACTGGAGTGGGTTGCCATTTCCTTCTCCAACTCCAGAACTACAGCCACATAAAAGATAGGACTGAACTAGGCCGGGGGACACGGTGGCATTGGAATGGTTTGAAGATGTTTCATAAAACTGGAGTGACCAGTTGAGCCCTGACAGAAAGACCCTTCTCCTCCTTCTGCTCATTAAAAAGCAACTGCCTTCTTTAGAATGATGGTTGCCAGGGACTAAAGGGAGGGAGAATGAGGAAGTCTTCTTTAATGAATATGAAGTGTCGGTTGGGGAAGATAAAAAAAAGTTCTGGAAATGGGTGACATGTTGGTTACATAACAATGAATGTATTTAATATCACTGAACTATGCACTTTAAAATGGTACACTTTGTGTTATGTGTATTATACCACACCTTTCAAAACATTAAATAATTGTTCTTTTTCATCCAAGGGGTGCATCAGCTCGTCCCCCTCCGCTCTGTACAAACTCGCATCGCTGGTGGAGACTGCCTTCCCCAGAGCACGCTGGTCCTTTCCCGGCTCCCTCATCCCATTTCTTGTTCCTTCTAGGGTTTCTCTTCTTTTCCAGCCAAGCCTCCAGATGGTATTTCAGTAACTCAGCTAAACATCCTCCATCGCAGTCTTTTTCCCCTTCTCCCCCAGTTCACTTAAAAATAAATTGTCTTTTTTTGTAATTCCAGACAGAACATGAAGCTCTCTCTTTTACACTGCCAGTGAATTCTAAGTACACAATTATGCAGGGAATGTCTTTAGATTCACCAGCTTGAGAACTTTTAAACATTAAGCCCTGAATCAGATAACAGCTTTCATCTCAAGAACAGCTTTACACAGTACCTAAGTAAAAGCTTAACTTATAAAAAAAATTGTTACCAGGGGTATAAAAATGTCAAGGTAATAAAATGAGTGACTGCAAAACCCTCCCAAATAAAACACACACCCCCCAAAATTAAATAAGAGTATTTCAAAAGCAACTGATGTCTTACTAGTTTCTGTTGTCCACCTCTGCATGTGATGCTTCCAAAAAAAAATCCAAGTGACCCAAGTACACTCCTGCCCCCTCCCTATCTACCTATTAATAAGATTTCACCGTGTAAAACAAGCTAGACAATTATTATGCCCCTGTTGGCTGTGGTTAAGACTTAATTGGACGACTGTGTTCAATTTTGAGCATCATGTTTTCAGAAAGGAAAGAAAAAAGTGATAAATTGGATGTAGTTCAAAGGAAAGCAAGACAACGGATGAAAGCAGCTTGGAAAATAAGACCCAGTTGGGAATGTTAAGGTAATTCTGTGCATTTTCAGCTCAGCGAAAAGATGGCTGGGAAATAATGGAAAACTTCTGATGAGTCAATTTGGACTGGGTCTCCAAGGGCATCACGCACGGTAAGAAGAGAAGGGAGGGAGTCTTATTCAATTCGTTCTCTGCAGCTCACAGCACGGGCTCTAGCATGGAGTAGGTGTTCAGTAAAAACCTTTCTTGTTGAACGCCCTCTAGAGAAACACATTGAAGTGAGATTATGAAACCTTCTCAGGCTGTTGCTTGAGGGTCAAATCTCTTTTTCTAGAAAGTGTCGAATTGTAGGGTGTGATCCAACAAACATAATTTAGGAAAGGTAAAATCAATTTTCCCCATTAAACCAGTCATGGACTTAATAGCTTACCCCAAGCCTCCTGCCAACCCTGATAACTCAATCCTCTGAACTTGTAGCCACATTTGTGGTGTCACTCAAAAATTTACAGCTCCCTGTGGCCTGCAAGGTAAAGTTCAAAATGGAGGTCTGCCGGTGTCTACCTTATGGCCCAAACATGCCTTTCTAACTAGCTGCCTCTTCTCCCCGCTTCACGCACGCCTACTCGGACAGACCGTCTGCACATGGCGCCAGCTCCAGCTTTCTTCAGCCTGCGACGTCTCAGAAAATCACCCACATCAGTCTCAGAGGCACTGCCTCCTAACCGTGTGACCTTGAGCTAATCGCTGCCCTCTCTGAACCTCGTTCTGCAACTTGTAAAGCCATGGCAATAATAGGTTCGATGAGCCTAGGAAAGGCCATGCGTATGTAAGGTCCTTAGCAGCGCACTCGGCACGTAAGAGTCCTTCTTTATTTTCCTGTCTTTGATGATGCTATGTTCCCTTTCCAGAATGTCCTTCAAGCTTGCCCTTCACCAGTTTGCTAAATTCTGCCCATGCACCGAAGCCCAACTCAAATCTAACCTTATTCACAGTTTTCCATGAACACCCTAGCCTCCAATGATCCTACCCAACCTCCGTGGCGGGGAGCATTCATTCTCCAGACTGGCTCACTGGATGCTCGGGCATCTTCTCCACTGAAGCATCGCTGGCCTCTCTTTAACTCATCCCTTTGGTTCAGCTCCCTGCACAACAGAAAGAGGCATGATATAAAGTCCCAACCCTCAAGAGGATGGCGGGGAGGAAGTGTTTATATGCATTTATAGAGCACTGCCCTGGGCCAGCTACTTTATTCGGCACTTTCACGCGCTGTCTTTCTATTAATCAAAAAGCTAACAGCGGTGGCCCCGAACCATGGCTGCAGATCAGAATCACTATGAGAGAGTGTTCAATGTATGCCTGCCCCACGATCTAGTCCAGACCAGTTAAAGCAGAATTTCTGGTGGGGAGGCCTCAGTGCTTTATAGAAACTCCCCAGGGAATGTCCGTGAACACCCAAGGGTGAGACCCCTGGCTTACACTCACACACGTGTGCAGACACAGGCACACGTAAAAGCACCCTCAGGAATTTATCTGATGATGCCAGAGTGCTCAGCCGCCCACACTCTCGTTTATTATCTTTCTCTCCTTCATTCACCCTGTGAACACATTTCAGCGCCTCCTAGGCACCGGGAAAACTCTTCGCTAGGTGCAGAGAAAGGCAAAAGATAACTCAGAGACTCTGCCCCTGGAGCAGGTTCCGTATTAGTTGGAGAAAACACTTTAATATACTTACTATATTTAATCACAGGTAAGGAATGGGGAAAGCTGATTGCCGAAGAATTGATGCTTTTGAACTGTGGTGCTGGAGAAGACTCTTGAGAGTCCCTTGGACTACAAGGAGATCCAACCAGTCCATTCTAAAGGAGATCAATCCTGGGTGTTCATTGGAAGGACTGATGCTAAAGCTGAAACTCCAGTACTTTGGCCACCTCATGCGACGAGTTGACTCACTGGAAAAGAGTCTGATGCTAGGAAGGATTGGGGGTGGGAGGAGAAGGGGACAACAGAGAATGAGATGGCTGGAAGGATCACCGACTCGATAGACATGAGTTTGAGTGAACTCCGGGAGTTGGTGATGGACAAGGAGGCCTGGCGTGCTGTGATTCATGGGGTCGCAAAGAATCGGTCACGACTGACTGACTGAACTGAACTGAACTGAAGGAATGAGGCATCCCCCCAGCACCCCACTCCCCGCCAAAGATGTCCGTTACCATGAAGCATCTTCTAACTAGGGTCAGTGTAGGCATTACAGAAAGGTATTGGGATAAGAAGGATTTGAGTACATGGCAGAAGGAGCGATGCTGTTCTAGGCGGGAAGAAAAGCCCCGGCAAAGGCCAGGAGGTGGGGAAGTGCTGGGTAATCACAGGCAAAGATGGGCTGAGAGGCTGGCCCAGGTGTCCATCCTTCACCTGCACAAAGAGGCTTTACTCTTTGTGTAAACATGCTTTGCTCATGGCTACCAGCTTCCCTGAAAAACCCTGGGTTTCACTGCAGCTCTTACAGATCCGGCTCAGAACTTAACCACTCTCTGCTGTCATATCCTCCCAGGCCAATCTCTCTGAGGGACCAAGAAGGCATTTGTGAAGCCAGTTGGGAGTTCTTTTTCTCCCATTTCAGCATTCCGGGGGCCCCATTCCCTGGCCTATGGAGTCATTTACCAGTTATTACTCTCGGCGGGTGGAAAACACGTGATCTCCCTGGGGCACTAGCATTTTGAACACTCTCAGCAGGAGACACATTGCGAATGGGTTCTTGAGAGGCTGGAAAAGGTGCAGAAGGAGTCATCCATCTGAAGATGCCCTGGTCATCTGGAGAGGTTAATGCAATTTCTAAGAGCAGGGCACTTTTCAGAGGGCCTGGGGTAATAGCAGGTGTCAGAAGTGTGGATCCTGGTCCCAGACTCTACCCATGGCTACAGTGACCTCTGCCTTTCCTCTTTTCCTTAGGGACTCTGAGTTTCCCATCTTTAAAGTGAAGGATATGGATTAGGTCACAATTGAGCATTTTTATTATAAAAGGTATTACCTCCTGTGGATTCACAGTTAAGCATCATCATACTTAACTCTCCCAACAGTCATAAGAGAAAAGTAGAGGCATTGTGAAGGCTTCCCAGCAGGTGCTAGAGGTAAAGAAACTGCCTGCCTATGCAGGGCACATAAGAGACGAGGGTTCGATCCCTGGGTTGGGAAGATGCCCTGGAGGAGGGCATGGCTACCCACTCCAGTATTCTTGCCTGGAGAGTCCTGTGGACAGAGGAACCTGGTGGGCTATGGCCCACGGGGTCACAGTTGGACACGACTGAAGCAACCTAGCACATGTGCCCAGAGGCATTATATCCATCGCACAGATGAGGAAAGTGGGGCTAAGAGAAGCTAGGTCCAATACCCACAGCTATAACTAGAACCTGCAGGGGTGCAGTGCTTTTCAAACTACAGATGTTAAAATTTGAGGGTTGGGATCAGTACCATTTTTTAGTGGCAACGAATGAATTGGAATGAATTAGAACAGAAAAATATATGAGAGTCTCCCATAATAATAAATTGCCTTGATAAATTTTTATTTCAGTTATTCAAACCACACATACATATGTTTTTTGTTTAATATATATTTTGATTCTATGCATATACACTTACATATAGGCACCAAGTCAGAGTAAAAACATCCTTAGCATTCTGGAAACTGTGGTCAAAAACAACTGAAAAACCCTGCTGTAACCTCGGAGCATGGCTCTCCCCGGGTGACGTTGTGTGGAACTAGCTTTCCCCACCTTCTAGCACAAACAGTTTGTAAACCTGCAACTTTGGAGGATGCACGGGGCTGTGATTATGCTGATGGCCAAGAATGTCCATTTAAATCAAGTGTGGAACCTTTTAGACCTGGGTCACCTCTTTCTTATTCTACTGGAGCAATGTGGCCTCAGTCTGGGGGCGTCAAGGAGACCTGTGTCTGGGGGGAAAGCCACTGGGCAGAGGTGGTGCTGCTGAAATCCTGCAGGAAGGGATGGGTCCTCTGGGATTCCCAGTCCAGCTGGAGAACAGAAAGCCATCTGGTAAATCACAAGACGATTTTTGTGGTTGCCAGACGCACCCTATCAATATGGGAGATACAGACAGTCTTCACCACATAAACAGGTTATGTTGCCAAAAGTTCCTCTGAAACTCAGATGTTTGGAGTTTGGAATGCATCATCCCATAGAAATAAGGATATAAATGGAGATTAGGTTTTCATGTTATAAAACTCAGAGGGTGTGTGACACTTAAGTATAAATTTCTTACACTTCCTGAGTCCTAGCTCCTCATTGCCAAAATGACTCACTGAGAATGACCTTTCTACAGCTGAGCTGGAGTCAATGTGAGGTGCTGTGCGTGCAGAGAGTCAGACACAAGGTCAGTGTGGCTGTTTTAACATCAGAGCAGAGAAAATGCCTGTGACCTTGACCACAGCACTTGAGTCCTCAGAATCTCAGTTTCTATCTCTGTAAAAATGTGGTGAGACTGTTTACCCCACAGGTTATTACAGACATACATGGGATTCTGTACACAAAGCACCTAGCACAAACCCTAACACAGGTGAGTGTTTAACCAGTGAGGGGCGGGTCTTTGCCATTTCAGGAAAGCTTGCCCATAGCTGCATGTGCTTTCTGGGCTGATCTGAATCAACCCCTATAAATAATCATGCAGCAGGAAAATCAAAATTAACAAGTGTTTAGCAGATGCCTCCCTTATGTTCAGTCCCTTGATTGGTTCCACGTGACATAAATGAGAGGTAGATGCTAAGGTCCCTTGTGCTAAGAACGTGGTGTAGAAATGTCGTGAATGTCTGTGTGTGCGTGGGATCAGAAAATGCCGTACAGATGGTCAAGAAGCCAGGGAAAGAGTGGGCTGGGGCATGTTTCAGGCTAACCGTGTATATCATTGGTCCAGCTGAAACGCATCCCAACTAGCAAGATGGGGATGAAGATGAAGAAATGATCAAGATAATGTTTAACCTTCACCCATTATGAATAGGCCCCAGGGAAAACTGCTCCACAGAGGACCTGTCCGGAGGCCAACGGCTGAACTTTGCAAAGGAGGAGGAGACTGATTGCCACAAGATTAAAGTTCCCTGTGAGGTCTCAAGTTTCACACAGTCTTTACAATACTCAAGATGATCTCTCTGGGGAAGGTGAAAAGAATTATAATTACATCTGTGAAAAAGGCTTGAGAAAGAAAAAAAATCCTGCCATATGGTGTGTGGAAAATGTTTTGGAACTGAATAAATAACATGGTGGGTGTTCTGCCCTCCCCCCATTTTTGTTTATACGTCTATGTTAAGCAGGCTGACTGGTGAACATGGATCCGTTTTTCTTTCAGGATAGAAATGCACTGGGTAATTTAATTTTATGACCATTAATAATACGGGTCTCTCTCCACAAGCAAAGACATTTACAAACTTCTAATCAGATTTTGTGATTTGGGTGTAAACCAATCGCCCGCAAGAGGTGAGGAGATGTTTTCATCCAGCTTTCCTTCTGCAGTAAGCTTGCATGAAATGCAAACGGGCATATGGTAAAAGGTCCAGGATCCCAGAGGGAAGTGGGATGGGGGCGCGGGAAGGCCGCTGCTTTCAATGGATACTTCGTTCTCCTGTAAGAAATGTCTGAAAGCTAGCCATTCATCAGTAATAGCCACCAAATGTGTTCAGACCCGGTCCAGATGGGGTCTGGTTGCGTGTTTTCATCAATTGATGCTGTCTTTGTTGCCGCACCCATTTATCAGATGAGAAAGCAGAAGTCAGGGAAATATCTGCTCCTGTTAGCACAACTAACCAATAGCATGGTTCAGATCTGACCCCTTACCTGCCTAGAATCCGCCTTTCATTCTTACCGCCTCACCCCTGCACCAGAAACACATCCTACAAAGGGAGCACCACTTAGAAAGAAGTGCAAGCGTTTATACTGCAGCGCAATCTGAGCCAAGCACTCTCAAAATGCTCTAGAGTCCTGCAGTAAGATTGCAAATTGAGGAGTTTCCAAAAAAATAATGGTTAATATTTAAGAATTTCTTGGTGTAGTAGGTATTTTATTACCCACTAATGCGTCTGCCTCCAATGCGGGAGACCCGGGTTCGATCCCTGGGTCGGGAAGATCCCCTGGAGAAGGAAATGGTAACCCACTCCAGTATTCTTGTCTGGAGAATCCCATGGATGGAGAAGCCTGGTAGGCTACAGTCCACGGGGTCGCAAAGAGTCGGACACGACTGAGCGACGGAACAGAACAGAACAGAAGAGGTGGGAGTACCAGATCACCTGATCTGCCTCCTAAGAAATCTGTATGCATGTCAAGAAGCAAGTCAGAACCAGACTTGAAAAACTGACTGTTTCACATTGGGAAAGGAGTATGTCAAGGCTGTATGCTGCCACCCTGCTTTTTAACTTATACGCAGACTGAGTGAGTGAGTGAGTGAAGTCGCTCAGTCGTGTCCGACTCTTTGCGGCCCCGTGGACTGTAGCACACCAGGCTCCTCTGTCCATGGGATTTTCCAGGCAAGGGTACTGGAGTGGGTTGCCATTTCCTTCTCCAAGGAATGCAGAATACATCATGTGAAATGCCAGGCTGGATGAAGCACAAGCTGGAATCAAGATTGCCAGGAGAAATGTTAATAACCTCAGATATGCAGATGACACCACCCTTATGGCAGAAAGTAAAGAGGAACTAAAGAACCTCTTGATGAAAGTGAAAGAGGAGAGTGAAAAAGCGGGCTTAAAATCGACATTCAGAAAATGAAGATCGTAGCACCGGTCCCATCACTTCATGGCAAATAGACGCGGAAACAATGGAAACAGTGAGAGACTTCATTTTCTGGGCTCCAAAATCTCTGCAGATGGTGACTGCAGCCATGAAATTAAGAGACGCTTGCTCCTTGGAAGAAAAACTGTGACAAACCTAGACACATATTAAAAAGCAGAGACCTTACTTTGCTGACAAAGATACATCTAGTGAAAGCTATGGTTTTTCCAGTAGTTACATTGGACCATAAAGAAAGCTGAGTGCCGAAGAACTGATGCTTTGGAACTGTGGTGTTGGAGAAGACTCAAGAGTCCCTTGGACTGCACGGAGATCCAACCAGTCAATCCTAAAGGAAATCAACCCTGAATATTCATTGGAAGGACTGATGCTGAAGCTGAAGCTCCAATAATATTGCCTCCTGATGTCAAGAGCTGACTCGTTGGAAAAGATCCTGATGCTGGCAAAGATTGAAGGCAGGAGGAGAAGGGGACAACAGAGAATGAGATAGACGGCTTCACCGACTCAATGGACATGAGTTTGAGCAAGCTCTAAGAAATGGTGAAGGACAGGAAAGCCTGGCGTGCTGCAGTCCAGGGGTTCTCAAAAAGTCAGGCATGACTAGCCACTGACAA
The DNA here is from genome assembly GCF_049115385.1 of Moschus berezovskii. Classification (NCBI taxonomy): domain Eukaryota; kingdom Metazoa; phylum Chordata; class Mammalia; order Artiodactyla; family Moschidae; genus Moschus; species Moschus berezovskii. Next base: position 116,582,001 of record NC_142466.1, read on the forward strand.
CAAATCTTACTTAATCTCCATAGATATCCAGTGAGAGAGGTGCTGACGTTTAATTCTGATGAAAGGTAAAGAAGCTCAAGTTCAGAGAAGTGACGCAAGTGGCCTTTCCCTGTCAAACTTCAAAAGGTGGAAAGACATGTAAGTGGAGTGAGGTCCTACCTGACCATCAGGCTCCAGTGTGTCAAAGGTTATGTGAATCTTAGTTTGAAGGGTCAGCATCTCAGACAGATGGCCACTGGCAACATCCAGGTCCCAGAAATGTTCTGTTTGATCTTCCCACCAGTGAAACAGTTGTCAAATTGTTACAACCCATTGCCTGTATTTAAAAACTGGGAGTTTTTCACATAAAACTCCAGATTTTTATTTTATCTTGAAAAATCAGAAGCTCTAGCAACACTCGCCTGTATGTTCACCCATACGTTTCCAGTCTGGTCCTGCAGGCACTGGGGTTTATTACTGTATATAAATAAGCATATATCTCATTGTTATTATTTATTTATTACTTATGCACTAAGGGAGCAAGTTGTTGATTAAAATGATTCTTATTTTTTTCCCTAGAGAAGTCCATTGAATCACTGATTTTTCCAGCACTTTGTGGACTTTTAAGTATAAAAAGTTCTGAAAGCAGAAGGGAGAATATTCCAAAATATGTTTTTCAACTTCTTCCAGCCCTTCTTCTCAAAACTTCAGGCACAGTGATATATCTTTAGGAAAGCTCTTTACTCCCTTTCTCTTAAGGAGATAGTTCCAGATCAGAAGGCTAAGTTGCTTCAGTCGTGTCTGACTCTTCGTGACCCTATGGACCATAGTCTGCCAGGCTCCTCTGTCCATGGGGATTCTCCAGGCAAGAATACTAGAGTGGGTTGCCATGCCTTTCTCCAGGGGATCTTCCCTACGTAGGGATCAAACCTGTGTCTCTTATGTCTCCTGCATTAGTAAGCAGATTCTTTACCACAAGCACCACCTGGGAGCCCAAGATGTGCCTATATATGTCAGAGCAGGGGAATTGGGGCAAGATTTTGAGGTTCTGGACTCAGCTCTCCCCCTAACCTCCCAGGTCTGGTTGGGCAAATCCTATAACCTCTGGTCTCAGTTTGGAAAATGAGGCCACGATAAGGGGTCTAGATTTTCTTCTAAGTATTTCAAGCGTGACAGTTTTAAGCACACGAGGGACTTTAGCTGGTTAAGGTTTGAGATGATCCCTCTAGTGGCTGCACAGAGAACAGGTCTGGTGGGTGGAAGTTTGGACAAGTAGAAGGAGAGATGAGTCTGGAGGCAGCTGAAGTTGCCCAAGCTACTTGGGGATGGTGGTTGTTTATTAGTTACCAATGGAGATCAGAGTCTGATAATGGCTTTTAGCAACTAGACTACATTCCTCTTGGAGGAATCTAAATGGAATCCATTTTCTTCCCTTTTCCAGCTTTTAGAGGCCACCGGCATCCCTTGGCTCCTGGCCCCTTCTTCCATTTTCAAAGTCGGCAATGAAGCATCTTATCGCTCTCAGACCCCAATCCTATCTCCCTCTTCTAAGTACCCTGTGACTGCATGAAGCCCACACAGGTAACCTAGGATGATCTTCATCCCAACTTAATCACACCTGTAAAGATGCTTTGGCCACATGGGGTAACGTATTCACAGCTCCTAGGGCATAGACCGTTTAGTAGGGAGGCAGTCATTCTGTACATGAAGGAGGAGGCAATGAAGATGGAAAGGGTGGATTTTGTATATACTTTAGAGGTCTATATTCTGTGTGCTGTAGATTCCAGGCACTTTTCCTGACTGTCTATTCCAAAATTTCTAAGCATTTCTTACATGTTTGTAAACCCCAATGGTGAACAACCCTCTTTTAAAAGTAAGAGGAGCAGTCACTCAATGGCAAGCAATCAGGGAAAAAGTGAGATCTTACACACACGCACACACAAACACATATACGTATATATACGTGTATATATATCAGTACACATATCAGTTCAGTTCAGTTCAGTCGCTCAGTCGTGTCCAACTCTTTGCAACCCCATGGACTGCAGCACGCCAGGCTTCCCTGTCCTTTACCATTTTCCGGAGCTTGCTCAAACTCATGTTCATCAAGTCGGTGATGCCATCCAACCATCTCATCCTCTGTTACCCCCTTCTCCTCCTGCCTTCAATCTTTCCCAGCATTAGGGTCTTTTCCAGTGAGTTCAGTTCTTCCCATCAGGTGGCCAAAGTATTGGAGCTTCAGCTTCAGCATCAGTCCTTGCTATGAATATTCAGGACTGATTTCCTTTAGGATTGACTGGTTTGATCTCCTTCCAGTCCAAGCAACTCTCAAGAGTCTTCTCCAACACCACAGTTACAAAACATCAGTTCTTCAGTGCTCAGCTTTCTTTGTGGTCCAACTCTCACAACCATGCTGGGAAAACAATATCATTGACTAGATGGACCTTTGTCTCGCAAAGTAATGTCTCTGCTTTTTAATATGCTGTCTAGGTTAGTCATAGCTTTTCTTCCAAGTAGCTAGCGTCTTTTAACAACACGTGTATAAATGTATGTATGTGTATATTATAAATACATATATTGCATATATATAGAGAGAGTGTACATATATGTAGTTGAATGCTTAGATTATTTTATATCTATACATATGTATGGGCATAGTGAAAGTGTTAGCCACTCAGTCCTGTCTGACCCTTTGAGACCCCACGGACTGTAGCCCACCAAGCTCCTTTGTCCATAGATTTCTCCAGGCAAGAATACTGGAGTGGGTCAAATACATATATGTGCATATATATGCATTATTGTATCATATTAATATTACATTATTATATTGAATGCTTGGATATCATTCTGGCTCCAACACTGATTATCTGCAGGCCTTTGGACAAGTCATCCATCACTCCCAGGCCTCAGCCTTCTGGCTTCTCAAATAGCATCCTCAATGTCAGTCCTGCTATTCCTCGGGTTCTCTGTGGAGAAATGGGATCTTGCACCCAGAAGAACTTGATATAGGGCACAAGACGAGATGAGCTAAGAATGAAAGAGTGAAGAATCTTCTCTGAATTTGACATTTCGATCATTCCTGTTTCCTGCTCCATCCCAGTGACCTGTCCCGATTCCTTCCTGTAGAAAGATTCAACTCATGTAGGTTTAATCTTGCTGCTGACAGGGGGGTCAGGAGATCAAAGAGCCCTGGGAGTTTAGATGGATGATTTAATTTCATAAAGGAAGTGATGAAAAGGATCAAAAGATGGAAAGAATCTAAAGAAAGCGTCGCGGTCCAGGGTCTTCCCCGTGCTGCGGGCCGATCACTCTCTTACTCGCCAGTGCGAGCAGAGACCCCTCTTCTGTGGGCCCCGCCCCCGGCTCGGAGTCTTCTAAGCTTTCTTACCCCATGTAATTCTCAAGCCAAGTGGCTGGGGCTGCCCCACTTGACACCCTTTCACAGAGGGTACCCCCTTAGACAGGTTTAACCACTTACCCAAGATACTGTCCCCAGTTTGTGACGGAACACACAGGTGCGTCTGGAATGGGAACTCTTATTTCCATTATTAGATCTCTGTGTAAGGATTGTATCCTCCATGTCATAATGTAGAAACTGGGGCTTGAAAATATTGAACGACTTGTTCAAGGTGACAGTACCATAACGGGGTTTCTGGATCTCAAGAGCAGGTCTTCTACACCCATTTTAATTTTGTGAGAAACCTTAAGATTACCTAGGTCAATTTCTTCAGTCCTCTGGAGGGCAACTGAGACCCAGGTGGGAAGTGCCTAGTCCAGGAACACAGAAGGACTGAGAGGAGAGACTTGGGCATCAGACAGACCTGATTCACATCCCAGTTCTCCCATTTACTTGCTGTCTGTCCTTATGGGGCTTTTAAAAACACCTTTACTAAACGTTTTATAGTTTAGCAAACTTCAACTCCTTTGCTTTTCTCTCAAATGGGGATAATAATACTGCACATAAATTTTTGTGAAGGTTTAATTCAAGATTAAAACTGTCCATCATGTAGGAAGCAGCGGTCCTCAGTGACACAACTAATCTGGTGTCTAGGTCTTATCTCACAGCCTTATGTGTACTCATGTATCTTTGGAATTATTGGTCATATTTGCTTTTGTGATGACATATACTAACGCACAGAGTGTTCCCTAAGTCTAAGCGGTGTGATTTCTGAAGCAGATTATACACACTAATCACATTCTCTTAGACCTCCCATCACCTTAGCCAATTCTTCCTTACTTTAACAGATAAAGCAAGGACCACCCTTGGCAACCCCAAGTCTACTGATATTGTCATTCAAGTTAGAGTTAGAGTCTGTAGTTACAAGTTTATGTTATCGTTTAGTTTCTCAGTCATGTCTGACTCTTTGGGAACCCATGGACTGTAGCCCACTAGTCATCACTTCATGGGAAATAGATGGGGAAACAGTGGAAACATGTCAGACTTTATTTTGGGGGGCTCCAAAATCACTGTGGATGCTGATTGCAGCCATGAAATTAAAAGACGCTTACACTTAGAAGGAAAGTTATGACCAACCTAGGTAGCATATTAAAAAGCAGAGACATTACTTTGCCAACCAAGGTCCGTCTAGTCAAGGCTATGGTTTTTCCAGTGGTCATGTATGGATGTGAGAGTTGGACTGTGAAGAAAGCTGATCGCCAAAGAATTGATGCTTTTGAACTGTGGTGTCGGAGAAGACTCTTGAGAGTCCCTTGGACTACAAGGAGATCCAACCAGTCCATTCTAAAGGAGATCAGTCCTGGGTGTTCATTGGAAGGACTGATGATGAAGCTGAAACTCCAATATTTTGGCCTCCTCATGCGAAGAGTTGACTCACTGGAAAAGACTCTGATGCTGGGAGAGATTGGGGGCAGGAGGAGAAGGGGACGACAGAGAATGAGATGGCTGGATGGCATCACCAACTCAATGGAGGTGAGTTTGAGTGAACTCCGCGAGTGGGTGATGGACAGGGAGACCTGGCGTGCTGTGATTCATGGGGTCGCAATGAATCGGACATGACTGAGCGACTAAATTGAACTGAACTGAACTGAGTCTCCTCTGTCCATGAGATTTCCCAGGAAAGAACACTGGAGTGGGTTGTAATTTTCTTCTCCAGGGGATCTTCCCCACTCAGGGATTGAACCTGCATCTCCTGCATTGGTGGGTGAGTTCTTTTACCACTGAGTCAGCAGGGAAGCCCAAATTATGAATTTTACATATAGGATAAAAGTCCCATTTCAGTCATTTCACATGTTGAAGGAAATTTGCTACATCTGGTGTGGTGTCCATGATACAGAGAAATGTCAATGTCTTTATTTATAAAGTTTTTAGAAAAAAAAATCATCCCTCATGTTCGAATGTTTTATTTTTCATATTAAGCTCTTTAAACTGCCTGGCAGTTCTTGTTTCATTTAAAAAATCTTAAATTTGAGACATAAACTTCCTGACAGCGTGGGTCCCTTTAAAGGTGATATACGCCCTGACAGCAAAGACGTAAGGCCAGTCGAGTGTTCTAACCACAGCATGGTAAAAGTCACGGTCAGGTTAGAGGACTCAATTAGAGTGAGAGGGAGGCTGTGTAAATTTCAGGGCTCAAATGGCAGAATATGAAGACAGGGTTGAATTTAAAGCCGGGCCTGACGTGACTGTATTTCATTTCCTGATTGGCAAGACAGCTCTAAATGGGGTATTAAATTGGGTTAAAAAAGCGGTTTTCTTCCTATTTAAAACAATATATGGGAAGAGAAAGAAAAAATATCCAGGCGCAGTAACAACAGATTTGAGGATTTATATGGGTATTTGAGAAAAAACAGAAAGTCCGCTAGTGGGGATGGGGACGCGGGAGGGGGAAATGGATCTGAAGTCAGGATTCTGGAAGGGGAGACTTTGAGACTCTCCTGCATCAGCTGAAAAGGCAGGATTTATAGTAGGCTCGTGACTGTCTGGCTGGGTCCCGGCCCGGCCTGGTGCAATCAGCTCCATGACGTGCCACGAATCTGTGCAGTGCATTATATCAGCTGCAGATCTGATGTTTATAAGCAAACAACAGCTTTATAATCTTAAAATAGATACCAAGAGGGTGTCCATGGTTCCCAGCCAATTTGACAGTGGAGCTAACAGAGGCAGAAGAGAGTGCTGGATAAGGGAGCAGCCTCCGGAATCCCCTGCCCTCCAACCCCAGCTCAGAAACTTCCCAGCTGGAGCACATAGTAAACCTCTCTGAGACTCAGTTTTGTCATCTGTAAAATGGGGAGTGCATCTGCTCAGTCGCTGAGTCACGTCCAACTCTTTGTGACCCCAGGAACCGTAGCCAGCCAGGCTCTTCTGTCCATGGAATTTTCGAGGCAAGAATACTGGAGTGGGCTACCGTTTCCTACTCCAGGGGATCTCCCCGATCCAGGGATCAAACTCACCTTTCTTTGAGTCTCCAGCACTGGCAGGTGGATTCTTTACCACTGTGCCACCTGGGAAGCCCATAAAGTGGGGAGGTGGTGTATGAATTGGACCTATTTGTTAGATTGTCCTTAGGATTGAATATCAGCCAGTTAAAGCATTCAGCACACTGCCTGGTTCATAGGCAGCATCCCAGTAAGTGTTGCTTATTATTGTCACATTATTATTATTCATTATAGGAAAGAGTTGGTGACTGTGAAGAGACGGGAAAGTACTGAAATGGTTCCGTTTCCAAACTTCACTGCTTCCTGACCCTGCCCGTTGTTCCTTCCCTCCAAACTGTGCTCTGAGGGCTCTCTCACCCCTCACTTGGTCTTATCCCAACTCTGATGCTACCTGCGGTAAACCAAGAGAGCAAATGCCAGTGCGGCAGCAGGACTGCAGGATCTGAAGGCGGAGAGCCTGCATCCGAGCCTGTGAGAGCCACTTACAAACTCTGAGAGCACCAGGAAGCCACGGTGCCTCAGTCCTCTCATCTATAAGGTGGGAAAACCAACACTATCCTGCCTGCCTTGCAGGCCCATTGGAGGGATTAACCAAATCATCACATGGAAGTGCCCTTAGAGAATACTGAGTAGATTTCCTGTAGATTAGATATATGCATATGTGTAACTCCACCAGGCTTCCCAGGTGGCGCTACTGGTAAATAATCGCCTGCCCATGCGGGAGACAGAAGAGATGCGGGTTCCATCCCTGCGTCAGGAAGGTCCCCTGGAGAAGGGCGTGGCAACCCACTCCAGTATTCTCGCCTGGAGAATCCCCGTGGACAGAGGAGCCTAGCGGGCTGCAGTCCACGGGGTCACAAAGAGTCGCACACGACTGAAGCGGTTTAGCATGCACGCTCCCGGAACTGACCCACTTAGCTGTATATCTGAACCTTATTAATGGCACAACACAAATCAATTACACCCAAATATAAAATAAAGGTAAAGTTTAAATGGGGCTCTTAGATGACAGGGCACTGCTACAGGGCATTCTCATCGTCTCGGAGCCCCGCTCTGACTGGGCCTCCCGTTTAGACACACGTTTAAAGCAGAACTACTCTCCTAATGTTTCTAACCCGGGCCTCCATCTGCGAACTGCCTGTTCTCTGCATTAGAGGAAACGGCACTAGGAGGAAGCCAGGCGGCTGCCCCAGAGCCGTGGAGACGCTACGCCAGCACAGGGGTGACAGCACAGAACCCTGTGGCCTCAGTGCCCGGGGCAGGCCTCCCCAAATCCAAACACCACTCCCTCCCGCTAAGCCTGTGTGGAGCTTCTGCAGCCTTCTCAACCCAGGGCTCCCCATGACCACCACAGCTACGTCAGCACCTCCCACACCATCAAACGAGGACTTCGTTTATTTATTTAAAGGAGATTTAATTGGAGGAAAATTGCTTTAAAATGTTGTATTGGTTTCTGCTGTTCAGCAACACAAATCGGTCATAATTACATGAATCTCCCCTCCCTCGTGAGCCTCCCTCCCCTCACCCATCCCACCCCACCAGGTCATCACAGAGTGCCGGGCTGGGCTCCACGAGTTATGCAGCAGCTCCCCACTAGCTGTCTATTTTAGACTTGGTAGTGTATATATCTCAATGCTATTTTCTCAAAGCATCCCACCCTCTCCTTCCCTCTCTGTGTTCCCAAGTCCGTTCTCTACATCTGCATCTCCATTCCTTCCCTGAAAACAGGTTCAGTTTAGTTCAGTTCAGTTCAGTCACTCAGTCGTGTCCGACTCTTTGCAACCCCATGGATCACAGCACACCAGGCCTCCCTGTCCATCACCAACTCCCAGAGTTCACGCAAACTCATGTCCATAGAGTAGGTGATGCCATCCAACCATCTCATCCTCTGTCGTCCCCTTCTCCTCCTGCCTTCAATCTTTCCCAGCATCAGGGTCTTTTCAAATGAGTCAGCTCTTCACATGAGGTGGCCAAAGTATTGGAGTTTCAGCGTCAACATCAGTCCTTCCAATGAACACTCAGGACAGATCTCCTTTAGAAAGGACTGGTTGGATCTCCTTGCAGTCCAAGGGACTCTCAAGAGTCTTCTCCAACACCACAGTTCAAAAGCATCACTTCTTTGGTGCTCAGCTTTCTTCACAGTCTAACTCTCACATCCATACATGACTCCTGGAAAAACCATAGCCTTGACTAGACGGGCCTTTGTTGGCAAAGAAAAATAGGTTCATCAGTACTATTTTTCTCGATTCCATGTAGATGCTTTAATATACAATATTTCTTTTTCTCTTTCTGAATTACTTCATTCTGTATAACAGGCTCCAGTTTCATCCACCTCAGCACTGCTGACTCAAATTTGTTCCTTTTTGTGGCTGAGTGATATTCCATTGTATATGGACTCAGACTTGGATACTAGTCCCAACAGTAACACTTACTAGAATTGCTCTGCACTTAAGTTCCTTATTTATAAAATGATCATAGAAATATCCATTCAGGAGGAGAGCTGAGATATTTCAACCAGAAAACATCTGCCAAATAGTAAAAACGCAAACGTTATTACCTATTATCATTATCATTAATAACCTGCTTCCTCTTCTTTAGGTTCTCCGTAAAGTTACCTCCTCTGCTTCCTCCTTCTAAAACAAATGAATAAGTGAAAAACTCTCAGAATCACAAAGGAGAATCACAGGTTTTGAAGCAACAGCCTTAGGACTGAACACCATTGCTGCTCTTACTAATTCTGCAGTCTTAAGAAAGTTGTTTCAACCTCCCGGGCCTCAGTTTCCTCATTTTAAACAAAGGGAAACCTTTTAGGGTATGGGAAGGATTAAATGGAATAATATACATAATGCATTCAGCCCTCTGTGGGCTCAGATCAACATTTTAGATGTTATTTGGTGAAGAATGAATGAGTGGCCAGCATAATAGGATCAGCTCAAATCGCTGGAAACCTTACAGAGAAAACACTTTCCTGAGAAGGTTAAAATGAAATCAAATGTCTGAGGTAGATTAAACTTTTTCTCTCTCTCTTTCTCCTTGTGTCAGATTTGTTTCCAAAGGATTTCATCTGCATAATGGAATTTGCTGATTGTGAATAGACGGCGCGGTGCACACAGGAGCATTCATTGAAGGATAAAGGACCGAAGGTTATTTATATGTCATTTGTAAGGCTGTCTCCTTCGATTTATCAGGTTTTAACCCCATAGAATCCCGAATTTCAGTCACTGTTGTTTTCCCTTCCATCAGAACACAATACGCTCAGTAATCTGAAGGTTCTGGGGACCACAGGGTATGCTGTATATTCTATACTCATTCTTGGACATTCCCAATGCCTAGTCACATAATAAAGGCACTGAAAAGTCCTGCAATTTAAAAATATATTTGCCTTATACTACTACTCCAAGGTGTCTAACCAAAGAAAACTTTTTTTAGGTTAACATCTTATTGATGTCCCACATAATTACTATTAAAAAAAAAAGGGCTGCTCTTTGTAATTCCCCAAAATGACTGATGAAGGGAGGATAAAAATCTGAACATTCACTGTGGTTGTCAGGACGTGCTAACAGAGGATACAAAATGAAGAGTTAACTGGAGATTGTTTTGCCTTCTGCTGTGGGGTGAATTGTGTCTGGGAAAGACACGCTGAAGCCCTAAACCCCAGTACCTGTGAATGTGACCTTATCTGGAGACTGGGTTGAGTTAAAATGAGGTCATACCGGCTTAGGGTGGACCCTCAGTTCAGTGGCTGGTGTCCTGTGAAGAACGAAAGATTTGGAGACCCCCAGAGCAGACATGGGAAAGTGAACTACATGAAAATGGAAGCAGATATCAAAGTTATGCTTCCACTGGCCAAGGAACACCAAGATTTCCAGTCACCACCCAAAGCTGGGAGAAGCCAGAAAGAACGCGCATCTAGCGGCTTCCAAGGGAGCATGGGGTATAGCCAACAGCTTGGCTTCAGACTCCTGGTCCCCAGAATCGTGTAAGAATACATTTCTCCTGGTCCAAGCCACCTTTGTTGGTGGAATTTTGTTATGGTGGCCTGGAGAATCTAATCTACTTGGCTGCCAGATTTTTCCTCTCCATTACTGGCTGTTCCTTTCTTGACCATTAAATGTTGGAGTGCCCCAGGTGGAAGGCCTTTAAACTTTCTTAACCCTGTTACAGCGTAGATGCTACATAATGGTCAGAGCCTGGACCTCGGCTTCATTTACTGCCACCCATGTGCTGATGGCTCCACATGGCATGTTCTTAGTTTGTCCTAAATGGAAACTTAGGTCCTATCCTTAGAAGTTTTTTTCTTTTTTTTTTTTTAAGAAAAGCCCTGCTCCTCCCCTGGAGCCCTCCATCTCAAGAATGAGCAATCCATTCCCCCCAAGCTCTTCAGGCCAAAAGACTAGGAGTCACCCTCGAGTCCTCTTTCTCTAATGTGTGTGCATGCTAAGTTGCTTCAGTCGTGTCTGACTCTTTGCAACCCTGTGGACTGTAGCCTGCCAGGGTCCTCTGTCCATGGAATTTTCTAAGCAAGAATACTGGAGTGGGTTGCTATTTCCTTCTCCAGAGCATCTTCCTGAACCAGGGATTGAACCTGCGTCTCCTGTGTCTCCTCCATTGGCAGGCGGGATTTAAATTTTTACCATTGAACTATCTGGGAAGCTCCTTCACATCTTGCACCAATCCCAGTAGCAAATCCTGTTGAGTCTACCCTTAAAGCACATCCAAGATGTCATCACTTTAACCACCTCCATCCTTCACACACCGCTGGGCCAATATCATCTCACTTCCATGACTTACATGACTGTAGGGGCCATCCTGGCCTCTCTGCTTTGATTGTCTCAACAGATCAGGGATGAAACCTACACCCCCTGCGCTTGCAGCACGGAGTCTTAACTACTGAACTGCCAGGGAAGTCTGGTCTTCACGAAGGAGCCAGAATCATCCCATCAAATGGCAAATCTAGCCACGCCCTTCTCACGTGAAGAACCGCCCCACCACCATCACTAAGGCTGTGCATACAGGCAGAATAAAGGACCAAGTCATCGCCATGGCCCACAAGCTCAGTCCCTGCTGTCAGTCACCTCGTTTCCTCCCACTGCTGCCCTCCCTCTGCGCCAGCTGCCCTGGCCTTCCCTGGGTCTAACGTGTAAACAGACTGCACTTGGGGTCTTTGTTGGCTGTGGCCTCAACCCAGAGCACCCTTCTCCCTGACACCTGCATGCATACCACCTTGCTTCAATCAAGCTTTTCAAACAGCCCTTCTTCCTAAAGACTTTCCCTTAATGCCCTGCTGAAAATGTAACCCCCACCATCACGCTCTGCTCCCATGCCCTGATCTACTGTAAGACATGATGCGGCATGTGTGTGTGTGTGTTGTGTGAATTTCTCCCATTAGAAATGCACACAAGTAGAGAAGGAGATTTGGACTGTCTCATCCACCATTGTGTTCTCAACACCTAGGAGAATACCTACTACACAAGAGGAATTAAAAAATATTTATTGAATCAATTAATCAAATCTTTCCAGGAGGTTGAGCCCCACAGAAAAATTGGACCACTCTCAAAGAACCTGAAATGTAAAGAAATCTCTCAATAAAAGCTGAAAACAATGCAGCTCTGTGACAATGGTTTTCTTGCGAACAGAAACGAAGTCTTCCTGGACTGTCAGAGCTTTGTCTCCCAGTTTGTAGATAAAAAAAAAAAAAAGAAACAGTTTCTAAATTCACTCCCTACATAAATCATTTGAATCTTCTGTGCCTCTTTTTTCACTTATAAAGTGTAGTTTAAATTATTTTAAAGTCCATAAGACAATGTTTCTGAATTGAAGTACAAGTATCACATACTTGGAGAAATTCTTTAGAAAATTTTTCATAGTCCTTCAAAATAGGTTTTCACATAAAATCCTTACAAAAACCTTGTAATAGTGATAATCGTGATTAACAGTTTGCTGAAAGCTGGTGACTTTTCAGACATTCTCTTATTTTAAACCTCCAATATTCCAAGAAGGAGGGTACCATCCTGAATCCCATTTTCTAGATGAGGAAACAGATTGGGAGCGTTTAAGTAATTTTCTCATAAGGCTTATTGCTAATAAGTGGGAAGTGGGGAGACTTCCCTGGTGATCCAGTGGTGAAGAATCCACCTTCCAATGGAGGGAATGCTGGTTCGATCCCTGGTAGGGAAACTAGGATCCCACACGCCACTGTGCCGCAGCTATGGAGCCCATGCACTCTGGAACTGAGCCCTAGCACCGCTGCTACTAGGACCTGATAGAGTCAGAAACAAATGAATATTTTTTTAATGGGAAGTGGGGATTCCAACTCTGATTTTACATCTTGTTCTCTTGACCAAAATATTATTTTGCATGACCCCAACCAATGAGGCAAGGTTACATAATATATATGGAATACAATTATTTCCATTTTATAGAAAAAATATACTTTAAGCTCACAGAAGGGAAAAGGGCCACCTAAGGTCACAGAGCAAAAGTCAGCCTTCATCCAGGTCTCCAGACCCTATTCCAGTAACATTTTTAGTAATAAAAGGTACCCTATGAATGGTGTCTGTATGATGGGGACAGCATCCTATGAAGTCTGAGCACCAGATGGAGACAAGGGTTATGTGCACTTCAGAACTGCATCCCAGAGAGGGAAGGTGACCTGCACAAGGTCACACAGGAAGTCAGTTCTTGAACTTGCCTCTCAGGGCCAAAGTGCTTTTCTCTGTGTCACCTTAGATCTTCTACATATGACATAAGCCATCAGGTCACACACACACACGATACCTAAAACCACTGCAAATGTTGGGGTAAATTGTGTTGTGCATGTTAATGTACATGTATGAATGCAATGAAGGGGAGTGTAGGGCTTTTGAAGCTCGGTTCATGTTTCAAGTTATTTGGTGGCTATTTTGATAACATCTTTTGGAGATTAAGTCCAATTAGGACACAGATGGCACTGAAATATTGTCAAACATATCGGATCAGCAGCAAATCGCTGACTTAATTATGTAAATAATTAAAATGTATATTTACACCTGATCGTCCAAACGAGGGTGAAAAGATTGATTTCAGGGTTGATTATGAGTTCTGGCAAAGAATCAAGTCAAAAGTACATGACATCCAAGGCATTGCTTCTGGTCTTCCGCATCCAGCCCTGGGAGGACATTTGGGAGACAGAATCAAGAACCTGATGACAAAGACAAAAAGTCCTCTGAGCGTCGGAACTGTGAGGCTGGGCTTAATGAGAGAGCCTGCATGAGAGAAGATGTGGGGCCTTCACTTCTACGGCTCAAAGCCTGCCTTTCTTCTTCCAAGAGCATCTGAAGGCTCCTCATCGCCCATAGACTCTGGTTTCCTATTCCAAACGCACATCAGACTCACCTACCATCATTGCTCGACTTTCATTTATCCTCTTTTACCCACAGAGCAGCTCACCTCACCCAAACAGTTAGGAGAACGGGTTTCGAGGAATTACCTGTCTTCCAGCCTTGTCTTTGTCAGCTGGCTCAGTTTTACCATCTGCAAAAGGGGATAATAATCACTCAAAAATGTCTCGAGTGTCTCCTAGGAGCTCAGTTTTGTGCCATGCACCCTATATACAGGAAACATTATTTGCTGCTCACAGACTCTCTGTGGAACTGTCTCCATTTTGTACAGAGGGAAGCAAGCTTTTTTGCTTGCTTGTTTTGCTTTTTTGGTGCCACATGGCATATGGGGTCTCAGCTGAGCAGGGATGGAACCCGCACTCCCTGCAGTGAAGCACGGAGACGTTACACTGGACTCTCAAGGAAGTCCCGAGAGGGAGGCGTGTTTAGCAGAGCCTAAGAACCTGCTGGGACTCCCAGGTGGCGCTCGAGGTAAATAAACCAGTTGCCAATGCAGGAGAGGTAAGTGGGTTCAATTCCTGGGTCGGAAAGATCCTCTGGAGGAGGGCATGGTGAACCACTCCAGTATTGTTACCTGGAGAATCCCAGGGACAGAGGAGCCTAGCAGGTATAGTCCATGGAGTCACAGAGAGTGGGACACGACTGAACTGACTGAGCACACAAGCAACTTGCCAGTATGAGTTCAGAGGAGGTTTGCCTGAAGAGACGGTGACCTAAATATGAAAGAAGCTTGCTTCTGGTTTTCATACCTAGGCAGCACAAAGACTCCGTCATGGCCCTGTGAGCACGAGCTCTGACTCTTTCTATTTGGTTCTGCAAACAACACTCAGCTTCCACCTCAGTCCAAGATGGCTCCTTCAGCTCCAGCTGTTCACAGACTCCAGGAAGAAACAAAAGGAAGGAGAAGGGCACGTCCATCACCTTGAGGACAAATCTCAGAAGGTGGGCACACTGCCTCAGCTGTCTTCCCATTGGCCAAGATGTGGTCACATGTCCACACTAGACATCTGAGGATGCTGGGAAATGCAGTCTTTCTTCTAGGGAAGAATGTGTCCAGTTTTGGGAGCCATTCTCCAAGATGGCTTTCAATGATCTTCAACTCCTGATACTGATGGTCTTGTGCAGTCTTCTCCTACATCCAGTCGAGGTTCATGTGTGTGACCAACAGATATACAATAGAGGTAATAGTGTGTGGCTTCCAAGACTTGAGCATAGCAGCATTTCACATTCAACCTTGGTCTCTTAAGCAATATCCCTTAGAAAAAGCTCCCATGCCGTGAAGACAGTAACAGTTGGGGGGAGATGTCCACATGCAGGAGAAGTAAACCTCAATCTTTCAGCCACTTGAGTGTGCCAACCTAGAAACATCAGGTCTGCAGAAGGGTAGACCTTCAGATGACTATAGTGCCAAGGGATTTAGGAGACCCTGAGCCAGAAACACACTGCCAAGCCGCTTCCAATTTCTGATGCAACAGAAACCATGAAAACTAGTTAGTATTTGCTGATGTTCTAACCTGCTAAGTTTTGAGGTGATTTATTATACAGTGATAACTAAGTAATTCAGTTAACACTTGGGAGTTTTATTATGGAGAAAGAAGAAGAGAACAGATACCAGAAAGCTTTAGCCCGCTGTCCTTCTGCACACATTTAAGGGTAACGAGGGCAAGATTCAAACCCACATCTGACTTAGGATGCTGTATTTTAACCAACAATCTGAATATCCTGTGCCTTTCTCTGGATTCCTATGGGGTATATTGTTCTTAACAAGGAGTCTCGTCTTAAATCGTAGGTTGTTTTGTCCTAGTCTCTGGAAGCTTCATGCACAGAAATTGTTTTCTCCTCCCCTGTCTTGAAGGTAAGGGTCTGTGGCTCCTTTCTCTTTCATCCTTCTTTCCTCCGTCCCCCCTTATTCTTCCTTCCTTTCATCTATTGCTAGGTCTTTTTACTCAGCGAGGCCTGTCATTTCATCTTACGGTTTGACTGAGGAAAGATTTTTTCGAAGTTCACCCACAAGGCTGGCAGGATTCTGTCTACTGTAGGCTGTTGGTCAGAAGTTAGCCTCATGTATTTGAACATTCATTCACCAAAATAACATCAATGAAATCTTCTCCTTCCTTCTGGTCTTCCCTTTTAAAGCTTGCTTACAAAGTTCATCCAACCAGATAATATTTTCTATAATGTCTGAACCCAAGGTGCCATGGAGGATGCAAAAACGTTTGCAGCTCAAGACAGCCTTAAGGGTAATAAGAACTCTCTAACAATGTGAACAGTTTCGAAAGGAGTGGGCTGCAGGAGGGGAATGTGGCCGCCACCAGTGGCACTGTAGGAGGTGTGTGTAGTTTCCTAAGACTGAGCTGTGCTGTCAGTCACAGACCTAGTGAGCCAGTATCTTTACCCATAGGGTCTGTAAATCTGTACCTTTCACTGTCCATCTGCTTACCACTATCCAGGTAATTCTGATGGAGAGCTAAGTTTGAGAATCATGAATTTAATTGGCAAGAATTCAAGCATCAAATTGATGTTGGGCCAAATTAGGGATTTTTAAACGAAGCTCTTTCCTGGAGCTCCTTTGGGGATACTGCATGACGGTGGTGATGAGGGCAAAGGAGGTTGTGGGAAGGGAGGGTGATGGGGAGGAGAGTATAACTTCTAGAAGCACCCTCCCAGTTTTCATCAGAGCACTGTCCTTTTATCTCTTTTGTTCATTTATACTCCCCCACGAGATGCATTTGAATGAAGATTGGGCTAGTTTTTAAAACAAGACAAAACAAAACAAACCTTGAAAGCAGCTGAACTAGATGAACTTTAATTTACTTAATCAATAAATAGTTACTGAGTGTCTGCTACATGCCAGCCTCCATCCCAAATCAAAGCCAAGTCGGCCATGGTCCCTCTACCTTGAGAGCTCGCAGTTGAGAGGAAAGGGAGGGTGAGTGAGCAATTTTGATGCACCAAGATGACTGCATTATTAGAGGTACGAGAGGACGGTATCAGCTGTATCTTGAAGTCCATATAAGAATTCTTTAGTTGAGGGGAAAAACACGAGGAAAATGGAGGTGACGTCTCATGCAAAGGCATGGAGGCCTGAAGAAAAGGGCGTGGCTTGAGCATCTGAGTGTAGTTCAAGTTCAGGAGGATGAGGGAATGGCATGCAAGGAGGCTCAGGGCAGAGTCTTTGAGCAAGCCCTGTCCCTCTCTGGTTTCACAGCCTCCTCACTGTCACAGTGAGGGGAGTGGCTAAATGATCGGCAGAATCAGAGCACCTCCGAGTTTGAAGAGAACGCCTGTGGACGCCCTGCAGTAGTGACTGTCAATGTGAAGTGATCCTCTCCACCCAAGGGAGACTTGCAATGTCCTATCACTATTCAGTTGCTGAGTCGTGTCTGACTCTTTGTGACCCCATTGACTACAGCAGGCCAGGCTCTTCTAATCTCCACCATTTCCTGGAGTTTGCCTAAATTCATGTCCATTGAGTCGGTGATGCCATCCAGCCATCTCATCCTCTGTCGTCCCCTTCTCCTCCTTCCCTCAATCTTTCCCAGCACCAGGGTCTTTTGCAGTGAGTCAGCTCTTCACATCACATAGTGAAAGTATTGGAGCGTCAGATTTAGCATCAGTTCTTCCAGTGAATATTCAGGCTTGATTTTCTTTGGGGTTTTCTTTACTGGTGTGATCCCCTTGCAATCCAAGGGATTCTCAAGAGTCTTCTCCAGCACCACAATTTGAAAGCATCAGTTCTTTGGTGCTCAGCCTTGTTTATGGTCCAACTCTCACATCTGTTCATGACTACTGGGAAAACCATAGCTTTGACTATAGGGACCTTTGTTGACAAAGTGACGCTTCTGCTTTTTAATATGCTGTCTAGGCAACATCCAGAGACATTTTTAGTTGCTGCCACTGAGGGGAGGAGTGGGTGCTACTGGCAGGTAGAGGCCAGGCATGATCTTAAACATCTTACTATGTACAAAGGTTTGTGGGAGCTCTGACACTAAAACAAGCTAGGAGGAGTCATGAGGGATCCAGTGCCAAAACTGCTCCTCCACCATCTGGTAGATCAAAGTCTAACCAGAAGGGGTTTGGGGGATCACATGCTGAAGTTCAGGTGGGTAACAGAAGTCTAGAAAAAAGCTATGGCCTGTCCAGGGTGTCAGACCCTGGTATAGGTAGGATCCAATTTTCCTGAACTCCAGAACTAGATATCTTCACATCTCTGATCTCCAGAATCCAATGGCTCCTGGCCTCTGCTGGGGCTTCATGGATGCTTGGTCACCATTTCCCTGTCAAATTTCCACCAGCTCCATCCATGCCCTGCGAACCACTGTGATCCTCCACCTCACCTCCTACACAGGGATTTTATACATAAGCTCTTGATGCTTTAATACTCTCCCTGGAGACCTGTGAGAAGGCAATAGAAGACCATCTGCCCGCACTGGAGCCTAACGGCTGTATAGGGTAGCTGGGCCTAGCTCTGAAATCAGACCCAAGTTCAAATCCAGAACCACCACTACCTGCAGTGTAACCCTGAACTTTACCCTCTGAACTTTAGCTTCCTCATCTGTAAAGAGGAGCCAAGGGGCTTCCCTGGTGGCCCAGTGGCTAAGACTCCATGCTCCCAATGCCGGGGGCCTAAGTCCCATCCCTGGTCAGGGAACTGGATCCCATGTGCTGCCACTCCTGAAAATTTTAACACAAGCCAATCTTCAGCTAAATAAGAAAGTTCTCCTTGCACCACAACATGACATATTACATATTCTGCCACCCTCAGGCTTGGTAATTCCTGGTTAGAGTGTGGTGGCTGGTACAGAGGGGACCATGCCAACCCTTCTCCCCTGTCTCAGCTTCTTTCCCACAAAGAAGAGAATGAGTTTCAGGAAGGTGAGCCAGATCCTGGTGTGTTCTACACCAGCCTCCTTCATTTCTCCCAGGACTGATTTGCGAAACTCTACTTCACTGGGTAACCATCAGCTCTATAGCCCTTCTCTCCTCCTGATCCCCAGCTTACCCCTTCTAAGTCATACAAATTCATAGTACTCATATTTTTTATTAGTACATACTTTATTCTGGCCCCATAAGGAATGTTACAAAGAAAAATCTTCCAGCCTTTTATTCTCAAATTCCAAATTCATTCAGTTAAAAAAAAAACAATTAACTAAGCATTAACTACAAATGTATTAGACCCTATGCCAGGCATTAGGATATAGGATTGAACAAGGAGACAAAGTCCCTGATCCCAGAGTGCTTGTTATTGCTACACCCAGGAGAGGAGTGCCAAAACAAGACACCTACGTGAGACTCGGAAGGAGGTCAAGTCTTGTGACTATCAGGGAGGGAGGGCTTCATACACAAAAAACTCTTCAATAGACATTATAAAGTTTGAATAAGAATTAGGTGTGTGATAGGGAGAAGAGGGCAAGGCAGCAGGAACAGCAGGCAAAGGAATGGAGTAAAGAGTGATCATGGTGAGCGGAGGGAACCTGGGAAAGTTCAGGTTAGGTGGAGAGAGAGATGGAAGGTGTGAGGGAAATGAAGCCAGAGAAGTAAGCAAGGGCTGGATCACAGAAGGTCTCATTATCAATAATCTTAGACAGTGAGAGCTATTTCCTAAGCTCAGTGGAAAGCCACATACTTGTATGATAGAATAGCCATCCAAGTCAATGTGTGTTTATTGAATGCTTTCTACGTGTTCAGTCTTCCTAGGCCCCCGTGGGCGAAAGAGGAGGGAGTGTATAAATGTAACATAAAGCATGACCACTGATTTCCCTAAAGATATGACGGGGCTATTATTTAAGCTGGTCTCCAAGATATGGGGCCATTTCAGGACCCTGGAGAGCAATTTAAAAACCGTTGATGGCGCCCCTGGGGACTAAGTAAACAAATGAAAGCCAAAGGTACAAGTTACCTGACAAAGAAAAGCTCCTGCAAAGAGGGGAGTGGGGATGCTAAGGGAGAGAAACCCGGCTAGGAAAGCTTCTAGGAGACAGAGCCCGAGGGGTGGGCAGGAGGAAGCGGAGAACGGTCCAGGCAGTGGGAACTGCATGGGCAAAGGTGCCGGGGAGAGAAAGGTCATACGTGGATGGACCTGAGTCAGGAGGCCTGACTACACGGGGGTGGAAGGTCTGTTCTCAGGAGCCGTGGGAGAGACGGGTGTGTGGACAAGGTAGACCTTCCCTACAGGATTCCCGGAAAGACAGAACGCGGACTTAGAGTTGATTCATATATGTGCCTGCCAACGCAAGACCCGCAGGTGATGCGGGCTCGATTCCTTGGGTTGGGAAGATCCCATGGAGGAGGGCATGGCAACCCACTCCAACATCCTTGGCTGGAGAATTCCACGGACAGAGGAGCCTGGCAGGCTACAGTCCATGGGGTCACAAAGAGTTGGGACGGGACTGAGCACACACACACTTCATAGAATTCGAGAGAGGAAGAGCCCGGAGGAACATGGTGTTTAGGGGGCGGTGGGCTGGATCTCAGGATCTTGCTGGATCTAGCCAGCAAGAAGTGACTGTTGTCCTCTAAGTGGATACCAAGGGAACCATGAGTAGGTCAGAAAGGGCAGTGCTTCTCTTAGGAAACTCGCTGAAAACCAGGTTGAAGAGTCCTAGTATGTTAGTCCCTCACTCAAGCCCCAAAGCCTTGAAACTAGTCTCTAATTGGATGGTTCAGATTCCAGGTTCTACATTCAAGAAGTCTAGATGAGAGGTCTGTAGACTATAGACCACAAGCCAAATCCAGCCCACTAAGGAGAGATTTTATATTTTTGAATGATTGGGGGAAAACTTCTTTTTTAAACTTCTCGTGACATATGAAATTTAGATTTAGGAGTCTACAAATAGTCTTACTGGCTCACAGCCAGGAGGTTAGCTATGGTCTGCAGTGGCTTTCCAGCTACAAGTCAGAGTAGAGGGGTTGCCTCAGAGACTATGTGGCTCCCTAAGCCTACCATCTGTGCCCTGAAACTTTCAGTTCAATTCAGTCACTCAGTCGTGTTTGATTCTTTGCGACTCCCATGAATCACAGCACGCCAGGCCTCCCTGTCCATCACCAACTCCCGGAGCTCACTCAAACTCATGTCCATCGAGTCAGTGATGCCATCCAGCCATCTCATTCTCTGTCGTCCCCTTCTCCTCCCACCCCCAATCCCTCCCAGCATCAGACTCTTTTCCAGTGAGTCAACTCATCGCATGAGGTGGCCAAAGTATTGCAGTTTCAGCTTTAGCATCAGTCCTTCCAATGAACACCCAGCACTGGTCTCCTTTAGAATGGACTGGTTGGATCGTCTTGCAGTCCAAGAGACTCTCGAGAGTCTTCTCCAGCACCACAGTTCAAAAGCATCAATTCTTCGGCGATCAGCTTTCTTCACAGTCCAACTCTCACATCCATACATGACCATGGGAAAAACCATAGCCTTGACTAGATGGACCTTGGTTGGCAAAGTAATGTCTCTGCTTTTTAATATGCTATCTAGGTTGGTCATAACTTTCCTTCCAAGGAGTAAGCGTCTTTTAATTTCCTGGCTGCAATCAGCATCTGCAGTGATTTTGGAGCCCAAAAAAATAAAGTCTGACACTGTTTCCACTGTTTCCCCATCTATTTCCCATGAAGTGATGGGACCAGATGCCATGATCTTCATTTTCTGAATGTTTCCTGAAACTTTAGGGAAAAAAAATTTCTCACTCTGATCTAGGTTTTCTCTTGAGCTCAGCACTTGCCTCTGTGTGTTTCTACTTCTCCCAGGTGGCCAGATCCAGGTATATGACAACCCCCAAGTTTATGTTTGGGCTAAGAGAGAGCTTGATATAGCAGGACTCTGATGATCTGACTTCCCCTTTCAGCACTGTTAATTGTGTACATCTCAGCTAGACCCCTTGTAGAGGGGAGAGTGGGTCTGGTTTGAGACAGAGATTCGTGGTGTCCAGGTTTTCCAGGCTTCTCCATCCAAAACTGAAAATGTTAGTCGCTCAGTTGTGCCTGACTCTTTGCAACCCTACGGACTATAGCCCGCCAGGCTCCTCTGTCCATGGGGATTCTCCAGGCAAGAATACTGGAATGTGTAACCATTCCTTTCTCCAGAGGATCTTCCTAATCCTGGGATCGAACCCAGGTCTCCTGCATCACAGACTGATTCTTTACCATCTGAGCCACCAGGGCAGCCCCTCTCCATTCAAGCCTCCCCCTAAACCATAACAAAGGACTCTAAGGGCAGGAGTGCCCAGGTGAGGCTGTGTTTCGGGATGACCTCACTGTTGCTCAGCTTGAGGGGATGACCAGTGGCCGATTCGGTGAGGCAAGGCACCTAATCTATAAGAGATGTGAACTCTTGCCTGGGGTTCCTCCTCGGATTCTGGACTGAAAGAGTTAAAGCCACTGGGAGAGGTAAGGAACCATCCTGGTCAGTGTGGCCTGAGAAGCCTGGTGCCGACTCAATTTTCACAGCAACCCACCTCCATCGGCATGAAAAATCTTTTCTTAACACTCTTATTAAACCCTAATCTTAATCATATTCATCATTATTAAGTCTTGAAATTGTCTGGAATATTTAAATAGACCCAAACTGAGAGTCAGAGGAATGGATTTTAAAGGGACAGCTCAAATTGTCCTCTAGGAGCCAATCCAATAAATGCTGGAGATTCAGCCCATGATAGACACCAAGGTTTCTGAAGGGAGCTGGTGGTGACAATGGTGCAGGGGAGGGTGCAGGAGCTGCCAATTACATCCAGCCTGGGTAAGATCAATCTTTCTTTTAAAGACTCTTCACAAACCTTTCAGGGAAAAGAAGAGGCATAAAGGTGAATTAGGGCTTAAATGTACCCAAGGACTTGGAGGGATATTAAAAGAGAATAGCTCTGTGGGTCTCCCCCTCTGCCTTCCCTCCTTTCAGGCCCCAAAACAATACCCATTAAATAACTTCACTGCCTTGGTCCCTGTCACCAAGGAGCTAATTTCTAGCATCCCTGAGAGGCCAGATGACCTGGCCCAGCTGTTACCTCCCAATAAACGGCAGGAAGCCACCAGGGCCTTTAGAACTACAGTCCAAAGGGGAAATAATGACCCTTTTATCTCTCTCTTTTTTTTAAATAAGAAATTTAATTTGAAAAGATGTTTTTCGCACTTCTGCCCTGCCCTCTGTCTTATAGGAGATGAATGAGAGTGGATTTGGCTGGATTTCTTCTGTAACCCCACACCATCCAGTGTGTATTGTCTGCCAGTTAAGCCTCATGGGAGCCCTTGGGTGAGCTCTCACACTCTCCACTTTAAGGATGAGAGGAAAACACCTTAACCACGGTCACCCTGCTTGACTGGAGCTCAGGCCTCTGACTGTACACCCCAAGTTCTTCCTTTCTTTCTCTGCCTTGATTGGCTAGTCCCTCCCCCGTCCCCCATCCTTCAGTCTGAGGATGGCTTGGGGGTGGGTGGGAGATACAGTGTGTGTTTAAGGGGGGATGAATTCTAGAACTAGGGATATTTTAATTTTGTCCATATTATCAGGTCTGAATCCTGAATGTGAAAACAATCTATGTAACCTTTACTCGGGCTAATGCATACATTAGGTGGGGTAGCCTATCTGCCACCATAAAAATGAGGGAAATTGAAACCTGCTGACATAAAATCAAATAGCCCAGTCATAAAAGGTGTCGCTTTTATGTGATTATCTTGCCAATATCTTCGTGTTGCTAAACTAAATCAAACTACAATTTTCCCCACATGCCCTGAATTTAATGGGAACCATTAATGGGTGTGATTTCTTATAGATCTCCTTGTAATAGAAACGTGGCCTCTTATGCCCTGGCCGATTAAAATGAAGCCACTGGGCTGTCATTTGCCGTGTCCCTTTGAGCATAATGAAGAGTGGCTCTGCTTGTAATGCCAAAGCTGTTGACACTCAGGCTGGCATTCAAGGCTTTCCTGAATTACCTGGCACCAGCATACCTTCCCAGAACTTTCTTCTTCTACTCCCATGCTTTATCTTTCAAGGAATCCAAGAATATCAGAAGTGGAAGAGAGTTTTGAGATCATCCGTGCCAGAACTGGCAAGTAGAATTGGAATCATCTGCGAACTCTGATTGGTATCACTGGGTTTAGAAGGATTCTGAAGTTTGTTCCAGGCCCACTAGGTAAAAGAATGCCATGGTTGATTAAGAATGTCTGCCATGGGCTTGGTTAGCAGATAGGGCATGCATGCCAGGGCTGTGCCTCCATGTTGTTATTCAACCCCTTCATTTTACAGCTGCAGAGACAGAGGTCGTAGGAGGTGAATGACTCTTCCAAGGTCACACAATAAATAAGCAACACGATCAAGGCCAGGATGTACTCCTCATGACTTCTAGCCAATTGTTCTCTCCGTGACGGAGGAAGTGTGATGGAGGGGGAGTAAGGCTTGCTGGCAGGATCAAGGAGGTTCAGAGAAGGCAACTTACGTTGGCAGAAAGCGATTCTCATCTCGGTGATAAAAAAGAAAACTCCCCTAACCCTTAAAGATCTTTAATCACAAATTCCGGGTCAATTTTAGGAAGTTATGATCCCTTCGTTCTTTTTCCCAGCTTTTGCCTCTCTCCCTGTCACAAATTTGGATACTGTTCTACTGATCTTCCCCAAACAAGATTACCTATTAATACAATTAGGGAACTCTGGGGAGTTTTGGTGAGTTTGAGTCTCTCTGTGAGGGTCCCACACCCCTTCTTTGGACTATCATCCCTGGGAACCCTTGATCTCTGACTTTGCTCCTGGCCAGAGTTCTGTGTGGAGAGAACAGAGAAGCAATGACTGAAATCTCTGATCCTTCCATGCGTGGATCCATTCTCCTCTCAACTTTTGCAAACCTTCCCTGAATCCCCATCACCTGCAGGACAGAGCCGCCAGTTCTGAACGTGGCCCTTAGCACTCGCTACAGTCCGCTCAGCCTGCTTCCCAGTCTCATTCTTTGCTAATCTCTCTCAAGCGCTCAACAGCCTAGACTTGGAAAGCAGATGCAACTGGGATGGTGGTTCTGACTCCTAGCTCATCCTTCCATGCTACTAATGGATCATTAATAATGGGCATCTTTTCTTCTTTGCCCAGAATATTGCTTTAAAAAGGGTACAGTGTATGATTGGTAATATCTGCCCTAGATATGACGGTGTGGAGGGACAAGCTTGCTTTGGTTACGATTCCTGCTTTGGTCCAGTATTGTCAGCTGCTGGGTGAACACACTCCACACACCGACATTGGTAGTTTTGATTACTCTCTTGACTCCCTGCATTCCACTCCCACGCCCTCATGCACCTTGAGTTAACCATCAAAGTCTGACTCCAGAGGCATCGCCTTTGAGAAGTTGTGTCCAACCCTCTGAAAGTGAAAGTCACTCAGTTGTGTCTGACTCTTTGTGACCCCATGGACTATACAGTCCATGGAATTCTCCAGGCCAGAATACTGGAGTTGGTAGCCATTCCCTTCTCCAGGGGATCTTCCCAACCCAGGGATCAAACCCAGGTCTCCCACATTGCAGGCAGATTCTTTACCATCTGAGTCACCAGGGAAGCCCAAGAATACCGGAGTGGGTAGCCTATCCCTTCTTCAGCAGATCCTCCTGACCCAGGTATCAAACGAGGGTCTCCAGCATTGCAGGCGGATTCTTTTACCAACCGAGCCCCTAGGGAAGCCAACTTCCCTAAAATGAAACCCAGAATTCATATGAATTCTAGTATGAATCCTAATATGAATGAATCACAGAACCGATGCATAAATTATTATTCCAGCAATACAGCAGGAAGGCTAAGGGCACTAAGTCTAGAGACAGGTAGTCTGGGTGCAAATCCCTCCTCTGCTACTCAGAAGCTGTGTGACGTTGGACACGCTGTTCAGCCTCTGTGCACTCATTTCCTCAGCTGCAAAGTTGAGGGAAAGATAGTTCCTATCTCACAGGGTTGTTTGAGCTCATGGGCTCAAAATGCAGAAAGTGGTACCACACCCAGATTGAGTACTCAATGTTTGTTACCATCTAGCACTTGAAATTGTGTAAGGATAATAGTGTATCACCCTGTCTTCTACACTGAATTGTGAGTTTCTTGAGCTCTGGGATTTGATCTTAGTCGCCTTTGAATTCCCTACCCACCTACTGCAGCATGGGTTGCATAGGTGCTCATGAATATCTAATGAATGACTAAATGAATGAATAAATCTGTTTGAAGCCTCCTAAGTCAGGAGAGAGAGTCATTTTCCAGCGTTCTCTGCTGCTGGCGGCTTATCCCAGTTTGGAGGCATTCGAGTGAAGTGTCCCATGGATGTCACTCTGAGTCAGAAGAGACCCTGTGTCTCAGTGACACCCAATTTCGTATTTACCTTGTGCTGCCTTAACAAGCTCTCACTGACTCATGAACACGAAAATTCCTCCCTCTCTTGATATGATCTCTGAGTGGCAAACACGTGGTTTTCTCCCCCTTCCCTTTGAGTTTCCAATGAAGCAGAGGCCAACGTGACTCTTTTAGATGCTTCTTTGCACTGCTGCTGTCAGCAGAGGCGGGCATCCCTCTCCAAACAACGTCTGCTTGGGAACTGGTGCCGAGTGGCACAGGCAAGGCACACTGTTCAGAAGGGCGCCTAGTTGGTATCGACTTTTTGTACTGATTGTGGAGATGGCGTTGGTGCTGAGTTTGTCGCTATCATCTTCAGTCAGACAGCTGCAGTTTTGGACCGCACTGGTCACTTACCAGTGAGGTGTCTAGCCAGTCCTCCAGTCATTCACCCAACAAATACTTGCCAAGAATCTCCACTCTGTGTTCAGCACAACCGTGTTGCACAGCTCCAGAGGCATTGTCTGTATCATTCATACAACGGTGGCGCGCCACCCGGGGACTGAACTTCCTGACGTGGTAGCCCGACAACAGATGCAGGCAGAGGTGAGGAAGATACAAGCTCCTTCTCTGAAGAAGTCTGTGGCCAGGTAGGGCAGTAACACTGGAAGCACCTAAGTTACCAGCCAGGCGGCAGGAGTGAAGTACAAGCATATTCAGGCTAGACAGATACCCCGAAAGCATGCACAGCCACCTCTGAGAGCTTGAGGGAAGGCATCTTGACCGTAGGGATGTCGACTTGGGTTTTGAAACAGTGGGTACGAGTTCTTTAGGTAGATGATGTTGGGAGAGCTGACGATGGGGCGTAAGCTGCTCCAGTAGGAGGAGAGCAAGGACAGAGGTGCAGAGGCAGGAAAGAGCGTGGTCTTTGGGGTGTGATAAGCCATGAATACACTGTGGGGACGTTTGTTCTGGAAGTGTACGTGGCAAGAGGATGGACCTGGAAGGGAGCCAGGTGTTGGGACATAAGAGTCCTTGGGTGTGGCGGTAAGAAGCTAAAACTGATGCTGGCCAAGACGGAGCCATGATGCCGTGGGAAGCAAGAGGGAGACGTAATCACACTCCTATGAAATGACAAGGATCTCTTGTAATTATGTGCCCATTTTGTAACTATTCTGCACTGACTGTCTTATTTTAGCTGTGCTGCAGCTAAGGACCAGACATGACCCAGTTTCCTGGAGGAGGATAACGGCAGATCCCCGAAAGAAACTCTGGTATCATGTAGGTATTGGAAACTCAGCATTGCCTGTCCAATCTGACCGATGGACATGAGGTCCCATTGGCAGACTGGCAAATCGATGGCAGTCCAAGTCAACTAGCACTTCTTCATATTTGACAGTGGATAGTATGCCAGGCACGCAGAGTACAGACCTGGGAAACGCAGGACCAGTGCAATTCAGTCTAGGCATATGGTGAGCATCAAGAAGTCCTTTTGGTACTCAATAGATCTTATCTATCCTCCCTTTCAAACCTTCCTCACCCCTTACTTTCATTACCTGTTTGTTATTCTGTCATCCCAGCTAGACACTTTCAAGGCAAGGACCATGTTTATCATATTGTCTACCATGTCCCAGTCACCTGGCACACAGCAAGAGCCCATTAGATATTGGATTAATGTGGTAGACTTAATAATGGCCTCCCAGACCTCAGATCCTGTGACTATATTACTCTACATGGCAAAAGGGACTTCCCAGATGTGATTAAGTTAAGGGTCTTGAGATGAAAGATTCTTCTAGGTTATCCAGACAAACCCAGTGTAACCGCCATGACCTTTATAAGGAGGCAGGAGGATTAGAATTAGAGAAGGAGATGAGACACTGGAAGTAGAGGTTAGGGGATGCACTTTGAAGATGGTGGAGGAGCCATGCACCAGGTAACCTCTAAAAACTTGAAAGACTAGGAAATAAATTCTTTCAGAGAACCTGCAGAAAGAACACAGCTCTGCCAACACCTTGGTTTTAGCCCCAAGGATCCAGATTTCTGACTTCTGGCAGTGTAAAATTAAACTCTTGCTGTTTTGTGCCATATAATTTGTGGTGATTTCTTACAACAGCCATCAGTTCAGTTCAGTTCAGTCGTTCAGTCGCTCAGTCCGACTCTCATAGAAAACTATTGATAACGCAGCGAAGGGTCAGTTCAGTTCAGTTCAGTTCAGTCTCTCAGTCTTGTCCGACTCTCATAGAAGACTATTGATGACGCAGCGAAGGGTTAAGGTCTGAGTGTGAGGGAGGGAAAAAGCTTAAGAATAACACACTCAGAACCAGGTCCCAGACCTAAAGGAAGTGGATAGTAATTCAAATTCACCTTCAGAGTTTAGAGTGTGACATTACGTGTGTCACCCAGGGAAGGTCAAGTTTGAAGATACACGCATGCACACTAAGGTAAGTGTTCAGGCAGCTCTTCCCAGACTTACCGATGAAATTCACTGGGGAAAGAAACTCAGGGAGCTCGACGCAGTAGTTCATCATGCCACGTGTTACAGGAGCTCCCCTTTTTGAGACTGAATAATATTCCACTGTATGTATATGCAACATTCTTTTATCTGTTCATCCATCCATAGATACTAATTGTTTCCTTACCAAAACCATTGTGATGAATATCACAGTGAGCATGGGGATGCTGCTATCTATTTGTGATCCTGACTTCAACACATTTAGGTAAACTGCCAGAAGTGGGATTGCTGACTCATGTGTGTGTGCTGAGTCGCTTCAGTCCGTGTCCGGCTCTTTGTGACCCGATGGCCTGTAGCCCTCCAGGCCCCTCTGTCCATGGGATTCTCCAGGCAAGAATACTGGAGTGGGTTGCCATGCTCTCCACCAGGGGATCTTCCTGACACAGGGATTGAGCCTGTGTCTCTTAAGCCTCCTACATTGGCAGGCAGGTTCTTTATCACCAGTGCCCGCTGGGCCGTAGGTAGTTATAGGTTTGATTTTTCGAGGAGC
Source organism: Moschus berezovskii (assembly GCF_049115385.1). Taxonomy (NCBI): domain Eukaryota; kingdom Metazoa; phylum Chordata; class Mammalia; order Artiodactyla; family Moschidae; genus Moschus; species Moschus berezovskii. The sequence continues at coordinate 116,611,026 of NC_142466.1, forward strand.
CTCCATGCTCTTTTCCAAGTGGCTGCACCATTTTGAATTCCCAGCAACAGGGTACAAAGGCTGCAGTTCTTCGCAGCCTTGCAACCCTTGTTGTCTTTGGTTTTGCCTTGTTTTTAGAACAGCCATCCTATCTGGTATGCAGAAGTCTCTCACTGCGGTTTTGATTCGCGTTTCCCTAACGGCTCTTGAAGCTCTGTGGTTAAGATCCACACACTGATACGATAATGGCTGAGACATACTAGGCAGTTCTGCATTTGTGGCTGAGGGAGTGCCAGCCTCTCTCATGATTGGGAGTCTCCTGTGCTTTACCTGAATTGATTGATTAGGCACTGAGCTATCTGGCTTCCAAGGAATTTTGCCAACTCCTTTTCTAAGCGGCCAGCCTGCCAGGGGTCAGTCTTGAACAGTCATACTTTCCCCTCAGATAGGGAGAAGGGTAGATAGAGCTGAGAAATCATCCATTAAAATGGTAGTCAGGACTTCCCTGGCAGTCCAGGTGGTTAAGTCCAATGCAAGGGGCTCGGGTTTAATCCCCAGTCACGAAATTAACATCCCACATACAGTGAGGTGCAGCCAAAATCAATAAATGTGTGTATGTGCTCTGTCATGTCCAACTGTTTGTGACTCCATGGACTGTAGCCCGCCAGGCTCCTCTGTGCATGGAATTTTCCAGGCAAAACTACTGGAGTGGGCTGCTATTTCCTTCTGCAGGGGATCTTCCTGACCCAGGGATCGAACCTGTCTCTCCTACAGTGGCAGGTGGATTCTTTACCACTGTACCACCTGGAAAACCAATAAATAAAAAAATTAGTTTTAAAAATGATACTCAAGGTGTGTCTGGAGACAGCATGTGTCAGAATCTCCCAAGAAGCATGCAAAAAATGCATATTTCTGGGCTGCATCTCAGTGCTATTGAGTCAGAGTCTCTGCCTGGGCGCCTACGAACGTGCATGCTTTTCACCAATCCCTCTCGTGCACTTTAGTGGGCACTAAAATATGAAAATTATCAAATTCAAAATTATAATTGTACAATGAGGAAACTTCCACAATACCACACAGAAAGCCAGTGACAGAACATTTGGTCCCTGATCTCACGAATCCAACAATGTCATTTAGGAAGACCAGTCATATCCAACATATATCCATATGAAAAAAATAAAAGTATATTGGCCAACTTACGGAGTGCTCACTGGTTCCCTGAGGAGACTGACATCCACTCTTACGTGTAATCAACACAACAACCCTAAAAACAGGTCCTGTTTTACACGTTTTTTCTGATGAAGAAATGAAGTGTCAGTGAGATGAAACAGCGACAGGCAGTCTCATTCCAAACCCAGGGCTCTTTCACTTACAGAGAAAACCCGAGAGGAAACATTTAGTCGTATGCACAATCATCATGGCATAAGCTTTAAGGACAAGTTGGAAGTTCTGGGCGGCAGAAAAGTGACGAGAATGTTCCAGGGAGGCAGGGGTTAGTTAGAGCAGGCGTCTTAGCCAAAGAGAAGTTTTGATCCAGGTCTCAAAAGAAGTTTTAAGTTGGCTAAAAGGAGTCACAGATTTCAGGGTCTCTGCCATAATGAATCCCACGAAGAGTGACACTAGGGTATTGAAAACATGATTGTAATGTTTCTGGGGGAAAATTAATGTTCTAATCCTGCAGAGGATGGATATCGGTGATTCTGACTTACGTGCGCGCCGCACAGCTTCCCTAATCAGCTTTTCCTCTTAGTGCAGCCAGGGTGAAGGCTGAGGGCTGAAAATAGTCCACTCCAGACTCTTTTGATTGCGGAGTGTTTCAAGAGGGAAGACGTGGGTGACAGACTAATAAAACCCAAAAACTGCTTGCATTTGTGTTTTCCCACAAAATCTCTTCTACCCCAGACTTCCCAGCAACCGCTGCAATAGCCTCCCTGGGGCTCTGCCACCTTCTCCAATCAGATCACCCGGCGGCATCTACTGAGCACCCGCTAAGCGCCACTGCGGCCACCATCACAAGCCTCGTGTAATTCTCAACCTGTGAGGTAGGTGGAGGCTGGGGTGACCTTGAACACCAGCCAGTGCTTAAAAGTCACAGAGTCAGTCAACGTATGTTGGGTATCTACTCTGTGCTTTTCCATAGATTCAAGTGATCTCACCCTCAAAAAGCCCCACTCACTAAATAGGTGTTTTTAATCTCCAGTTTATGCCGATGCACCGTTTCTGTAATCCCTCATGTGGCTGGGATGTGACTGATATGATTTTGAGTCACATCTATTTGGTTAGGAAGTGATGTTTTTCCACACTGTCCCATGCTGCTTTTAATAGGACTTCTCATCTTGGAAGAGTGAGGAGGACTGTCTGCGGTCAGTGACGGGGTTTGCCATGTGATAATTACAGTGAACGGTGCCAAGCACTGTCATAATGGTGCCAAGTGATCTAGCTGCTCAGGGGAAGGAGGAACCTTCGATGCAGACTTCTGCCACAGGGTCTTTGGACATGTCGTCCCTGGAAGCACAATTATCCCCTTAAACAGCCCTTTTCTGACCTTACCATCTACATTGGTTGGCTCGTACGTTTTTCCCTGTTGTGTCCTGCTCATTTTTTTTACAGAATTATTTGCAACCTGTGGTCACTAATTAATTGCTTGCTTCTTGTCTCTCTGCCACCATGGCATGAACACTCCAAAGGGACAGGATGGGTGTGACCCACTGTATCCTCAGTGCTGGCACCCACAGGTGTTTGATAACTGCTGAGTGAAGGGGGGGTGAATGAGTGAATCGCTTTGATGACTTTGTCTTCTGAACACCGAGAGGCGGGCATTGTCATCCCCCTTTCAGAGCGAATAAGCAGAAGCTGCTGGGATCAGACAAAGCGCAGAGGAGGGGCCGAGGGAGTCCACCCCAGGTGTTCAGGGTCTAACACCGGTGCACCTCTCACTAAGTCAAACTATGTGTGTGTGTGTGCTCAGCTGCTTCAGTCGTGTCTGACTCTTGCGACCCTATGGACCGTAGGCCGCCAGGCTCCTCGGTCCATGGGATTCTCCAGACAAGAATACTTGAGTGAGTAGCCATGCCCTCCTCCAGGGGATCTTCCCGACCCAGGAGTCGAATCTGTGTCTCCTACATCTTCTTCATTGCTGGAGAATTCTTACCACTGAGCCTCCAGTCAGTTCAGTTCAGTTCAGTCGCTCAGTCGTGTCCAACTCTTTGCGACCCCATGAATCACAGCACACCAGACCTCCCTGTCCATCACCAATTCCCGGAGTTCACTCAAACTCATGTCCATCGAGTCGGTGATGCCATCCAGCCATCTCATTATCTGTCATCCGCATCTCCTCCCACCCCCAATCCCTCCCAGCATCAGAGTCTTTTCCAGTGAGTCTCCAGGGAAGCCCCAAATCAAACTATATTGGCTTCAATTTACAGATTTGAGGGACCATGGATTCACAGATGACTACCAGGATGTCAGAAGGGAAAAAGCAAGAAGATGAAAAGGTACAGGACAGGGAGCTGAGATGCCCCCTCTCTGGGTGAGTCTGACCCTGTAAAACAGAGTTTCATAATAATAAATCATAATCATAACTGACGTGTATTGTGTGCTTAAAGCTCTACTTGGGTAGCAGAAGAGAAGTTACTCTCGCAGATTCTGCAGAAGTGATGGCCTTGCATTTGGGATAAATCTTCAGGTGCAGGGTCCACTCCAGAAACAGAAGTTACCTGCCGCCCTGCTGCACCTCAGGCAGAGAATGGAAGGGAAAGCAGAGCGAGGGGAAGGTATCGGTAGGTGGCAGAAGCTCATGTCCTGTAATGTGACCCATGCCCTGGACTTCCAGGCCACCAGTAAAACCTATTGACCTTGCAGTGTACTTTCCGCATGTGTATTTCTCAGGAAATCCTGTGAAATGGCAAACCTGACATGAAACCAGGAGCCCGGGAATCAGTGAGGTCCTAGGAAAGTTAAGCATACTTTTGAATGTAAAACTAAGAAGTGAGTATCACTTGATGGAAGGAAGTTTGCTGGTCCATGGTGTGATGCTTGGAGATGGCCCTGATGTGCCTTCAGGGAAGGACTTGTTGGGACACTCCCGCGCCTGCAAGGACTGCCCAGCAGTGGAGGCCACTGGTCTATGACCAAGCCCTGCCTGGACAGGCCACACCCAGCGACTGACAGAGTCAGGGGTTTAAGGCCAACTAGGTCCAGGGGAACGACTCTGAGGGCTCCTTTAGCTGCAGAGATCGCTTTGCTCGACTGAGGCTGCCCCTGGGGCTGCTCCACAGCTCAGCCTCTCGCTCTGCCCAACGCTGCTTCCTCCCCTGGTGTTTTAGGATGTCCTAACATCGAGTCCCTTGTACCGCAAGGAGATCCAACTAGTCCATTCTAAGGGAGATCGATCCTGGGTGTTCATTGGAAGGACTGATGCTAAAGCTGAAACTGCAATACTTTGGCCACCTCATGCGACGAGTTGACTCACTGGAAAAGACTCTGATGCTGGGAAAGGTTGGGGGCAGGAGGAGAAGGGGACAACAGAGAATGAGATGGCTGGATGGCATCACCGACTCTGTGGACATGAGTTTGAGTGAACTCCGGGAGTTGGTGATGGACAGGGAGGCCTGGCGTGCTGTGATTCATGGGGTCGCGGAGAGTCGGACACGACTGAGCGACTGAACTGAACTGAACATCCCCCATGCTAAACTCTGTCTCAGAATCTGCTTCTGGGAGAAACTGACCTACCGTCCCCAGAAGAACTTTGGACTCCCCCAGGCTGCAGAATTGGTGAGATTTTAGGCAAACTATAGCTATATCTCTCAATGTTTATACCTATGAGGTAGGTTTTATTTTTTTGATAGCGAGGCTTTATTCTTAAATACAAAACCAGCCCCTTTCAAAGGTCCCCTGATGGGCCAAGAACATGCCCTGACTATAGACAGGGAAACATTTTAACCCAGTGATTTTTTAGCAGAGAAACACCCAATTGATTGGGCTGCCGGAGTGGAAATCATTTACATGGCAGGCCAGCGGGAGCAGCTGGGGGGGCTCCCCAGGCCGAACTTGGGCCCAGCCGGCTGTTCAGCATCCTTGCCTCTGCACTCTCAGACTTAGTTCATCAGCGAGCTCAGCACTGGGAGTGGAGGGCATGGAACTGCCTTGAGCCTGCAAATTAATCGCATGCCCACAGCTCTGCAGAAATATCCACTTTGTCTCTGGAATCTTCCTTCTGACACCTATGGAGATCCAGGCCTGGCTTCTAAGATGTTCAGACTCCACTTGGCTTCATCATGGCTTTGGTCTTTCTCAGGGGAAACATACTCAGTCCAATCTCTGCTCATCTGACAGCCTGTACAATTGGAGACCCTCTTTCTTCTTCAGCCTTCAGCAACCCCGATTCACAGCCTGTCCCTCAAGCGATTGGAAGTAGAGGAGGCTGTTTCAGAGAAGGCAATGGCAAGCCAATCCAGTACTGTTGCCTAGAAAATCCCATGGATGGAGGAGCCTGGTAGGCTGTAGTCCATGGAGTCGCTAAGGGTCAGACACGACTGAGCGACTTCACTTTCACTTTTTACTTTCACACATTGGAGAAGGAAATGGCAACCCACTCCAGTGTTCTTGCCTGGAGAATCCCAGGGACGGGGGAGCCTGGTGGGCTTACGTCTATGGGGTCACACAGAGTCAGACACGACTGAAGTGACTTAGCAGCAGGTTTTATTATATACCCATTTTGCAGGTGGGAAAACTGAGCCTCTGAGGTGCTATCTTACTCGCCTGCAGTGATCCTGTTGAAAAATATAAAGCCACGATCTGATTTAAATCTGACCAAGTAGTAAGCACCTGTTAACATAATAATAGAGGAGCCCACGCTTGCATCAGTTCTCAGCTCAAAACTCATCTTGTCCTCTCGTTGCACAGCATATGATTCTTTTCTGTTTTGCTTGGTTTTTTTTTTCCATTTACTGTGGTTCTCATTACATCCTGCCTCCTATCACGAATATTTATTCATAGTTTGTGTCCCATAATGAACCATGTTCTTTCTGAGGATAAGAGCTATGTTTGATTCATCTATATATGCCTACAGACAAAAAAAAAAAAACCTAAATAAATGGGACCCAAATTAAAGTAATTCTACATTGATTTATCTCTAATTATGGAATGAAAGCCTTTGTTCTAATATAAAAGAATCTGGGGTGTAGGCAGTTATTTTTAGTGGGGGGATGGGGTGATGGGAGACCCCACTGATACTTTTGAAATCAGCCCCATTTTGCCTTTGACTGTGGTTGTCGCTTATTGTAACGAGAGGGTAAAGATAACAAGTGCATTTTTTGGCCTTGAAAAATTAAGACCCAAGGGGGGGTTAAAAAAGAGAGAGAGACAAAAGCAAATATTAGGAATTTGACAACAAAAATTTAAATTAAGAAATTAAACGGAGGAAAAGAAATTGAATGGCGTAGGAGTTCCTGCCAATAGATTTCAGAGCTGTAAACCAGCATCACTCGCTCTCATTCCTCTGCAAACAATTCCAAGTGTAAATGTATTTTTGGCACAAATGGCTCTGTCCTAAGATTCTTGATTATAATTATAATAATGGGTTTCTGAAAGGATGCAAGTGGTTCTGGGAATGATAATAAGGGTTGAGAAGAGACACATTGTTTATGTGGTGAGGGTTTGTGGACTATTAAATGAGGGTGGGGAGAAAAGCTCACGGTATACTTTCCACAAACTTTAGAATATACAATTACACCCAGGCAGCCCATCGCCACCTCCCTCTGCAGACACACACACACACACACACACACACACCCGCGTGTTTTCCTTGTGGAGTTGGTCATCTCTCAGAACTCGTAGCTTTTACAAAGGCAAGACGACCAGCTGAGTTTAAGAGATGCCGATCCCAACCTTGGTCCCTTCCCTTACCTGCTGGTAGCCCCGGCAGGTTATTCAGAGTCCTTGAGCCACTACCCTTCAACCACATTGTGGACCACGATGTGATCCATCCCTCTTCTGAAATCTCACAACCTTGGTGAGGATTATCTATATGACAACCACACTTCCTCTGCCTTTATAAAGCACCTTAAGAACATAGAACTTGCCCAATCCATTACCGGTGTTAACTGTGGCAAGAGGAAATTGAATATTTTAAATTAAACTTAACAGAAAATTCAATCATCTGACCATTCTAAAGTGTGCAGTGCAGTGGCATTAAGCGCATTTGCAACGTTGTGTGACCAATGCCTGCATCTAGACGCAGAGATTTTTCATCATCCCAAAAAGAAACCCATACCCATGAAGAAGTCACTCTTTATTCTTCTTCCCTCCAGCCCTGGGCAGATACACTCTTTTTTTAACTTTACAGTGTCTGCTCCTGTCATGAGCATAGCAGATCCTGATTAATTTTTAAAATCCAATAATTTCCCATTTCACTAATCATTAATATCTGTTCTGCCTACTTCAATGGTTATTCGTCTGGGTCGATTGTTGTAAATTATTTTACATAATAATAGCAAAGATCATGATAATAACTGCCATTTATTGAGTGTTTACTCTGTGTAGATATTAGATATTTCATAGAAGTGAAATGAGACAGTATTCATCATTTTCTGTCTTCTTTCTTAGAATTATATTTTCAAGACTTATACATGTTGTAGCACATACAGATTTTATTCATATTTATGACAATAATAGTACATGTGTAAGCCATGTTTTGTGTATTCTTTTGGATGGTTTCTCTTTGATGGACATTTGGGTTTTTCCACTATTTTAGCTGTTATGAATAATGCTGCCGTGTACACTGGTGTACAGGGTTTGGTGTAAATGTATGCTTTCGCTTCTCTTGAGTATATACCTAGGAGTGGAGTTGCTGGATCATATGATAATTCTTTGTGTGGGTTTCTTCAGGAAATGCCAAAATCTTTTCCGTCGTGGCTTCACCATTTACATTCTCAAAAGTTCAGTTCTGTTCAGTTCAGTCGCTCAGTCATGTCCGACTCTCCGCGACCCCATGAATCACAGCACGCCAGGCCCCCTGTCCATCACCAACTCCCAGAGTTCACTCAAACTCATGTCCACAGAGTCGGTGATGCCATCCAGCCATCTCATTCTCGGTCGTCCCCTTCTCCTCCCGCCCCCAACCTTTCCCAACATCAGAATCTTTTCCAGTGAGTCAACTCGTCGCATGAGGTGGCCAAAGGATTGCAGTTTCAGCTTTAGCATCAGTCCTTCCAATGAACACCCAGGATCGATCTCCCTTAGAATGGACTGGTTGGATCTCCTTGCAATACAAGGGACTCTCAAGAGTCTTCTCCAACACCACAGTTCAAAAGCCTCAATTCTTCTGCGATCAGCTTTCTTCACAGTCCAACTCTCACATCCATACATGACCACGGGAAAAACCATTGCCTTGACTAGACGGACCTTTGTTGGCAAAGTAATGTCTCTGCTGTTTAATATATTATCTACGTTGGTCATAACTTTCCTTCCAAAGAGCAAGCGTCTTTTAATTTCATGGCTGCAATCAGCGTCTGCAGTGATTTTGGAGCCCAAAAAAACAAAGTCTGACACTGTTTCCACTGTTTTTCCATCTATTTCCCATGAAGTGATGGGACCAGATGCCATGATCTTTGTTTTCTGAATGTTGAGCTTCAAGCCAACCTTTTCACTCTCCTCTTTCACTTTCCTCAAGAGGCTTTTGAGTTCCTCTTCACTTTCTGCCATAAGGGTAGTGTCATCTGCATATCTGAGGTTATTGATATTTCTCCCAGCAATCTTGATTCCAGCTTGTGCTTCTTCCAGTCCAGCGTTCCTCATGATGTACTCTGCATATAAGTTAAATAAGCAGGGTGAGAATATACAGCCTTGACGCACTCCTTTTCCTATTTGGAATCAGTCTGTTGTTCCATGTACAGTTCTGACTGTTGCTTCCTGACCTGCATACAGGTTTCTCAAGAGGCAGGTCAGGTGGTCTGGTATTCCCATCTCTTTCAGAATTTTCCACAGTTTACTGTGATCCACACAGTCAAAGGCTTTGGCATAGTCAATGAAGCAGAAATAGATGCTCTTCTGGAACTCTCTTGCTTTCTCCATGATCCAGCGGATGTTGGCAATTTGATCTCTGGTGCCTCTGCCTTTTCTAAAACCTGCTTGAACATCTGGGAGTTCATGGTTCACATATTGCTGAAGCCTGGCTTGGAGAATTTTGAGCATGACTTTACTAGCGTGTGAGATGAGTGCAACTGTGCGGTAGTTTGAGCATTCTTTGGCATTGCCTTTCTTTGGGATTGGAATGAAGACTGACCTTTTCCAGTCCTGTGGCCACTGCTGAGTTTTCCAAATTTGCTGGCATATTGAGTGCAGCACTTTCAGAGCATCATCTTTCAAGATTTGAAATAGCTCAACTGGAATTCCATCACCACCACTAGCTTTGTTCCTAGTGATGCTTTCTAAGGCCCACTTGACTTCACATTCCAAGATGTCTGGCTCTAGGTCAGTGATCACGTTATCGTGACTATCTTGGTCATGAAGATCTTTTTTGTACAGTTCTTCTGTGTATTCTTGCCACCTCTTCTTAATATCTTCTGCTTCTGTTAGGTCCATACCATTTCTGTCTTTTATTGAGCCCATCTTTGCATGAAATGTTCCCTTGGAATCTCTAATTTTCTTGAAGAGGTCTCTTGTTTTTCCTATTCTGTTGTTTTCCTCTATTTCTTTGCATTGCTCACTGAGGAAGGCTTTCTTATCTCTCCTTGCTATTCTTTGGAACTCTGCATTCAGATGCTTATATCTTTCCTTTTCTCCTTTGCTTTTCGCTTCTCTTCTTTTCTCAGCTATTTGTAAGGCCTCCTCAGACAGCCATTTTGCTTTTTTGCATTTCTTTTCCATGGGGATGGTCTTGGTCCCTGTCTGCTGTACAATGTCACGAACCTCCGTCCAGAGTTCATCAGGCACTCTATCTATCAGATCTAGTCCCTTAAATCTATTCCTCACTTCCACTGTATAATCATAAGGGATTTGATTTAGGTCATATCTGAATGGTCTAGTGGTTTTCCCTACGTTCTTCAATTTAAGTCTGAATTTGGCAATAAGGAGTTCATGATCTGAGCCACAGTCAGCTCCTGGTCTTGTTTTTGCTAACTGTATACAGCTTCTCCATCTTTGGCTGCAAAGAATATAATCAATCTGATTTTGGTGTTGATCATCTGGTGATGTCCATCTGTAGAGTCTTCTCTTGTGTTGTTGGAAGAGGGTGTTTGCTATGACCAGTGCATTCTCTTGACAAAACTCTATTAGCCTTTGCCCTGCTTCATTCCGTGCTCCAAGGCCAAATTTAACTGTTACTCCAGGTGTTTCTTGACTTCCTACTTTTGCATTCCAGTCCCCTATAATGAAAAGGACATCTTTTTTGGATGTTAGTTCTAAAAGGTCTTGTAGGTCTTCATAGAACCGTTCAACTTCAGCTTCCTCAGCGTTACTGGTTGGGGCATAGGCCTGGATTACTGTAATATTGATTTGCTTTGGAATATGGTTTGCCTTGGAAATGGACAGAAATCATTCTGTCGTTTTTAAGATTGCATCCAAGGACTGCATTTCGGACTCTTTTGTTGACCATAATGGCTACTCCATTTCTTCTAAGGGATTCCTGCCTGCAGTAGTAGATATAATGGTGACCTGAGTTAAATTCACCCATTCCAGTCCATCTTAATTCACTGATTCCTAGAATGTCTATGTTCACTCTGCCATCTCCTGTTTGACCACTTCCAATTTGCCTTGATTCATGGACCTAACATTCCAGGTTCCTATGCAATATTGCTCTTTATAGCATCGGACCTTGCTTCTATCACCGGTCACATCCACAACTGGGTATTGGTTTTGCTTTTGCTCCATCCCTTTATTCCTTCTAGAGTTATTTCTCCACTGAGCTCCAGTAGCATACTGGGCACCTACCGACCTGGGGAATTCCTCATTCAGTAGCCTATCATTTTGCCCTTTGATACTGTTCATGGGGTTCTCAAGGCAAGCATACTGAAGTGGTTTGCCATTCCCTTCTCCAGTGGACCACATTCGGCTGTGGTCCATGTGATCAGATCGGCTAGTTTCCTGTGATTATGATTTCAGTGTGTCTGCCCTCTGATGCCCCCTACATTCTCACCAGGTATGTATAAACTTCAGTTTTAAGTGCTAGTCGCTCAGTCATGTCCGACTCTTTGCAACCCCATGGACTGTAGCCTACCAGGCTCCTCTGTCCATGGAATTCTCCAGGCAAGAATACTTCAATGGGTTGCCCTGCCCTTCTCCAGAGGATCTTCCTGACTCAGGGATCAAACACGTGTCTCCTACATTACCACCTGAGCCAACAGGAAATACCAGCAATTGATAAAGTCTCCAATTTCTCTACATCGTCACCAAGCCTTGTTATTTTCTGGGATTTGTTTGTTCATCGTAGCCATCCAAGTAGATGTGAAGTGATATCTCATTGTGGTTTTGATCTGCGTTTCCCTCTTGACTAATGAACTTAATGTTTTGTGTGCGCATATTCGACTGAACTGAACTGTACTGAATTCTTGACAAATGTCTATTCAAGTTCTTTGCCTATTAATGTTTTTTGTCTTTTGGCTGAGTTTTAGGAGTTCTTTATATATTCCAAATCTCAAGCTTTTATCAGATACACGACTTCAAATGTCTTCCCCACCCCTTTCGTTCTTTACCTTCGGTTTATCTATTTGTTTCTCTCTTGCTGCTCTGGGTCGTCTTCACGGCTGCAGTCGGGCTTTCTCTGGTGGTGGCAGCTGATGCCCACTCTTCATGGTGGTGCAGGGGCTTCTCATTGCAGCAGCTTCTCTTGGTTAAGAGCACAGGCTCTAGGCACACAGGCTTCCGTCGTTGTGGTGCACAGGCTTAGTTGCACCATGGCATGCGAGATGGATCAGGGATCGAACCCACGTCCCTTGCTCTGACAGATACATTCTTAAGCACTAGACCACCAGGGAAGCTTCTCCCCCACCCCGCTGGATCCCTTACGCACAATCTCATCCAGAGTCTACAAAAAACCCTTCACTTACTCTGCTTTCTCTGAGCTTTGTAACCATTTGGGTGGATGAGTTTGCGCCAGTTCTACGGATGAGAAAGTGAAATTCATGGAGGAGAAGACTGCCCAGCTGGGCCCCCTACTGTGTTGGTTTCCTCCCAGGGATCAGCGGGTGGTTGTGGGCCACTGGGAACTCTGGGAACTCCGTGGCCTCTCCTGGGACCCTGGTGGCCAGCCTAAGTTACACGCACACTCTGCCTCTGAAAACCCATCCTGACTGGAAGAAGCTCCATAAAGAAAACTCTCCACAAACACAGCCTAGGGGCACGAGGTGCTACCGGCGGATTCTTGTCAGTTATCCTGACTTCTTTGTCATCTAAACTCTGCTCGTAGGAGGCATCATGTGTTTACATAGCAACCTGTTCTCTCACCCACACCATTTCTGTCCATTAACAGCGCAGAGCTGCAAATATACATTCGCTGGCTTTGCATTTCAAAATCAGCTCCAACTCAATACCCTGATATGATTAAAAAGCAACCATTTCTGACTCTTCACCAAGCCATACTTTCTCACACATGCTTTATGTTCAATGATACGGGGGAATAAATGCACATCAATAAATCTTAACACGACTGACCGAGTCCTCAGTAGATGCATGGACTATGCCAAGCATTTTCCTTTCAACATCTCATTTAATCTTTTTGCCTCTGTCATTGTCCACAGAGGACTGTAGGTTTCCTGATGGCAAGATTGGAAGCCAGCCCCACAGAGACCCTGACTCATAGTAAGCTCTCCTAAGAGGATGTATTCCAAAGTAGCTGACTCCAGATAAACACCTACCATGTTCCAGACTCTTTTAACCAACTCGAGAGTAGTCCCACAGACCTTGAGATGAGCATTACTGTTCAGATTTTCCGGAAAAAGAAACCAGGCTCTGAGATGTCTGAATAACTCACCCAGTTTTTTCCAGCTAGTAAATTTTTAAAAGCCAAATACTCCCCACATTCTCAAGCTCTGGAAGCCGGGTTCTTTCCACTACACCATGAATGAATGAAATAAAAGAAAAAGCATAGAGTCTAGTTTGCCACCACAAAGTGCTTCCCTCTAGTTCATAAATCAGACTAACGCTCCAGGAGAGAGTAATTGAATCTCTAGTGATAAGCTCAAATCACTGCCACCAGGGGTCACAGGAAGGAAAGCCTGCCTGGTAAGTGGAAAAAGTTTTATGAAGAAAGTGGAGGATTGCCACAGGTCTCAAAGGCCTGGTAGGATTTAAGTGTCGAACCAGACAAAGCAGGAGACGCATAAGTAACGATATAGGAGTAAGAACAACAAGGGAGGTTCAGAGAGGAAAGTAGCTTAAGTGCAGGAGAGAATTGCAGGTTTCGGGGAAAGAACTGCAGTGGCCCCTGAGAGCCAGTGGGCAGAAAGGCAACATTGCTCGTCCTGAGCTCCGCAGAGCCACGATGGAGAGCGTGTTAAAAAAGATGCCTCTGGGGCTTCCCTGGTGGTACAGCAGAGAATTATCCGCCTGCCAATGCAGGGACACGGGTTAGATCCCTGGGCCGGATGATCCTACATGGCACAGAGCAACGGAGTCTGCGTGCCAGAACTACTGAAGCCCTGAGCCTAGAGCCTGTGCTCCGGGGCCAGAGAGGGCACTGAGGCAAGAAGGCTGCCCGCCACTGTGACGAACGGCCCCCACGCACTGCAGACTGAGAGAGCCCGCCCGCAGCGACGAAGACCCAGCACGACCACAAGTAAACACATAAACAACGGAGGACAATAAAGAGGTGGCTGCACACAGAACACAGGAGGACTTTGTGACGGGGAACCCGGCCCTCACAGCCGGCGTGGCACACACTAGGCACTTTCGGTTCGGTTCAGTCGCTCAGACATGTCCAACTCTTTGACCCCATGGACTGCATCACGCCAGGCCTCCCTGTCCATCACCCACTCCCAAAGTCGCATGAGGTGGCCAAAGTATTGGAGTTTCAGCTTTAGCATCAGTCCTTCCAATGAACACCCAGGACTGATCTCCTTTAGGATGGACTGGTTGGATCTCCTTTCAGTCCAAGGGACTCTCAAGAGTCTTCTCCAGCACCACAGTTCAAAAGCACTTACTAAGTGTGTATCTGAGTGACTGGATGAATTAAAGAGGCAAATGAGACTGTGGGGAGGGAGAGCTGGTCGCTGGGGCACCACCAGCTACCACAAGTTGTGAGACCTGGGCTGGGTGCCTGTGGGAAGAACTGGCAAGACTCAGAAGGATGCTGGGTGGCGTGGCTCACGAGGAAAGACGGTGCCAAGACCTTCTTCCTTTGTCTTTCCGCTTCTGGCCTTCTCCCACAGCCCAAGGAGCCTGAATGCGTTCTCTCCACCGGCAGCAGTGCGTACCAGGGCAGGAGGCATGAAGGATATCTCTTCTAAAGTCACGTGTTGACTGACAAAGAGGCTGCGTGCCAATGACAGGCTTTGTTGCTACTTTGCTGCCAGAGACAGAAACCAGGCAGGACGTCAAGGTGTGTATTCCGGAAGGCTGTTATGGAACAATACCCCATCAATAGTGACCAAAATAAGATGTGAGAGATACGAAGCTCCCAACAGTGTCAGCAGCACCTCTTTGATGAACGCTTTGTCTGTGGATTCATTTGCATTAAGTCCCGCACTGAACACGCCCTCAGAGAGCAGAGGGGGGCTTCCTCTCTCCCGTGTTTGGCTTTCTAATGGTGAAAAAATCTGATCCTTCTGTGACTCTCGGGGACACAAAATCTGATACTGGTCTTTCTAGTGAATGCAGATCTGTTTTTACCCTCTGGGCCTCAAACACACAGCTTAAACAAGATAACGTTTTGGACTAGCTCACACACACAGACTCTCCAAACTGTAGGCCTATTCAGACTGGTTTCTCTTGCCCCTAACACGCAAACCAGCCCTTGTTCTTCTTAGTTCCTGCCTCTCTCTGCAGAGCTGAGATGCTGTCCGTGAAGCCTAATCCTGAGATCGGGAAGCTGCCATCTGCTCATTGTCCTTCTTGATGCATCCACCCAAACACCCATCCTTGCTTCTTCTCTCCCTGCGTCTTTCCATCCTTCCCTTGCACGCATATAAAGTGTCCTTCCAGGACCTTCCACTCTGCTCGGACTGGTGACGCAGCTGAGACCAAGACAGGCAGGGCACGTGGCTGCCCCGTGGGCCCTCTCTGCCGCCCTCCCCCCTGCCGTCACCCTCCCCCCCCGCCGCCCTCCCCCTTGCCCGCTGTCAGCCACGCTCTGCCTGAGGGTCTGTTCTTCCTCTAATAACCTACAGCCTCCGAAGCCTTAGTGATGCCTGATTCTCTCCCAGATGAGATGATGGGTTGGGAAGAGCAGAGACCACGTAGTAGCTGTGAGGTTGAGTAACTTGTTTTCCTTCTTTAGGTCTCCATCTCCTCCTTGGTAAACAGAGATAAAAAAGTAAATATCTCAGTTACTGGGAAGAAAGAAATGAGTGGCAGGTGCAGTTCAGTCATTCAGTCATCTGTGACTCTCTGCGACCCCATGGACTGCAGCACACCAGGCTTCCCTGTCCGTCAACAACTCCCAGAGCTTGCTCAAACTCATGTCCACTGAGTTGGTGATGCCATCCAACCATCTCATCCTCTGGTGCAGAGGAGGTATCAATAATTGGTTACTATCCGTAGCAACACCATCATCTGTGAAATGAGGATGCTGGTAGCTTCCTTTTCTTAAGACCTCTGTGCTCAAACATTTTCAACAGCTGCCCATAGCTCTCTCAATTACAATAATCCAAGTCCTGACAATGCCTGGGAGATTTGCAAGACCCCACCTCTGTCTGCCTCTCCAGCTTTAGCTCACATCACAGTTTCCCTCATCCTTGCAATTCTGTCCTGATGACCTGCTCTCTTTCCATCACACCAGCTGCAGAGTCTTCAGCACGGCTCACCAAGTGTTCCTGGTCCTCCTCCTTTGCAGCAACTTGCAAAGTTCCCAGTAAAGGATCTCTCAGCCTGGGAATGATTTGAAGCAGAATGCTTATGCTCACTAGCGATAAACCTGCAGCACAAGTTAGAAATAAATCTTCATTACTTTCAGCTTCAACTGTTTGGGGTCTTTGTTGCTGCAGCAAGTACTACCCTTATCTGACTAGTATGCCAGCCACCCTCTCTCCAGCCACAGGGTCTCCCTCAAGCCGGCGCCTCCTCCATTCCAATATCTCCCTCGGAGCTCAGAACTCAAGCATTTCTTCTTCTTCGGGGAAGTGTTCCTTAATTATGCCGTTTGTTCCCATCAGGGGCTCTCACTTCATCAAGTGTTTCTCCTTTACAGCTCTTCTCCAAGTGGCAATCTTACTTTTATTTATTTAATGATTTTATTAATTTCCACCTCTCCCACTGAACTGTAAATTCCATGGGAACAGGGTCCAGGTCTGTTATCCTTAGCACATGTCAGTTTCAGGCACATCGAAGGCCCTGAATGGATATTGGTTGAATGACTGAAAGGCAGAAAGAAGGGAGGGAATAAGATAGGAAAGAAGGGAGAAGGGAGGGCCGGTAAATGCCTGTGACGAATGGCCTTTGCCCTTCATTTGTAAGCTGGCCCTTCCTGCCACAGTGAAGCCAGCCATAACCTGAATTATTGACACAGGAGGAACTGGGACACTTTGTGTCCTTTCTGTCATTCACCCTTAAAAATAAACAGAGAAGTCGGCAGAGTCTCTTCTAGCCGGACCCCGTGACCCGCATCTGGCTGGTCAGTGCCTCCAGACCCCTCAGTTCGCCTTGTGTCTGGGAGGGGCCCTGGCAAAGCCACACTGTCCCCACCAGGGACAGCCCAGGCTCAGTGTCCCCAGAGGCGACAGCCTGGCATCGACATGTTCTTTCCCTCTGCTCACCCACGTGTTCATCTCTGCAGAAATCAGATTTACAGAACACAGTGCTTTTCAGAAGCCTGGGGACCCCTCTGGGGCCTTGGAGTTCAACGGAGCTCATTATGGAAATCGGCTAAGTGCTGAGGAGAGAGATAAGTCCAAACTATTTACCAACCCCTTCCACCAGAGACACACAGCCCGCGTTAATGGGAGCTCATTTGTGGCCTCACCCAGCCACTCAGCCCTCTTCATCCGCTACTGTGACTAATCTGCGGAGGGAGAGGTGCGAGTCTGTGTGGAGGAGCTCGCCAAGGGGCCCGGGTGCTTGGTGAAGAGGCACAGGGACAGGAGAAGGGGAGCCAAGCCCTGGGCCTCTGAGCCAGCCAGGCCCAACTCCCCTTCCCAGCAAAGCAGCAGCCGCCCCTGCCTTCCTGGGCAGTAGAGTCTCTGAGCCAGCCAGGCCCAACTCCCCTTCCCAGCAAAGCAGCAGCCGCCCCTGCCTTCCTGGGCAGTAGAGTCTCTGAGCCAGCCAAGTTTTCAAAACCCAGCAGAGATAGCAGCGGCATGCCAACGGACAGCCCACTGGGAAGGAGACACCTTACAGCTCACGAGGCACTGTCGCCTTCATTAACTTGTTTGAGCCCCACCATATGTTACCGGGATGGTGTATCTCTAACACCTGCATTTACCATCCAAGGAGACGGCTCAGGGACTAGAGAGGCCTGCTTGGATAATAACTGGTGAATTCTGATTTTCTTTGTCCAAATGCAATGGCCTTTCTATGTCACCAATCTCCCAAAATGGCGGTTATTGAAATTCCATGAATGGGGTCCTAGGTATACTTGAATTTCTGGAACTTTCATGCAAATTTTGTATGTGTTCCTGTGTGGGTATTTTTATTTCTGGCAACAAATTCAACATTTTACAACCCTCTTGGGTGAAATGAAATCCCTGAGAGCTTAAAAACTACTGGGGTACCACTGCCCTCAATGGCACTTATGTAGTGTTCCAAGAAGGTCCATAAATTGGACACCTTTGCCTATTCACCCACCTTTCCTAAGGGACAAATGTGTAAGTTGAGTGAGACTTGGTCACCAAGCTCCATGTTTTCCTATTCCTCACCATCGCCCTCTAAGGATGGTCCGTGCAATGCCCAGCCATAGCCTAGTCCTCTGAAGCCAAGCGGCCGGTGCTCTGCTCACAGCTACAGGGAACCCCTTCCCACCACAGACCATCAGAGTCCACGATCAGCAGCCAGGCCTCAGAGTAAGAGGCTTCCTCCCGTGCAGGTCAGAGCAGGGGGAGCAGAGAGGTGAGTTTTGTCAGTGCAGAGTCTCATTCTGCCTTCAACCATCTGGATAATTTTTGCATTAACTCTGAACTAACTCTTTGCCTTAACTTTTTCAAAAAAATATTGAATTAAACATGGTTTATCTTAATTACTGAGCTTTTTGATAGCCCCGTAATTTTGCTCCTGGGGTGAGTACTTAGATTACTCACCCCGGAGCCTCGAGGACGCTGTATCTTTGAAGAGCCCACTTTGGTCTAGACTCTTCAGTCCATCGTGCTCACGATCTCATATACGTCACCCGGAGGACCTTGGCCCACCTCTAGCTCAACCCTCCCGTAATTCTACAGCACAGTGTGTGGATTATACACACAGATGTTAGGATGAGATCAACACAGGTCTGAATCTGGCTGTCCTGTGAAACCTTGAAGGAACTCACTCCCTCCCCTGAGCCTCTGTTTTCAGGGAAAAGGCCAATATCCACAGATAGTATGATTTTCAGACCATGGGAATAACCCAGGCAACCATCCAGGGCCCAAATGAGAACCAGCAAGGAGTCTGAAGGTCCTTGCTCCTCTTAGGTTTGGACAGGAAGGTGTGCCTTGGGGATGGGTTAGGACTCACTACAAAAGGACCAAAGCCTTCCAACCAGTGCATGGCTTAAGAGGCAATAACCCTGAGTCTGAATCTTTACACTCCCATTGACTTGCTGCAAGACCCAGGATAACTATTTCAACCTCTCTGAGCTTCAGTGTTTATGTTTATTAATGGAAAGAATGCTTACCCTTAACATTGTCCTGAAGATGAAGCAAGTTCCAAGTGCTTGATCCTGGCTGGCTCAGTCTGCTAAGGCCGCTAAAACACGACACCACAGACTGGAGTGTTAAAGCCACAGAAATTCATTTCTCACAGTTCTGGAAGCTGGGGTTCTGAGATCAGGGTGCCGGTAGGATCAGGCCCTGGTGAGGGCTCCCTTCCCACCTTACGGAGAGCAACCTTCTCCCTTCTGTCCTCACATGGCGGGAAGAGAGTGAACTCTGCTGGCTCCTCTAATAAAGACACTAATCCTATTGCATCAGGACCCCTTTCTATGATCTCCTGTGTGCTTAGTTGCTCAGTCATATCCGACTCTTTGCTACCCCATGGACTGCAGCCTGCCCAGCTCCTCTGTCCATGGGGATTCTCCCAGGCAAGAATACTGGAGTGGGAGGCCATGCCCTCCTCCAGGGGAATCTTCCCAACCCAGGGATCGAACTCAGGTCTCCTGTATTGCAGGCAGATTCTTTACCATCTGAGCCACCAGGGAAGCCCAAAAATACTGGCTAGGGTAGCCTATCCCTTCTCCAGGGGATCTTCCCAACCCAGGATTCCAACTGGTATCTTCTGCACTGAAGGCGGATTCTTTTCCAGCTAAGCCACCAGGGAAGGCCTCTTATGACCTCACTTAACTTTAATTACTTCCTGAGAGGCCCCACCTCCCAAAGCAGTCACTCAGGGGGTCAGAGCCTCAGCATGTGAATTTTGGTGGGACCCAAATATTCAGTCCATAACACTGACATACAGTTAAGCATTCAATGAACACGAAGATGAAAAATACAAAACATTGAAGGTGAAGAAATTAAGGCAAGAAGGAAGGCATGCCCAAGAGCACACCACATGGGAAGTCTTGGGCGGCTGGCTCAGTGGCTACGACTCCGTGTTCCCAACTCGGAGCCCAGGTTCAACCTGCGGCCAGAGGACTAGGTTGCACACGCCGCACAACCAAATAAATAGATAAATACATATCACACTGCATGTTGATAGCGGAGCTGAAATTCAAATCAAGGGCCCCTGGCTGAGTCCAGAGGACACAGGTCCCGTGGAGCTCCTCCCTGCTGTATCCCGCATTGGGAAAGTTATCACTCTGCTGTGTCCAACTCTGCGATCCCATGAACAGTAGCCTGTCAGGTTTCTTTGTCCATGGGATTCCCCAAGCAAGAATACTGGAGTGAGTTGCCTTTCCCTTCTCCAGGGAATCTTCCCAACCCAGGATCCAACCTGGGGTCCTGCTTTGCCAGACACATTCTTTACTGTCTGAGCCACCAGTGAAGCCAGTCCCACACTGTAGATCCAGAAATTGGAAGTGTTTGGGCTCCAGAAAAACTAGAGCCCAATTCTTGAATTTGGTGGCACCAGATGATTCCAGGTAAACTCTGTTCAAGGCCTGGTCCTCTAGCACCTTCTCCCATCAAATGAGGCCCGCCCTGGAGTGAGGCAACTGACCACAGGCGGACTGCATGGCCGTGTGTGTGTATGTGTGTGTGTGCTTGGTGTGTTTGTGTGCATGGTGGGCTGTGTGTCTGACCCGAGGCTGGTTATAAACTGCTTCTTACCAGGGCCTTTATAGCAGACTCCTGATTTCCCAGAATAATCTTGCTCATTACGATGCCGGCAGACTTTTCAAGCCAGCTCATTTTTCTTCCCTTTGTCTCCAATTCCAATACCCTGCCCTTTTCACAAGATTTCCGAGAGTGCCGTTCACAGCGCCCATTTGGTGGGGAGATAGGGGGATGGAAGTGTCCCCAGAGGGTGAGCAGTATCTCAGCCTTAGTTTAAAAAAAGAAAAAAAAAAGATGAAGGAAAGAGCTTTGTCTGCTAAATCTCCCCATTTTGGAATCAAATGTTATTTAAAATTCAGGACAAATTCTCGGCTCTCTTGCTGACAAATTCCACACGAGCACAGAGAAGCAAGAGGAGATGGGAGAGGTGATGTATGGGATGCCTAATTGTTCATTATTAGAGGGCCATTAAGTGAGCACCTACTGTGTGCTGAGTCCTGGGCTGGGTGCCAGGGATATCAGAACAAGCAAAACAGACACTATGTCACTCCTGGAGCCTAAAATCTATGGAGGAGACAGACACGACCAAATAAGCCACCGTATTCATAATTATAACCTAGGTTATCTGCTCCAGTGGGAAGTATATGGCACTAGGAAAGCCTGCAACTGGAACTTGATATAGTTGGAGTCGGGGATACTCCCCAAGAGGGGGCATTAGCCTTGGTACCTGAAGAGTGATGACGAGGGGCCAGCCAGCTGAGGAGGGGCAAAGTCCTCCAGGATAAAGGAAAAGCACAGGCAAAGCCCATGGGCCAGAGGGAGCATCAGTGTTCGAAGAGCTGGCAGTACACCAGGGTCCCTGGATGCCCAGAGTGTCTGGGAAGCAGGGAAGCACCTGGTGATGCAGGCAGGGTAAGGTCACGTGAGGTGTTGCAGCCATGGTATGGCTCTTGGTTTTTATCCTTGGAATGAGAAGGGGTTACCCAAAGGGTTTTACAAGGGAGAGTGACAAGTGAGCTTTGTGGTTTGTGAAAGTTACTCTGGCCACTGAGTAGGGAACCAGCCGGATCAAAGCAGGTTTGGAAAGTGGGGGTTAGACAAGAGAAGGTGGCGTCTTGGACCTCAGTGGAGGGGTGGTGGCCATAGCAGTGACAGATTCTAGGAAATTTCTCTGATGATGGCATCAGTGAAAAGTGAAAGTGTTAGTCGCTCAGTCATGTCTGACTCTTTGGACTCTGTAGCCCACCAGACTCCTCTGTCCATGGACTCCTCCAGGCAAGAATACTAGAGTGGGTTGCCATTTTCTTCTCCAGGGGATCTTCCTGACCCAGGGATCGAACATGGGTCTCCTGCCTTGCAGGCAGATTCTCTACCATCTGAGCCACTGGGGAAGATATCATTAGTACAGTTGCAAAAATGGACCCCAATTCTCTCCCTCCCTGCATCCACAACACTGATAGTCTCCTGTCACACAGATGTGGATTTCGACCAGAGATGCTCTTTGGCCAAAGGACCACAGCAAACACGATATAACAGAGCTTGAAACATCATCTGCCTGGAGAAGGCAATGGCAGCCCACTCCAGTATTCTTGCTGGAGAATCTCATGGACAGAGGAGCCTGGCTGGCCATGGCCTATGGGGTCGCAGAGTGTCGGACACCACTGAAGTGACTAAGCACAAACATCATCTGCACACTGAGGCTTGCTCTTTCTTGCTGCCTCGGAGACCATGTGATCACTACAAGCCGGGCTAGCCTCCTGGAGGATGAGAGATGTGTGGAGCAGTCACTTCCACT
The DNA here is from genome assembly GCF_049115385.1 of Moschus berezovskii. Taxonomy (NCBI): domain Eukaryota; kingdom Metazoa; phylum Chordata; class Mammalia; order Artiodactyla; family Moschidae; genus Moschus; species Moschus berezovskii. The sequence goes on from NC_142466.1 coordinate 116,633,286, forward strand.
CCCGGGCAACAGCCTACAAATTGCCAGACCTCCTTTCCGTGGATGAGGAAGCTGAGACAGAGCGGTTTCATGACTCGCCCGATGGGAGAGAACCTGACTCGCACCCAGCCTGACCGCTTTGCTCTAAGTGCGATGCTAGGACTGCGGAGCGGCGCAAAGGCGGTGTGCATTCCGCCTGCAGAGGGAAGGCAGGAAAGCCGTGGGTCAGAACAGGGTTTGCAGTTAGGCTGATCCTAGGAGAAAGAACAAGCATTCCCCATGGGAGCAAAACCAAGAACAGCATTTTTCAGGCTGAGAGCAGGTCGTGCAGTGAGGCTGGCAGTCCGGAGGTGTGTGGTTGGCTTGGGGAGCTCCAAGGGGCTTGAGTGACCAAAAGGGAGGGCATGAGGAGGCACAAGGCTGGGGGGGGATCCGGAGGGCGCGATGGGCCCAGCCTTGGCTGGACGGGGAGGCCATGCCACTTCCTGGGGCCCCTCCACCCGCACCTCCTGCTAAGGTCCGCGCTCAGCTGGCACCCTAGTGCCACCCTAGCTGGAGCCAAGAACTGGCTTCTAATCCCAGCTTTGATTCCTTACCGTATGATTTGGGAAATTAGATCACTTGCCCACCCTGGGCTTCAGTTTCTCCCTCTATAAATGGAAAAGACAGGCAAGATAAAGTGAATTTCTCTGTATCTAGTAGCTAGCACACACTAGAAGGCAGATGTCTTGGAGATGTAGTGTGAGGGTTACATAGGTTAAGAGTAGCGTAATTCCTGGTGCATAGTGAGTGCTCAGTACGCACTGGCTATGACTGTCATCTCAGAGCAACCAGTTCAGGACAACCCTGGGGGTGACAGCGAACATCAATGGGCCTGGGCACACACTAAAGTGAAAGTGAAAATAAAGTCGCTCAGTCGTGTCCGACTCTTTGCGACCCCGCTGACTGTAGTCCACCAGCCTCCTCCGTCCATGGGATTCTCCAGGCAAGAATACTGGAGTGGGTTGCCATTTCCTTCCCTAGGGGATCTTCCCAACCTAGGGATCGAACTCAGGTCTCCCACATTGCAGGCAGACACTTTAACCTCTGAGCCACCAGGGAAGCCCTACCTGTGTGTACCTAAGCACACACTACCTGGATTGATCCCAGCTCTGCCACCTTCTTGCCGTGTGACTTTCAGCAAGTTACTTAGCCAGTCTGAACCTTAGTTTGCTTGTCTATAAATCTGGCGTCCTAATGGTGACTATCTCATTGGGTTGTTGTAAGGATTAAAAGAGATGATGCTGGAACTTCCTTGGTAGGCCAGTGGCTAAAATCGTGCACTCCCAATGCAAGAATCCCTGGTTTGTTCCCTGTTCAGAGAACCAGATCTCACATGCCTCAACAAAGATCCTGCATGTGGCAACCAAGACCCCACACAGCCAAGTAAATAAACAAACATTAAAAAAGAAGTAATGCTTATAAAATGTTTAACTCCTAGAACCTGACAGTTATTACACACCCCATTGTGCAGACAACAAAGTCAAGGCCCTGAGAGGCTATGAAACCTGCTCCAGGGAAGACACCTAATACATGGCAAGGCTAGGATTTATCTGAGAAAATTCCAGTTCCTTGTCTTGTGCCCCTAACTGCTGTTCCAGATGTCTCTGAAGCACCTTCCAACAGCTAGAATCCTGCTAAGGGCATTACTGCTTCTGACCATTATTGGCTGACCGAAGTCATTGTAAAACTCCAGAATAAAGAATGACCTCTCTGGAAAAACTTTTAAATCCCCGGAGAGGTTGGAATTAATGTATGTTCCTGATATACAAGCAGACCACATTTCCAAGTTGGTTTTATGAGGGGAAGCTCTAAACTTCTATGATTCGAAGGTGGTAAATGGTAACGACAAGGTATTAAACTTTGTGGGGGAGTGCCTGCCTCAATTCCTCTCTGGAATGAGGCAAGGCGTAAATAAACAACACCTAAAGAAGGGTGCAGGGGACGGTGTTGCTCTGAGAGGGAGAGCTGGTCACCCCTGGGCCCATCGCTAACCTACCCTGGAGCGGGAGCAGGACGGTTAACTTTCTCTGCACCCACATTTCCCTAACAACGGTTGTTGTTCCATCACTGAGTTGTGTCCAGCTCTTTGCGACCCCACCGACTGCAGCATGCCGGACTTACCTGTCCCTCACCATGCTCAAACTCATGCCCAGTGAGTCGAAGATGCCATCCCTATCAGTACAGTGATCCAAAATGCATGATCCTGACGGGAAAGAATGAAAGTGGATGCTAGTGATAATCACACCAGGACCCCAGATGTAAACTTTGTCCTGGTAATTCTGAGACACGGACACCCTGCCTACCGAAGTCGGAGATGACACCAAATATTTGTAAAAGCTTTCACTGCTTTGATGTTTCCAGATAAAATCTGTTGCTAAGAACTGATCCTGTTCGAGCATTAGAAATGCTAGGACCCCACGGAAGAACCTATTCAATGAGACTCAGTGGGTCAGGGAGAAAGCTGGGCAGTGTCTGTTTGTGGAGAAGCAGGATCACAATAGATACATGGAAACAGCAGGGGATGAGACATTGCAGGGTAGCTCCCTGGGTCTGCGTGGCATCCTCATGAGGACCCTGCCATTGCTCTCCATCTGTCAGGCAAGCAACACAGAACAAAAGCTGAAACCCCTGGAGAGCAGCAGGAAAGCACACTCCTGCCTTCTCACCATTCCAGGTCTGAAGGGTCCTAACACAGCTAACCTCGTCATCTTTGACGCCCTGTATCTTCCAGACATTTCCTGACCCTCTGGTCTATCAGACATGACTTGGATCCTAATCCTGAGTTCCCCAGATTGGCAGGGTACGCAGGCCAAGTTGATGAGATAATGACTCAGCTGTCTGCTTGGCTCTTAGGATCTGGTTGCAGGGAAAATCCTGGAAAGATCCATTTCCAAACATACCCGCCATCTGTTTCACTTGAATGTGAGCTGCTTGCTGAGAAGTCAGTGGTTCTACCTGGTGACTCTAATTATCGGAAGAATCTGGAGCTTGGTCCTCTCAGAGGACTCTTTGGAGATTTCTTCTCCTCGATGATGATACAAGAAGCCTCTCAGACTTGGCACTAACTCGGAAGAACGAGGAGCTCTCAACCAGAAACACTTCATCTCTTGCTAGGTTTCTGCTCCAGAATTTGATGGAATCATTCTTTAATATAGCTGCATTTCTACCCCACATCAGAGATGATTGAAGGCAGGGGAAAATATTCCTATGAGAAATGAGGGTTTTCAGTCAAGCAAACAGAAATCTGAAGGGTGATTTAATTAGAGCAGCAGGCTGGCTGGCGAATGAAGCAATGGATTCCCAGACTCCAGGAGGCGCCCGGGAAGGTGCCCAGCCTCTTGGAGCCTCTCTCTCCTAATCCATCTCCCTAGACTTCTGGGTGGCTCATCGGAAAAATAGGCACCAAGCACTCAGAAACTCCAGAGTGCCGGCTCACATGTAAGTGATGGTATCTTTTAGGATGTGAAATGTTTTTAAAGAGAAGGTCACTGCTGATCAATTACTCTCGTCGCTCATACAGGACTGACAAGGCTCCTAAATCCTACACTCTGCATACGCTGACAGCTTTAGATTGCATTTCTTCGCAGTATGGATTCATCCTGCAGCAATTCTGCTTCCCTCCAAAGGAAGGCTGGTCCCTGGCAGACAGGGGCAAGCGAAGGCTCCAACCAGAACTGAGGGACCCAAGGCGGAGGAAGTAGAGTGTGGAAGAAACAGTCACGCTCTCAGCAGAGGGCTGCCATTCATACATTTCACACATACACAGAACTAAAGAACATTTGGGGGGAGAAGGGTTGTTTGCTTTTTCTTTACTCTCTTTGTAAAAAAAAAAAAAGATTAATTTGTTTATTTTTTGTTTTATTTTTGGCTGTGCGGGGTCTTCTTTGCTGTTGGGACGCTTTTCTAGGTGTGGCGCACAGGCTTCTCATCGAAGTGTCTTCCCTTTCTGCGGAGCTCGGTCTCGAGGGCATCGGGCTCCAGTAGTACAGTTTAGACAGCGGTGGGGCGAAGGGTCTGTTGCTCTGCAGCATGTGGGATCTTCCCGGATCAGGGATCGAGTCTGTGTCTCCTGCATCGGCAGGCAGATTCCTTACCCACTGAGCCACCAGGGAAGCCCTCTTTTATTCTCTTTAACTGAAAAAGGAGTGATGGTTAATTCTCTCTTGTTCCTTGACGGTAGAATCGGCACCAAATTCCTCTCTTTATGTGTTCAGTAAATATTTGATTAATAAATGCTTTGTTAACAAGAAACCATTATAATCATATGAAGATTTTCCAAACATATTCAGGTCCCTAAAGGCATCAGCAACTTTTAGTGGGGGTCAGTCCTGACCCATGCCCAGCAAGACAGGCCACTCTTATCTTTCTCCCCTAAACTAGACAATAATGAACAGTGCATAGGTGCTTCTTTCCCTTCTCCCATTCCCCTCCCCAGGTGCCCAGATGGGGGCCACAGCTGTCCGCACCTCCAGTGACACCCCAACACAGGCAGTAAATTGTCTCTGGTTACTGCCTCTGGGTACAGATCGTCTATGAAGTTATCACAAGCGGCATCAGCTTGCAGAAGTTACATTCTCCCTGAAGACACCAGGAGCTTTATTCTGCTCTTCCCATCTGCCTGTGATCAGCTCCTTCACTCTTTCTCATCACCATCGCCCTCCCCCAAGCTGAGCATCCTTGGAAAAGTTGCTTTACCTCTCTGAACCTAATTACGTGTCCTTTAAAAATAGGGATCCTAATTCCTGTCCCAGAGGGCTGCTGTGTGGAAAAGATGAGATAACACATAAGAAGTGCCTAGCTTCAGGCGTGGTGCATTTTAAAGGCACAAGATAGAATATGTACCATTAATTTCATCAGCAGCAGCTGATGAAAGGGTGGATAAGGGATTAGGTAAGATAATGTATGTAAAGTACTTCACATCCTGTCTGGCACCTAATGAGCACTCTAGAAGTGTTGGCTATCATTAGTAGAGATAAAGACATGCACATTACAAAAATAATAATAATGCAAAGTAGGAATGGATTAACAAGAACACAAGGAGTTCTCAGCTAGATCAAAGGAGAAAAAGACAGCTGCTTCCAGCTGAGCACACAGGGCCGATGTTTGCCTCACTTCCCTGATGATAAGCATCACTCAGGAGTCATACAAGTTCACCAACTTACATACAAGTTCACCAACAATAGCCTATGCCCGATCTCTAGCGAAGGGACAGGAAATGAGCTAGGGAAGCTGAAGGTTTGAAAAGCACCCCAGAATTTATCATAAAGGAAATTTAGAAAACTAGAATGAAAGACAGCAAAGCTGAGACTTGACAGCTAGGTGACGACAATAATCTCCACCCGTAACCTCCATCTCCACCCGTAATCTCCAACTCCACCCGTAACCTCCATCTCCACCTGTAATCTCCAACTCCACCTGTAACCTCCATCTCCACCTGTAATCTCCGTCTCCACCCGTAACCGCCATCTCCACCTGTAATCTCCACCCGTAACCTCCATCTCCACCCGTAACCACCATCTCCACCCGTAACCGCCATCTCCACCTGTAATCTCGACCTCCACCTGTTTTGAGAATCAAGCCCTGTGCTCACACTTCCCATTAATCACCAGAAACTTTCCCACGAGGTGGAGAGGCATCACTAGACCCATTTTGCAGATAAGGAAGCTGAGATTCAGGGGGTGGAAAGGACATAAAGTCACGAACTGGGAATGACAGAGCCAGGATTCAAACACAATCCTTTCTACTCATCCTGGCCCTTTCTATGAATGGGCTGTGTCACCTGTCACCTTGTGAAGACTTTCATAGGTGCTGTTTGCTCTTTATGGAATGATCATCCACCGTTCCTCCTACTCACCTTCTCATCTTAGCTCAACTGTTTCTCCTTTCAGGAAATCTTCCCCATTTCCCCACCCCAGTCTACATCGCCCTTTCTCTCTTAAATTCTACCAAGTTATACATTTATTCGTGTGATTCTGTGATTAACGTTGTTGTGCACTAAACAGAGCGTGTGTACATGCTGAGTTACTCCAGTCACGTCTGACTCTTGCGACCCTGTGGACTGTAGCCAGGCGGGGTCTTTTGTCCACAGAATTCTCCAGGCAAGAATACTGGAGTGGGTTGCCGTACCCTCCTCCAGGGGCTCTTCCTAACCCAGGGATCGAACCTGCATCTCTTATATCTCCTGCTTGGGCAGGTTGCTTCTTTATCACTGGCACCACCTGGGAAGCCCCAGCACCAGACAGTCTCAGTTCCAAAAGCACAGGGACCTTGCTTATCTCACTCACCATCATCTTCCCAGTGAATAGAAGTGGAATAAAAGAATTCACAAGCTAGTGCCCACCATTACCCATCATCTATAGAATACAATTCAAAACTTCCTATGTTATCCAAAGCTCAGCTCATTCTGACTTCAGTTCCAGCCTCCGAAATACAACCTCAGATACATATATGTATATATATATATAAAATCTTCACCCAGATCCTTCCAATCTTCACAACTTCTGATGGTGTTAACCTTTATACCCATTTCACAGATAAAGAAAGTAAGACTTAGAGAAAGATGGTGGCATTCTCTAGCATCAGTTATGATGTCTATTTTTTAATAATCCTTGATATCAGTTTGTTCAGATTTTCTAATATTCCCAAAGGGTCTTAGGTGGCCTGAGGGTGATACAAAGAGACAGTGAGGATCTGCATGTGTAGGGCTTGTAAGAAGTTGGAGTTCAGCCTTAGAGGTCCTGTGACAAAGACATGAACTGTGAACCCAAGGTCAAAAACACAGGAAATAGAAGAAATAAGTCCAAGAGTGTCCAATCTATTTACGAAGCAGGAAACCCCATATCCTTGTTATCTTGAGTGCTCTCCTGATGGAGGCAAAGCTTATCAGAATGAACTGCATAAAACTGCCCAGACTGGACTGGTTCTGACACATGAATGCATACACACACATGCCTACACAGACACACATGACCTGAATTTGTTCTCTGGGGAGCTGCCCCCTTACTCTTACCAAACCACGTGACTTCCCTCTGAACACTGAGAGAGTACAGCTGATGACTAGGAAAACAGTGAATTTTCTACCAAAAGTATAGGCATGGATAAGATTTAATGTTATCAACGAAATCAAAGCTTCTAAATCTTTGGATTACACAGTAATTTAAAACACAAAGCTTGTTGTGGCAAAGCATAGCATGATATAGCAAAATTGGGGGGAGGATTTTGCAAGAGGAAGGAAAGGGAAGGTGGTAACTCAGGAAGAGCGAGGAGAATGGAGATGGAGGCTCTCGGGTTTGAGCAGGTGGGAAAGAGCATCCTGAAACAGGTTCAGTGGGAAACGGCAGCACACAATGCCCTTTGTCACTCAAATGACCCATGCCACCCGTGGTGTCACCCGCCCACCGGCAGAGGTAAGGAACTGTGCACCTCTAACGTCTGGATTTGGGTCCATTGATTTACCCTTGGTTCCTTGAAAAAGCATCAAGGCAGTTCCATAGAGAAGAGCTTGCACTGAATCTTAAGGAGACAGAGAAAGTCAAGGTGCGCCAGAGACCTTCCGTTATTTTCAGGAAATGAGATGTCAGGGATGGTGATCAAGAAGACAAGGTGGCTGGAGAAACGCTCGCCCAGAGGAGGGACTCTAATGCGAAGAAGCTGAAATGGAAAACAAAGATCGAAGAGCATCGTTAACTGAAACAGTATAAGGAGCTGCAGGCCTGGATGGACGATGCAGATGGCTAATGTTTATGAGCCAGGTCCTATCCTAAACCTTCCACAAGGATTAACTCACTGACACCGCAGAATGACTCCATAAAGTCTGTGCACTGGGATGAAAGCCTTATTTACATAGAAATAAAATGAGATTCGGAAAGTTAAGTACTATATTCAGGGTTACACAGAGTAACAGGATTTGAACCCACGGAGGCTGATTCTAAACTCCTTTCTCAGTCACCAGCCACGCTGCAGTGTGGGGTATACAAAAGGCAATATTAAATGCCTAAAAGGAAGTCATAACCCCCACATGGGCCTTCAGTGTCGTCCGTAGAAACACTGCATAGTGATCACCCATCACAGGTACTGGAGAGTGGGCACAAGGGCGTAACTGGAGGAAGACCCACTGCCCGGAGTTACTAGATGGGGTACGGTGACTATATCATGACCATTGAGAAGGGTAAGAGTTCTAGGTTCAGGAGGTGGTTGAAAGCATGCGATGAACTTAGAGACTGCGCTCAGTGAGAGGTAAGTTATAACCTAGATGAACCTGGAACTTACAGACTAGAAGAGCCAGAAGGCTTAAGAAGGCTCCTTAGAATCATCCTGAGCTCTGACTTCAAACTGGTTTCTCCTGCCAACTCAATAGAACCTTCATGGTCAGCGTTGGTGGGACGTGGGGAGAGTGATGGCATTTTACATCCCAGCCAAGCGGGTTTGAACTCTGGCTTCCAAATCCGTCCACTGGTGAGATCTCCCGCAAGGCTCCTGACCAAACGGTGCCTCGATTTTCTCATCTGTAAAAGGCAGAAATAATGGGACTGACTTCAACAGCTTGACTCGAGGGTTAAGTTACATCATGCCAGAGAGGTGGGTTGGGTCCCTGGGACGGAAGGTCGCCTGGAGGAGGAAGTGGCAGTCCACTCCAGTGTTCTTGTCTGGGGAATCCCATGGACAGAAGAGCCTGGTGGGCTGCAGTCCATGGTCTTCAAAGAGTCAGATGTGACCAGGCACACATGCTTGCACAGCTACAACACTTGGCATAGGATCTGGCACTTAATAAAAGACTCAATAAGGATAATAAAAGAAACTAAAGCGTTTCTCTGAGGATAAGCCCCACAACCAAGGGTTGCTTTGGGAGAAAAGACAAATGAGGAAGATCAAACTGAAAACTGATGCTTTAATTAGCTTGTCACAGGCCTGTTCATCTCCTCCTAGGATTATGAACCGGTCAAGTCTACAATTCACATTTGGATTATATCCTAGAGTTTATCTGCCTTAACCTTTTGAGGTGGGTTCATACCCATTGGACAGGTGAAGAAACTGAGGCTCTGAAAAGGGAAACGGTGGACCCCAAGTCAAGCAGTAGGACAGCACCAGACTGCGGAGCCAGAACCCAGGTGTCCTGCTGCCAAGGCCACAGTCGCCCTGGCCTCCCGGGGTCCTGGGCCCCTCCTCTGCTCCTCCTGCCCTCCCCATCCCACAGCTGGAGAAGAACCAGCCCCATGTCCACTGTACTCAGCCTGCCTTTCTGCCTTTGGTAAGGATGCTGGCCACAAACACTCATATCCACAACAGTGAGAGAGGGTCAAACAACACTCTAGTTTTCTGTGCATGATTATTCTTTTAACCTGACCCTTTCAAAGTGCGTTTTGTATATTGTGTTGATTGGTTGTTATTGTTGGAGCATGGGTCTAAGGGCTAATTTTGAAAAGTAAGTGCTCGCCAAGGGGAAATACACACGCATGTACAGTACAGTATAGGGCTCATGTGGCGGGCTGTGTGTCTCTAAGAGGTACGCGGGCCTGTGTGCGCCGTGCCTTGTGTGTGGACCTGTGCAGTGTGTGTGTTTGTGGGTCATACGTGTGCGTGTCTATGCATGTCTGTGTGCGCATGTGCTGCCTGTGTGTAAACCTGTGCTGAGTGGATCTGCATTTATACGCACACGTCTCTTAAGCATCACATGGGATTCTGTGTGTTGGCGTGTATTCGTGTATTGTGGTTACTTGTGGAGACGGTGCACTGACCATTGTCTGTAGGAGCGAGTTGTGTGTGTGTGGTGTGTGTGTGCCCATCCGCTGCATGAGTTGGCTGTGTTAGGTGTGATCTAAATGCCTTTGCCCTGTGGGTGTGTCTTGGTGTTGAAGGCTGTGTTGCAGGGAGACATGCGTGTATCTAGGGAGTGCGTCTTCCGGGTGAAGATACACAGTACATATATATAGTGCGGGTGTGAGCTTACGTGTGTCGTCTGCGTCCATGGGTTAAAGCACAGTGTGTCCCAGCGCATTTAGTGTCCTTAGCCCATGTTCTAGGTGTGTGTGCGTGTGTGCGTGTTCACACTGCATCTCAGTGTCTAGGCTACCCATGTGCCTGACCTGTGTGTGTGCTCGAGCACACGCGTGTGACTCCCCCCAGGGCCTCTCTGTCTCCAAGTAAGCCTCATTCCCCACTCCTGCCCGTCCTGGCGTCTGGTGGTGATTAGCTGGTCAGACACTTTTATTTCCTCCCAACATCCTATCGCTCATCCTCACTCAGTAATCACAGGAAGGGGCCTCGGAGACTGTTTCTGCTTCATCCTCCCCAGGCCGGGAGGACGCCTGTCCCTCTTACCTATTACTCACTGAAAGGAAAAGCTCACAAGCAAAAGAGCTGCTGTCTCAGAGCCGGGTTAACCGTTTCTGAGCCAGTGTGAGGCTTGCTTCAGGGAAGCTGTGAAGTCTGTTCCATGGGCCCTGGCCAGAACAGGAGGGGCTGTTTGAAATACCCGCAAAGCCCAGCTTCAAGTCACTATGTGCGTGCGTGTGTGTGTGGATGGTGCTCAGTCGTGTCCAACTCTTTGTGAGCCCATGGACCCACCAGGCTCCTCTGTCCATGAAATTTTCCAGGCAAGAATACGGGAGTGGTTTGCCATTTCCTAGTCCAGGAGATCCTCCTGACCCAGAGATCGAACTTGAATCTCTTGTGTTTCCTGCGTTGGTAGGTGGATTCTTTACCACTGCGCCACCTGGGGTTCCTCCAACCACTATAAAATGGATAATTAGCCTTAGCCATTCGTCCTCAAGTGGATTGCTATGGGCATTTGTGGGGCAGGGTGCAAGGGCCCTTGCATTATTGAATCTGACTTTTCTCGTGGGGTGTCTAGCCTGCCCAGCCCCACCCACTGATGCCCGATGCCCTTATTTCCCTGGTCAGTAGGGCTGCGAAAAGCCCGCATATTCAAATTGCCCTTTGGGGGTGGGGGTGGGGGCAGGTGCCACACTTACAGACCCCTGAGTTAAACAAACTAGGAAGGGGAGACACCATGGACTAGAAGGGACTGAAGTGCCAGCTTCCCACCGCCGTCCTGCTAGAATGTTCCACCGTCTTTATTTCCCCACCTATGCATCCAGCCCCTCATTCTTCTGACGCGTATTCATAGAGCACCTCCTCTGTGTCAGGCACTTCTCTAAGCTTTGAGGAGAGACTGGCAGGAGGGCAGGCAGAGCCCCTGTTCTCAGGGACCTCATTTTCCAGTAGGGAAGATAGTCAGCAAACTTAGAAACAAGCTCAAAAAACAGGGGGTCATAATAAAACCCTGGGTAGCAGTGAAACAAGCTCACCTGATCTTGAGAAACAGCGCGGCGTCTGTGGATTAAGGGAGAGAGGGCAGGGGAGGCTCTGAGAGGGAAGATGTAAGTTGAAGCCTGAAGAATAGAAAGGATCTGGCAGGGAGATTATTTCATTCTAGGTAGAGAGGCTCATAAGTCCCTGGTGTGCTGAAGGATCAGAAAAACAGCCAGGAAGGTGGAAAGGTGTGGGGGTGGGGGCAGTGAGTGAGAGGGAGAAGGAGTACTGGAAATTGGAGAGAAGGCAAAGTCCAGGTCACACAACCACCTTCAGAATGTGGCTAAAATTTAGATGTTTTTCTAAAGGCAATGGAAAGCCACGGTAGAATTTTTACAAAGCAAGCTATGTAAAGACTGGATGAATGCACGTTCTGTGTGCATTATCCCACCCTACAATATTCTGGAGGAGATCCTATCATTACTCTGATTGTGCAGAAGATGAAGTTAAAGGTCTCAGAGAGGCCGGATATCTTGTCCAAACTCACAGAGCCTGGAGCCGCATTTCTAACCCCGGCAGTTGACCCTGGAGTCTGCAGGCTTCATCAGATCTATGAATCCTGTTGTCAAAGATCCCAGCATGTCTTTGGATTCTGAGCACCAACCAGTCTGGGCCTAAATGAATTCTGTGTGTGAGTGTTAGTTGCTCAGTCATGTCTGTCTCTTTGCGACCCCACGAACTGTAGCCCACCAGACTCCTCTGTCCATGGGATTCTCCAGGCAAGAATACTGGAGTGGGTTGCCATGCCCTTCTCCAGAGGATCTTCCCAACCCAGGGATCGAACCCTGGTCTCCTGCCTCGCAGGCAGATTCTTTACCGTTTGAGCTACAGGGAAGTCTCGACGAATTCTAGGTTTTCCTACTCTTGGACCCACTGGTGGGAGTGTTGATCCTTCTCCACGGCACCAAACTCACCCGAACGATAAACCCCTTTCCCCTGAGAAAGGATCTTGCTTCCTACCGATGACGTGGCAGGGCAGGGGTCAGACACGGCAGCGGCCTGGGGCCCCAGTAAGCGGTTCTTTCTGCTTCACCTGGCAGCTCTCAGAGGCAGAGGAGGGAAGTAAACTCTCCCTCCCCCCTCCCCCTCCCTCTCTCTCCCTCCTCTCTCTCTCCCCCCTCCCCCTCTCTCTCTCCCCGCTCCCCCTCTCTCACACACAATTCCTCAGTCCATCGGTGCATCAGCCCAACTCCCTGACTGGAAATATTTACTCCAGGCTTTTATCTACAAGGCGTAAACAGTCCCAGCATATGCTCAGCATGGGGCTGCCTGGAAGCTGTTTCGGGGAGCCTCTGCCTTTTCCCCAGGCGTGGAGATGAGGGGGCTTCCGGCTGTGTTTCAGAGGCTTCCCACGTGATGCCCCCTCCTCACACCTGAGCACAGCAGGCACTGGTAAATGACAGCCATGGTGCCCTGGCCCCTCCAAGGGGCACCCAAACCCCACCTTCCCCGAGGGGAGGGCCTTCAAATCCACGAGGCCCAGAAGCCTTGGACAAGGCTGTTCAGCACTTTCAATGAGGGTCATGTGAACAAAAAGAGATTTCCATTGTACAGCAGAAACTAACTCAATCTTGTAAAGCAATTGTATTTCCCAAAAAAACCCAGACACTTGAATGAGAAAATGGGGACAAACTGGCACACACTCAAACAAACAAAAGACTGGCACCCAAAGAGACATCACATGGCCACTAAGCATCTGAAAACTGCTCAGCGTTATTATGCACTCATGATGGTGGATGAGCCTAGAGATTATCATAGCAAGTGAAGTCAGTCAAAGACAATATCACACAATATCACTTATACGTGGAATCGAAACTATGATGCAAAGAAACTTGTTTACAAAACAGATATAGACTCGCAGACATAGGAAACAAACTCCTAGTTACAAAGGGAAAGGGTGGGAAACAGATTAGGAGTCTGGCAGTAGCAATACAAATTACTATATATATTACTAAAATAGATAAACAAGATCCTATTGTATATCACAGGGACCTATATTCAATATCTTGCAATAAGCTGTAATGGAAGCTTATAGAAAAACAAAGATACATATATATGTATAACTGCATCACTTTGCTGTATGCCAGAAACCAACACAACACTGTAAATTAAACTATAATTCAACTAAATAAACTTTCCTGTCATTAAAAGAAAGGAAGAAATGAGATCTTTGGCAAACCTAAGAACAACAGCCCTCTTAAAAAGCACTCATAAGACTTCCCTGGTGGTCCAGTGGCTAAGACTCTCTGTTCCCAAAGCACGGGGCCCAGGTTCAATCCCTGGTCAGGGAACTAGATCCCAAGAGCTTCAACTAAGAGTTCAAATGCCAAAATTAGGAAACTAAAGATTTCACAAGCTGCAACTAAAAAAAAAAGACAAAAACCCACATGCCACAAAGAAGATCGAAGAGCCATGGTCCACAACTAAAACCTGGTTCAGTTCAGTTCAGTCACTCAGTCGTGTCCGACTCTTTGCGACCCCGTGAATCACAGCACGCCAGGCCTCCCTGTCAATCATCAACTCCCGGAGTTCACTCAAACTCATGTCCATTGAGCTGGTGATGCCATCCAGCCATCTCATTCTCGGTCGTCCCCTTCTCCTCCCGCCCCCAATCCCTCCCAGCATCAGAGTCTTTTCCAGTGAGTCAACTCATCGCATGAGGTGGCCAAAGTATTGGAGTTTCAGCTTTAGCATCAGTCCTTCCAATGAACACCCAGGATTGATCTCCTTTAGAAACCTGGTACCACCAAATAAAACAACTTTTAAAATAAAATAAATAAAATTATCCTAAAATTAAAAATAAAAGGCATTCAAACCACATTTCTGTGTTTGCCAAATTAAGTACTGACCACAGGCCAGAACCTGTGTTCCCAGGCCCCACCCATCTCTAGTGACGCCTCTTCCAGCTCTAACATCTGCTGCCCTTTGCATGGCTCCATCTTGTGTGTCTGTTTTTGTTTTCCCACCTCCAGCAGCAGAAGAGGAGGTGGAAAGCCAAAATAAAGCACTTACATAACGAGATGGAGACCAGAAGGAGCTGAAAAGAAAGAGCCGACCCTTTCTTCCCCTCGTTCCCAGCCGCAAGCATCCTGCTCGGAGGAGGCAGCGGCCCAGCTGGGCTGGGATCAGCGTGGCCAAGGCTGGAAGGAGACGCGGCACAGCCCAGGCCTCGTTTCCGAAGGGTGTTATTTCACCCCTGCTTCCCAGATAATGTAACTGAGTCACTCAATTGAGCATAAAATAGAAATTTGGTTTCTTATCGGCCTCAGACCTGACTTTACTATTTTCTTTCTGCAAAATACATTTTTCACTATCTTATCTTCTAATAAACAATCCCAGCTCGGCAGCCTTGTGGCAATGGCACTGAACACATTTAAGAGACATATTTTTCCTCTCTCACTCCCCGCTTAAAGTCTTCTGCTTAAAAGCCTATGTGTTTTTATTTTTTTCCTCCCTTTCGGAAAAAATATATATCCCATTTGTATGCCGTCTTCCTTTAAGGAACATACATATTTTTCACGAGTTGTTCTGATGGATCCTCCCTTATTTTCCCTTTTTGCTCACTTGATCAGAATTTAAAGAAGGGACTTAACCTCCACAGCAATGGTGTGTGAATTTGATGGATTTTAGGACCGGATGGGGGAGGTCAGGGCGGCTCCTTTAAGAATGGGGCAGTTTCTAGAGTGGTCAGATTCCAATAGGTCCTCCAAGATTGCGTGGTGGGCAGGACACGTTGGTAAGTCAGCCATGAATGTTTAATACCTGCCTCCAATGCAGATGGTCGTCAGATGCACCAGACAGGGAGGAAAGAAGAGGAAAAGGGAATCTGTTGGAGCTTTCAGAACAACCTTCTTAGAGAGCAACCCCATTAAACAAAGAAGAAGAAACAGCCCCATTATTATAGAACAGGAAACTGGGTTTCGAAAGAGCTAATGCACACCCAGAAGGCGAGATTCAGTGACAGGTCTCCAAACACCACTTAGGGAATTAGAATCTCACACACACAGATTTTTGTGGGGCCATATTTGTAGTTTTTCGGCAACTGTTTCATTCTTTGAGAGTCAACTCTAAAAGCAAAGGGAGTCAAAGCCCTTCCCCACCTGACCTTTAATGCTATGAATTCCAAGTCCTACTGTTTTATGCTGGAAAATAAAGGAAGTTAAAGGTGCATGAATTTTACTGTTTACAAATGCATTACAAAAAGCTTCCACTGCTTTTGCAGTTTATATTCAGAATAAACGTCAGTGTCTGTCCCACCTGATCTGTTAACCTCACTGCCTCATTCACGCCCTCTCCAGCGGGCCGCACCCGTTTCCCCTGAGTCTTTGCATCTGTGTTTCCAGCAATACCAGGGACACTGACTCCTAGCATCCCTCAGGTGTGAGCTCAGAAGCTGTCTTCTGCAACCCTCCTACCTCAGGGACCTCCCCCCTGATTATCCCCTCCACAGCACCTGCGTGTCTCCTGCTCGGCGTTATTACAACGTGTACATTCACGCTTGTGCCTTTGCATGTTTATATCCACCTCCCCCAGCAGTCTATCAGCTCCGGAGTGCAGAACTGTGTCGTTTTGTTTTGTAAATGCATCTCCCTGTGCTCAGAACACTGCCTGCCACCTAATGGGTACTCTGTGTATATTCGTGGGACAAATGAAGGCGTGAATGTGGCTCTCACAGCAACCCTGGGTGACAGACATTTTTGTCCTCATTTTTTAAAATTAATAATGAAGTCAAGAAAAAAGAGTTATCATTCCTTCTGTGCTTACTGTGTTGGCCTGGTCAGATTCTAAGAGCTTTAATGTTCATTATAACTGTCTGAGGCAGGCACTATTCTTATTCCCATTTCACAGGTAAGGAAACTGAGGCACACAGCACCCACAGGCTGAGACCAGAGCATGGGATTTCCTGTTTAAAGAGCCTGCTCATTCTACTCGACCACAGGTCCTCACATCTGAGCCACCAATGGCGTGAAAAAAAGAACCAAGAGAAAAGGAGCCCATGAAAATCACCTTGAGCTCAGGTGACTATTTGCATCTGAAAATGATCTGATTAGAGTTTGCAACCTCCTCCAACATTTACCAACTTTGGGGCAAAGACATTCAAGCAAAAGGAAAGGCCATACTTCCTAACCTGGCCTGGACACTTGGGACGGTCCTGGGGGGGAAACCTTCTGGAACTGCATCGTGTACCTGCCCCATTGGCCCTCCCCTGGGGGCTTATGCCTCGGGCTCAGCGGCCCTCTGCCCATGCCAAGGCCTGTGCCAGTCTGAGCTCCCCATTTCTCACTCACAGCCTGGAGAACAGGATGAGGCCAGTAGGTCCTCTGTTCCTGCAGGAAGCCAGGGAAGATTAATCTGTGGACAGAGAGATGACGCCTGGAAGCAGAGGAGATTTATGAGGGAGAGAAATTCAGGCCAAGGTCCCTGGTTTTCCTTTTCCGCTATCTGTCTTATGACTACCACACAGCACTGGGGCTGGAGTAAACTTCTAGAGGTCATCTGAGCCAGCCCTCTGCCTCCTTTAGGTGAAAGCAGATGGCCCTCTGATACTCGCAACACTTGGCTCTCTAGAGCTCTGGCTTCTCTATGGCTCATCGTGCAACCCAGACCAAGTCCAAGTATTTTAGCCTGGCATCTGGGATCCCAGTGATCTGGGTCCATGCTACCTTGCTGTTGTTCAGGCACGAAGTTGTGCACGACTCTTTTGCAAGCCCATAGCCTGTCAGACTCCTCTGCCCGTGGGATCTCCCAGGTAAGAATATCGGGATGGGTCACCAATTCCTGCTCCAAGGGGTCTTGATCTTCCTGATCCAGGGATTGAATCCAGGTCTCCCGCATTGCAGGCGGGTTCTTCACCACTGAGCCACCTGGGGAGGCTTCCATGCTAATTTCCTCCTAACCTCCAACAGAAACTCCACTGCAGTCAAACAGCACTTCCCCACTCTTCCTAACCTCTATCCATTTGTCCAAACTCTAACTCCCCCTTGGTATGACTTCCCTCCGGCCCTTCAGCAATTTGATAAGGCTTGGAGTAAATTCCCATCCCCTGCGGGTCTTCTCCATGTCATAGGGCTTCATCATGTGAATTCATATTAATGGGGGTGTTTTTTTTACATTGTTTTTTTACTGGAATATAGTTGATTTACAATGTTGATTAGTTTCAGGTGTAAAGCAAAGTGAATCAGTTATACATATACATATACCCACTCTTTTTCAGATTCTATTTCCATATAGGTCATTGCAGAGTATTGAATAGTGTTCACAGTGCTATACAGCAGATCCTTATTAGTTACCTATTTTATATACAGTAGTGGGCATAAGTCAACTCCAATATCTCAGTTTATCCATCCCCTCCATTTTCCCCCTTGGTAGCCACAGGTTTGTTTTCCATATCTGTGACTCAGTTTCTGTTTTGTTAATGGGTTCATGTCTACCATTTTCTTTTTTTTTAGATATCACATATAAGCAATATCATATGATATTTGTCTTTCTCTGACTTCCCTCATTCGGAAAGACAACCTCTAGGTCCATCCGTGTGGTTGCAAATGGCATTATTTAGTAATTTTTTAAAATTTGTTCATTGGCTGCGCTGGTCTTCCTTGCTGTGTGCCAGCTTCCCCCAGTTGCAGTAAGTGGGGTCTACTCTCTAGTTGTGCTGTGTGTCTCATTGCAATGGCTTCTCTTGTGGCAAAGGACAGGCTCTAGGGCACATGGGCTTCAGTAGCTGCCGCTCATGGTCTCAGCTGGGCGGTGGCATGTGGACTCTTCCTGTCCCCTGCATTGGCAGATGGGTTTCTAACCGCTGGACCACCAGGGAAGCCTGAGCAATATTCCATTGTGTGTTGGTACCGCATCTTTATCCATCAATGGACATTCAAGTTATTTCCGTGCCCTGGCTATTACAGTGGGCGTGTGTCTTTTATTTGCTCAGTGTTTGTAATCTCATCACTTCTTCATGACTTAAGTCAGAGTTTTGACCTATATATTTCTATTTCTTGTACACTAAATGTATAAAATCCTTCAGTGCAAAGTGGGCCTCCCTCCCTGATCAGCCTCCATATAAAACATGCTTCACCTCACCTTTGTACAAAGTTATTCCCTCCACCATGAAAGCTCTTTCCCCTCTCAGCCCGAGAAATCCCTTACCCATCAAGACAGAAAATAACTAATGCTGCGGGGCTATCACACGGCAGGTACTAAGTGAGGCTGGGTTTGGGACGTATGAATTCAGTTAACCTTCACCAAACCCCAATACAGCTAGCGTTATGCCCAGTCCATAGATGATAGTACTACGGCTCAGGCAGTTTAAGCTCTTTGATAAATTTGCTTCTTTTCAACCAACAGTTGTTTATTGCACACCTACGGTGTTCCAGGCATTCTCCTGAAAGGTGAGGAAAATACAGCTGAATTAAAAACTTTGGTCCCTGCTTTCTTGAAGCATGTTATGAGATGATAGTAATGTGACAGACTCACCCATTAGCATCATGTCAAAACGAGGCATCACCAAGATAGTGAGTGTTAACGAGAAGAAGCACAGAGCTTGTAGATCTCATCTAGCCTCAAAGTGAAAGTCGCACAGTCGTGTCCAGCTCTTTGCAACCCTATGGACAATTCAGTCCATGGGATTCTCCAGGCCAGAATCCTGGAGTGGGTAGCTGTTCCCTTCTCCAGGGGATCTTCCCAACTCAGGGACTGAACCCAGGTCTCCCGCATTACAGGCAAATTCTTTACCAGCTGAGCCACCACGGAAGCCCTAGCTTGGGTGACAGGAAACAACTCTCTGAGAGCAACAATTCCAGAGATGAGAATGACAAGTAACATCTTCACTTTAGGCAAGAAGTTGGGGTAAGTTACTTACTGAAAATACAAAGCTCATTTTATTGGAGAATTCTGGCGTCTTTCTCTTTTTCTAACGGTAACACCCAGATGGCCTCATTTTGACTGACATGCATCTGTGGTAAGTTGCTTCAGTTGTGTCCAGCTCTGTCCGTGGGAACTCTCCAGGCGAGAATACTGCCACAGATTTCTGTGCCCCCCTCTAGGTGATCTTCCTGACCCAAGGATTGAACCCCTGTTTCAGGTCTCCTGAATTGGCAGGCAGTTTCTTTACCACTAGCACCACCTGGGAAGCCCGTTTTTAATTAATCACACCTTAAAAGCCCCATCTCCAAATACAGTCACATTGTGGGTTAAGCTTTAACACAGGAACGTGCAGTAGACAGAGCTCGGTCTATAACACCTGTAGAATATGCGACATTTTAAAGTTTACAAAACATTTTAACTGATATGAAGAACATGGGTGATGGGGACAGGCAAGCCTAGCTGTGACTTCTGGATCTTCCACTTATCTACTGCTTGATCTTGGACAAGGGCCCTGAGGGATCCTCAGCTTTACTTGTCTGTAAACTGAGACAGTAATGTGTGCATTACAAATGTCCTGGCTGGATTAGATAATGAGTTATATCGAGCCCTTACTGAATGGTACTGATGCTGCTGGTGGTATTTACTGATGGCAAGAATGGCAGTTGGGGGTAAGACCAGTCTAGCTCAGATGCTGCCAATAATAGCAGAATTCAAGGAAGCACGAATGTCCCCAGCACTGTTTCAAGTGGATTCACTCACTGAATTCTTAAAGCAACCCTGGAAATTAGGAACTGCTATTACCCTCATTTTACAAAAGGAGAAAGTGAAGCGCGGGTGGCATAAATGACCTCAAGGTCATACACAAGAAAAAAATGGAGAACCTTGCTTTTGAACCCAGGCACCCTGGCTCCAGAGCCCAGGGTCAATCTTTATTACAACGAATTCATCAAGCACTTTAAATAATGTGCTCAATTTCTCTGAACAAAAGCAATACTATCATGGCCTACGATTAGGGCAAAAAATCTAACTCTTAGATGATGAGATATTTGGGAAAAGTTGCTTCCTTTTTGCTTGAAATGCACAGTTTTCATGAATTTTTACTAGGGAACCTAATAGTGACATTTTTTTCAGACAAGGCAGCCAATATAAAAAATGTAAGTCATCTACAAATGAGCTGGTGAAATCCCCTTCCCCCCAGTAAAGAACAGAGCTTGAGCCTATCCTTTAAAGCCTAAAATGTTGATTAAAATACCTTTATAAAGAGGAAAAAATACAGCTAATATTAAAAAATCCTGTTTTATTAATCCCCAAAGGGAGGATTTTATTAATTCCTTTAGAATCCAATAAAAGTGTATTTTTTAATCAACTTTGTTTTCCAACTCCTGCCTGAGTGTTAAATCATAGCAAAGTAGCTCACATTTCTTGAGACTCTTTCAGACCTGGATCAGGAGTGTGGAGAACAGACATGGAAGATCTCTTAGACAAGCCACCTAGATGAGACAAACAGCTAACATATTGAGCCCTATCAATGGGATATGAGACAATGGTGCTCAGCAAGGTGATCTTTGTCAATTTTATTCCCATACAAACAGGAACCATTTGCACATGACAGTACCTGGTACACAGC
The DNA here is from genome assembly GCF_049115385.1 of Moschus berezovskii. NCBI lineage: Eukaryota > Metazoa > Chordata > Mammalia > Artiodactyla > Moschidae > Moschus > Moschus berezovskii. Next base: position 116,654,104 of record NC_142466.1, read on the forward strand.
AGGCCCTCAACAGATATTTATAAAATAAGTGGGCAAGAGAAGAATCATGTTTTATAGACACGGTAAGAACGCTGGATTTAACTCAAAACATATATACATCTAAGAGTTTTAAATGGGAGCGTAGCATGGTCTGACTTGCTTGTAGGTTTGTGGTTTGTTGTGTTGTTTTTTTTTTTGTAAATCACCTCAATTTACTGTTAGGAGACAGGATACAGGAGTGGGGAGAGGAAGGAGATAGGATATCAATTAGAGGCCATTATCTAGTAGGACAACAACGGCCTGGGCCAGGGGGTAGCAGTGGAGAGGGGAAGGGGAGGATGGATCCAGGAAGTAGCTGGGAACTAGAGCTCATAGCAGCAGACCCCAGCCTTCTTAGCTCCAGGGACCAGCTTCGTGGAAGACAAATTTCCCACCAACTGGGGTGGAGGCAGGGTGGTTTCAGAATGATTCAAGTGCATTACATTGATTGGATATTTTTTTCTGTTATTATTACGTCAGCTCTTCCTCAGATCATCAGGGTTAGATCCCAGGGCTTGGGGACCCCTGGTTCCCAGGAAATGCTCATGGAATGCATATGAGAGACGAGGGGAAGAAGGGGATCTGAATGACCTCTTGCCAGTTTGCTTGAGCATCTGAGTGGATGATTTGGACACTTACTGAGACGGGAGCTGTACAAGGAGAACTGGGTTCAGGGAGGGCAGAAGTCAAGTATTCTGTTTTGGACACATGAAGGATAAGATGTCTCCTGACATCCAAAGAGGGATAGCAGACAGTGGGTGGCTGGGTGGGTCAGCAGCTAAGAAAGACGCTACATGGTTAGCCTCCTGAGGGCTGGAGGTGGAGAGGCTGGGTGGCCCATTGGAAGCCCTTGGATTCAGTGTAAGTCTTGCTTTTATTCCGCAGTGTTAAATCCATGCCTCAGCCAAACTAAAATCACACAGTTCTCAGGAACAGACAAAACTGTGAATATAAAATCCACAAACACCAAGGACACCACACTTGTGCTTCCAGAAAAAAGTCAAAGACCAAATGGATGCCCCCTTCCTCACGGGCCTCCCCCAAAGCACCTGAGCCCTCTCCCACACCCAGCAAGTTCTAGGTGAGGGGGCTGGGACCCACATATGGTTAAAGTCCACTTCGGAAACTGCGGGTTTAATCAGATGCATGGCTTCATCACTTGGGCTTAATGAGGTAAACTAGACCTCCGGTAATATTGCCTGTATAATTGACATGGTTCTCTGGGAAACATTACGCTTTATAATGAAAATACTGTATATAATTAGAATCTAATAGGAAGAAAATAGTAATTAGCTAGAATTAACTGAACAGACGCAATCAGGCAAATAAAGGTTATCCTCAGGAGAGGACCCTTCAGAGTTCAAATACACGTCCTATAATTGTAGAGAAGCCCCAGTAATTAAGGGTAATTTTTTTCCCTACATCATGGTAGAAGAGGTTTTTTCCTTTCTTTTTTTTTTTTTTCCTTTTTCTTGCTGAGTGGTAGAATGAGTCTGGCCAACACTTAAAAGGGATCAGGAAGGTCATACACACGGTTCATGGGAAAAGAGAGACGGCAAGAGAAAGGGAAATGGACCCGAAGCCTAAAAGTCCAGGTGTGAACTCCAGGTCCAGCTCTGTCATTAACCAGCTGTGTGACTTTGAGTGAGCCACTCTCCCCTCTCTGATAATAAAGATAATAGCAGAGCTACCATGTATTGAGTATCTACACACTGTGAGCTGAGCTAAGCATTTCCTATGTGTTATCTAATATAACTTTTGGTTTCCTAAACACTGGATAAATATCCTCTCTTTTTCACTGTTTTAAAGCACAGATTTTTCTTTCCATCCACTTAAACCAAGCAGTGAGAAAGTGAATACTAGTAATGGCAATAAAAACAACTCTCTTCAGGATTGTCACTAAAGGATCAATTAAAGTGATGTCCCTTTTCCAGCTTAAGAAAGAAGGAAACCAGCCTTTATGGATCACTTGTTCACACCAAGAATTTTCCAAGAGTCTGGAGCCAGAGCTATCAAACCCCCAGTAATTTGTTCTGTTGTTCAAAGGCCATTTATGGGAGATAGCAAGCAAGAACAGTGTCTTCTAGGGATGGGTAAAGACACCTCTCCTTGGGTTTCCCCCAACCTGCCTCTGCCCAGAAGTGGCAGGTGTTTCAACTGCAATAAACCTATATTTGCTGTGTAGCTTGTCCATCTGTCCCAGGATGGGTGACTTCCACAGTCCAGATACAGGTAAAAAGTTCCAAGCACAGCTGAACCTTTCAAGAATCTGATTTTGGTTTAATTTCCTACCTGGACCTTTGTGTTTGTCTTTGCATTCAGTCTGGAGGGGGATAGGAGCCAGGGAGTGGCAGGCCTGGCTTCCCCTTCACATGAGCAGTGCAGGAATGGCTGTGCCTAGATCATGGGCTGGAGAAGGCAATGGCAGCCCACTCCAGTGTTCCTGCCTGGAGAATCTCAGGGACAGAGGAGCCTGGCAGGCTGCCGTCTGTAGGGTCTCACAGAGTCGGACATGACTGAATCGGCTTAGCAGCAGCAGCAGCAGATCATGGACAGGTGGGGGATGGTAGAGATGAGGCTGGGAAGGTGGACTTAGAAAATGGAACAGGTGAGATCCAAGCTGCCAGACAATTTCAGTGATCTTCCCCCATACCAAATATCAAGTTCCATCTGAACTTTGAAATGCACCCTCCCTTTGGCAAATACAGGCTTTCCTGGTGGCTCAGACAGTAAAGAATCTGTCTGCAATGCAAGAGACCCAGGTTCAGTCCCTGGGTCGGGACGATCCCCCTGGAGAAAATAGAATGGCTTCCCACTCCAGTATTCTTGTCTGGAGAATTCCATGGACAGAGGAAACTGGTGGGTTATGATCCAAGGGGTTGCAAAGAGTTCAACACAACTGAGGGACTAGCACACTCTTTTTGGGACATAGGAATCCAATCTTAAGAGGCCTGCTTATCAATCTGCATGTTGAGACTTGTGCTCAAAGCATATCTACCTCCCAACTTCTACCATCGCATAGCCCATCTCCCCACCTACATCAATACTATTCGATACTAAAAATGCCACGCGTGAGAGTGGAGAAAGGTTGAGAGGTATCCATAAGGGCCATTAGCTGAAGAAGGAACGGATGGATAGATGGCCATGGGACGTCAGTCTCCAGTTATCACCAAACTGATGAATATGTAAAGCATGTTATTTGTTAAACGCCTACTGCCTGCAAAGCTTAGTATGAGAAGCTAGGGAAACTTGACAGAGAGGTTAAACATATTCCTTCCATGAGAAGAATTTTCCATATAGCAAGAGAGAGGAGATCTGTATCAGATAATTCTAATCCGAGGTGAGAGGAAATAAGATGACTACGTTGCATGCTCTAAAGCACTATGGGTATGCAAAGGAGTGTGAGAGAATTCTCTGGCAAGATTATTTAAAATGAATTTCCTGGAAGAGGTGGTCTTGAAGCTGAGGCTTGAATCCTAGGTAGGATTTGAAAAAGCAGAGATAGAAGGAAGGCCTTCGTGCTGGAGGAGGCAGAAGAGGCAAGGTCTAGAGGGTGATACGTTACAAGGCAAGCATGGGGAGAAACAGGACATCACAAAGGCCACTAGCTCAGGGTGAAGAAGCGTTCCGAAAAACTAAACACAAGCCATATCCTAAGGGATTTTTATGTCAAATAATCAAGGTCAGCTTTGCCCTGCATTTTGAGAAAGCATTTGAGAACGTGCATGACTCTAGCAGAGCAGCATCCCCTAGAGGAAGGGAAGGCCGCAAAGGAGGGTCCTGGGAGCAAGTCTCCCACCTGCGCTGAGCGACAGGCCGGGTGATGGGAGGTGACATCACAGGATGGTTTTTGCAGATCCCCCTGTGCCTCTGCCTTCTTCCTTTTCTCTGCCTGAAGCTGAAACCAAGGCAGCGCTGATCACAGGCGGAACCCCCTTGTGTGGGCCTCATGCGTCTATTATTAAAGTCACTTAACACCTAATTGGACTTCCCAGGTGGCTCAGTGGTAAAGAATCAATCTGCCAATGCAGGAGACGCAGGTTCAATCCCTGGGTCAGGAAGATGCCCTGGGGAAGGAAATGACAACCCACTCCAATATTCTTGCCTGGGATAATCCCATGGACAGAGGAGCCTGGCAGGCTACAGTCCATGGGGTCACAAAGAGTCAGACAGCACTTGGCGACTGAACAACAGGAATGCCTAATTACTCAACCAGCCACGAGGCCTTTGGAGAGCGCCCTGCTTTCGAGCAATCAGATTTGTCAGACGTTTCCAAAAAGCACACAACTCTCGTGGAGGTCTCGGAATAGCTATGTCAGTGGCCCTAATGGAACATGATTTCCTGTAAAGGAAAACTAATTTAATATTTTCAGGTATTATGTAACCAAGTGCCCACAGAGCAAGGGAACACAACTGCTAATGAGAAACAGCCGCGTGCCCCGGAGGAGTCGCGAAGCCTGCCAGTCATGCGGCAACGGGGGCCCACGGGAGCGGCTGACGCCAGACAGACGTAGGGAGTGTCAGGCAACAGCGTGTGTGCTCGGAGTCTGGCTAGATTGGAGTTCAAGTCCCACGGCAGCCACTTACCAGCTGTGAGGCTTTCGCCAAGCTACCTAACATCTCTGAACCATGATGAGTTTCTGTCAGCCTCCAAATGAGAACAACATAATCCCCAATCCTTTGGTTGTTGTGAAAATTAAATAGAAAAACATATGAGAACTGTACAGCATCATGACAGCACTTAAAAACACTCAGTAAGGAACTTCCCTGGTGGCTCAGTCACAAAGAATCCACCTGCAAATGCAGGGGACACAGGTTTGATACCCAGTCTGGGAAGATCCTCCTTGCCATGGTGCAACGAAGTCCACACTCGGCAACTACTGAGCCCAAGCTCTAGAGCCTGTGCTCTGCAACAAAGGAAGCCACAGCAAAGAGAAGCACAGGCTCTGCACCTCGAGAGCAGCCCCACTAGCCGCAACTGGAGGAGGCCTGCCTTCAGCAACGAAGACCCAGCGCAGCTATAAATAAAAATAAATGCATCTAAACAATTGTAAGTAAGTTTTAAAAACACTCAATAAAGGGTCACTGTTTTATTACAGCTACTACTATCGTGGTCATGGTCAGAATCAAATACAATTACTTTTCTCCTGCTCCCCTTACGTGAAGAAGGGTGAGGTCAGGGCACCAATCATAAACCCTTCTGCAGTAAACAACACACCGCGACAAGATGCGATGGCTAATCTTGTGCGTCAGCTAGCCTGGGATGCTGAGGTGGTCGATGAGACGTTATTTTCAGGTGTGCCTGTGATGGTATTTCTGAGACTAACGTTTGAATGGGGACACTGAGTAAAGATGCCCAGTACAGGTGGGCATCATCCAGTCTGTGGAGGGCCTAAATAGAGAACAGAAGGCCAAGCAAGGGTGAATTTGTTCTCTGCTTGAGCTGGACATCTGTCTTCTCCTGCATTCCAGCATCAGTACTCCTGGTCCTTAGGCCTTTGGACTCCAACTGGGCCTTACACTGTTGATTTCCCTGGGTCCCTGGCCTTAGGGTTTGGACTGGAACAATGCCACCGACTTTCCTGGGGCTCTAGCTTGCAGACAACAAATTCTTAGTCTCAGCTTCCATAACTGCATGAGCCACTCTCTCATAAAAGTTCTTTCTGTATAGCTAGATGCATCCTATTGGTTCTCTTTTTGTGGAGCGAGCTCACGCACAGAGCTCTCCTACAGACACCCACTCCTGACACCCACTGCAGTGCCCTTCCTCAGCTTCATCCCTTGAGTGATGTCTTCCCTGCCAAATCTGATCTCCTCCAAGGGGAGGAGCCACGGCCAGCCATCTGACTCCATGCTGAATCCCTAAATCGAGCCCAGTGAATGCCTGGCACATAGAAAACATTCACATATTGTTGGGAGAGCAAGCATTTTCTCTCGCCTGGACCTTGGATTGCAGAGGTCCCCTATTCTCTACACGATGTCATAGCCACATCCTCCAGGTTACTCTCCTTACTGTAATTAAAATATATTTCCGGAACTTCGACCCTGCTACACTAGTCCTCTGTTTACAAGGCACAACAGGATTCCCACGTGCAGCCAGTATTGGGAAGTGCCAACTACAGATGCCCACCAGAAAGCCCTGACAGAGGATCCTCTGACTAACGGCCCCAGACTCCCTTCCAGCCCAACCAGGGTGGAAAGGATTGAGTTACTGTTCTGAAATAGCTTAGCAGGAGTAAGACCTGACTCTCAGGGGACCAGAAAGGCACGACTTCGCCCAGTGGAGAGTCCTAATCAGAACTGATACCTAAACCTGCTCTCACTTATTTATTCGCAAATATTCAGTTCTTGCTATGTGCCAGGCATGGCGCTTGGACTCAGGTGATGACTCCAGCTAAAATACTTCCTGTTTCTGAACTAACAGAGGTGGTTTCTGACCCTGGGCTGAGAATACCAGCAACATGCCCTGAGTCTCTGATGCTCCCAAGGCAACAATTGACCAATGGTGATTATTTTTGTTTTGCCCAAGCCTTTAACTGAACAAAAAAATTATTGAGTGTTTGTGCTCAAAGTAATCAGACTATGTTTTATTTACCAGCCACCGTTACACAAGATAGATTTGTTGTCTCCAGTTTGCAGAAGATAAAGAACTTGAAAGAGGGGAGGTAATTTGCACAGCTCTTAGGGAGTTAAGTTGAAATCTCACCCCACGTCTATCTTTACCCTTCCAATATAGCATGTCATTTCTGCCTTTATTCATTGATCCATGGATTTTATCAAATCCCACCAACATTTGTTGAGCACATTCTCATGCCAGACACCAAGTGAATGAATATACAAAATAAACCTTCTTCTGTAAAAAAAATTCATATTGTAAAGATTTTTGGCTTTGAGGGCCAGGGAGTCTTTGTAACAATTAACCTCCCATGGTAACACAAAAGCAAGTGCTGACAATACATATTCCAATACAACTTTATTTTTTAAAAAGTGGAAGACTGGATTTGACCCACGGGTCCTGATTTGTTAAGCTCTGTTCTAGAGAAAAGGAACCTGGGGTTAAGATGGAGAAGGAGATGCCCCAGGTCACCCAGCTGTGCAGTGGAAAGCTGGGCTTCCAGCCACATCTGTCAGACTCCCCCGCCCTCTCTCCCACCACACCGCCTCCCAAGAAACCCAAGGGACTCATTCTTTCATTGTTTGAGCTCCCTCAATCCTCTAAGCCTTATCTGTTCCGATTAAGGCAAGCTTACTGTGCTCAAGAAGGGTTATTGCTTTTCACAATTCTCTCCCAAGAACATAAAAATAAATCAATCTTTCTGTCTTAACAAGTTGATAATCATTGTGAAATATTTAATGTGCTCAGTGCCATCTTTGATCGTCAAGCTTCAGTCTGAAAATCATTCCTTGTTCTTTCCTCACTCAAACGCGATGCCCTGCATTTGTTTTTCTTTGCTCTTCTCTTTTTTTCCCGCAACAACGTCTTCATTCCTCTCCATTTGCTGTCTATTCTTTCTCTCACTCTGAAGTTCAATTATATCGTGGATAATAGGTGGTGTCTTTCTGCTCCTCTGGCTGTTTTTTTGTTTCGTTTTGTTTTTTGCCTTTTCTCATCACTTTGCTTCCTCATATTTACTTTGTGAAAGATCCCGAGGCTCTCTGTTCTCAGAAGGCAGCTGTCTAACCCATCTCCCTTCTTCCAGGCCAGACTTCACTCGCTTATTTACTCACTCAATCCATAAATGCAGGTTGAGGCTCACCAGGCGTGGGGGATAGAGTGATGAGCAAGATAGACATGGCCCCAGCTCTCTCAGAGGGGGAGAGACCTCAGTGTAGTGGGAGAGCTCAAAATTACAAAATACACAGCCTCAGTTTGCTGTGATGAGTAAGGCAGTAACAGAGAGACTCTAATTTATCCCATGGGTGGTGTTCATTGGCGGTTTAGTCACTGAGTCGTGTCTGACTCTTGTGACCCCGTGGTCTATAGCCCTCCAGGTTTCTCTGTCCGGGCAAGATTTTCTAGGCAAGAATACTGGAGTGGGTGGCCAATTCCTTCCCCAGGAGATCTTCCCAACCCAGAAATCAAAACCAGGTCTCCTGCATTGCAGGCAGATTCTTTACCAACTGAGCCACCAGGGAAGCATTGAGCAGAGTCAAAATAAAGCCTCGTAATGATATAGAAGTGAACGTAGGTGGGAGGTTGGATGGAACCCTCCAGCAGAAGGGACAGGGAGGGGAAATGCCATCCACTCTAAACTACCTCCTACCTACTGCTTAAAGCTCTCTAGAAGCAGAGCCACTGCATTCTCCGTTTCAGATGATTGGGTAACAGCCTCTCAGTTTAGAGATGCTTTTCCTGGCTTTACATATAACATCCTTTAGGGTAAGAGAATTAACTGCATTTCAACTAGGAGGCCTGTTAGATATCATCTGAAATAACCTCTTTGCTTTACAAACAGACCAGCTGGTGCCTAGAGAAGAGGAAGACTTGCCTAAGGCCAAAGGAGACTCCACCCTGAGCCCCTGCCTCCCAGTCCAGGGCTCTTTCCCCAGCTTCAAAGGTAAATTCCACTACCACAGAGCCTCTTAAAGACGCTGTGAGCATCTTCTGTTGAATGACTGTAACATTAATAATAAAAGCCACATTTTGTTAAGACGTGTCTATATTCCAGGTACAGTTAAACATTGTACACGCATTAGCTTTTTTAGAGTCATCCCAAGAACCCAGTGGTACAGGGTTTGATCCTGGCCCCTCGTTTCTCCCTGACCCATCTCAGCTGGTTGAGCCCTCTAAACCACTGGGGACCTCAGGCCAGGAACAGAAAGGGCTCTGCCCACCCAGCCTGCCTTCCTTCTCTGCACCACGGCAGGCAGTGCACGACTGGCCATTTAGGCAGCATCGGGCTGTGGGCCCCACTGCATGCTAATCAGTCCCTAGAAATAGATGCATTGGGGACGAAAACATTTACTGGCAACACTATCTGGCTTCAATCTTTCACCTTCACTGGGTAATGAGAGGAGCTAGAACATTAAAACCAACAAACATCCTTTGGTGTTTACAGCAAATGTTTGCAAGAGCGCGGGAGCCAGAGGTGTTCTGGGGAACATCTGGATTTCTGGAAACTGTGTGATTACACAGATGTGTTAGATTCATCAAGCTATAAAAATATCCTGTGATGTATGTCGGGGGAGAAAAACAACCTCCCAAAATGGATTTGGTACAAATTATCAATCATAGAAAAGACACCCAAAGAAGGCTGATGTGAACCCAGGCTCCAGGGGGATAACTTCAAAGCCAGGGTGAAGTGGGTACTTTCAAGCGCGGTCTTTGATTGACAAGGGCAAGGTGGAGGTGAGTCCCGAGGATGTCAGAGGTCCGTTTACCTGCTTCCACATTTCTCATCAGCCTCTCACCGTACCCATTGTATTACTTGCATTGGGTCCCTCCTTCAAGGTCTCTACATTGCCCCCCAGATATCGTCTACTGACTTATTAAAATTCTGTGTAATTTGACCTAAAGCACTTTATTGCAGTCATCTTCTGCAGATACCCGCTACTACCAAAATAAGCCTCGTCCTGTTTTCATACATGTGCAATTTGCCTTTATGCAAACCCGAGGCATTGCTCCTGCTCTGGGCTGCCCCCTGAGGAATCGTTTGCCTTTGTGTGTGTGTGTGGACCGGTTAAGTAAGTGACTAAGTGACTGAGTTGCCTCAGGGTATGTGTGGTCGCTCTTACCCACACTTGAACTCTCCCTGAGTCCTAAAGCTGGTGCACAGGCTCCTCCTCCTCTCAAACTGGATTCCAAGTGGCATCACCGACCAGCAGCTTTTCCCTCCACTCCCTTCCCCAGGAAGAAGATTTGCACAAACCTGTAGTTTAGCCCTTAAAACCTCTTTTTCCTTTTAGATGTGTCTTCCTCAAAGTCAGAGATGCTGCCGTGTTCATTTCTGTAGCCCTGACGTAGCCCAGAACAATACTGGATACAGAGTAGTATGGCAACACTAGATGATTCCCTTCCAGGTACAAGAACTCTTTTCCCGATGGCTCCGACGGTAAAGAATCTGCCTGCAATGCGGAAGATCTGGGTTCGATCCCCGGGTCAGGAAGATCCCCTGGAGAAAGGAATGGCTACTCATTCAGTGTCCTTGCCTGGAGAATCCCATGGAGAGAGGACCCTGGCAGGGTGTATACAGACTATGACGTCACAAAGAGTCTGACACGACTGAGCGACCAACACTTTCCAAGGGTTTGTAGTGTGAAAATGAACTTCATCATAACCCTGAACAAACCTTGGAGAAGTTACATGCTCCAAGCAAGAGTCAAATGAAGTTATTTCTCTGCATTTGGAGGCCAAGATAGGAAGAAGTGGTTATAGCGACAATTAAAGGTTAGATCAGTGTGAAAGGTATAACAATGGACGCGGCTGAGTATTTAAATCCAGCTCTTATTATTTCCCTTAGGAGTACAGTTTGGCAATCCTGAATAGTTGCAAAATAGTGAATAGGAAATAGTAATGAATAGAAAGATAAACAGTATGAAGAGAAAAAATGACGTGAATAGAGAAGTAAGAGTGTGGGTTATCGATGGCCGCACGTCGGTAGAGGCTAGTTGCAGTAGCAGGGGTGAGGTCTGGGCAGACCTAGGTTTTCTGACTCCTAGCATCATCTTCACCTCCTGGAGCAGAAAGTGATTAATAAAACCGCATGGGTTTCATGGGAGGAGGTTCCCCAAACAGCCCCTAAGTTGGCAGAGAGCTTTGCTAGGCAAAGCACACGCTTGTGCCTAGGAAAGAGGTGCCCCTAAACTGCCTTCATGTATGTGAATTTATGCAAAAGTAATTAGGAACTGGAATAAAACATTATCAATTCAGCTAATTACTTAAGAATTTCTAGCATTTAGCCTAACAACAGACACTCTCTAGAAGTTAGGTATTCCTCTTTCTCTTCCATGGAGGAGGAAACAGAAGTTCAGAACAGTTCATCATGAGCCCGGTACTGATCATCACAGAGCATAAGTGTAAACCACAGGGATCAGAAGTTTAAAACGCAAGAAGAGTAGCAATGATGACATCTCAAAACCCACCCCGGCAGTGACGACGATCGCCATTCACTGCGCGCCCTCTGCGCGGCAGGAACTCAGTGTATCACGTCACGCATAAAAAATATCCAGGAAAAAGTATGATCTTGAGACAGCATTTCTCAAGCGGTGTTCTGGGACCACCAGCATCCAAATCATCCAGCGATTTTGTTAAACATAAAGATTCCTGCTTCTAACCTCAAACTTAGTAAATTGGAATCCCTGTATATGGGGACTAGGAATCTGCTGTTTAACATGCTCCCCTGCTGCTGCTGCTGAGTCGCTTCAGTCATGTCCGAATCTGTGTGACCCCATAGACGGCAGCCCACCAGGCTCCCCCACCCCTGGGATCCTCCAGGCAAGAACGCTGGAGTGGGTTGCCATTTCCTTCTCCAGTGCATGAAAGTGAAAAGTGAAAGTGAAGTCGCTCAGTCGTGTCCGACTCTTAGCGACCCCATGGACTATAGCCCACCAGGCTCCTCCGTCCATGGGATTTTCCAGGCAAGAGTACTGGAGTGGGGTGCCATTGCCTTCTCCAACATGCTCCCCAGGTAAGCCTAAAAAGTACTAAAGTATAAAGCACTGGTAAGTTCATCAAATTTAGTGGCAGCATCACCGACTCAATGGACATGTATTTCAGCAAACTCTGGGAGAAAATGGAGGACAGCGACGCCTAGCATGCTGCAGTCCATGGGGTCGCAAAGAGTCGGACATGACTAAGCGGCAGAACAACAACAAGAAAGTTCAACAAAATCCTCAGAAAGAAGAAATAGCAATGAAAACCAGGCGATTATCACAATACCTCGTGTATTACGCTGGGTTGCAAACGTAGCTAGTTAGGTTTAAATTCACTGAGCCCAGCGTCCACTTTATCCGCCGTGGGAGCCCAGTTAGTCTCCATATGTCCTTCCGGAGCCCTTGCAAAGACCAGAGTTACAAGCAAGTCCTTCGACCAACAACCAGGGGCACGTGCCTCTGAGTCTAAAATATTTTACAACATGAAACCACAGAAAGAAACTGGTAGAAAGAAAAGGGTTACCTTCTAACCCCTTCCATTTTCCACCTTAATCAGAGTCCCCCTCATTCTACAAATGAGACCCTGGAGGGCTGGCGTAGATAGGAAATTGCTTCCCCAAGAGCGACTCCGGGAAATGAAGGCTTCCTATCTGGGAGGCATCGCGAGACGCGGACGGGAGCCTGGAGAAAGAGACAGAACACCCATTCCAATAAGGAAACGGCTTTAATCTATCAAAGTAATTCTCCTCCTTTCAGGGAAAGAGAACACGAAATTGCACAAAATGACTTACAGAATGGCACCCCGTCTGATTAGCATGGGGCCCAGGGCTCTCTGAACTTAGTTTGTAAGGTAGAAAGCCCATTTGAATATTCTCAAAAAAAAAAAAAAATCCCAACATGAAAAGGGAGAAGAATACATTTGTCTCTTCAAAAGACAGAACTTTGGCAGAAGGAGGCACATATTTAGAAGCCATTACAGAGGGTGCTTAATGGGAGGATGGACAGTCTGTGATTGTCAGAAGAAAATTGTATTTTCGTTCCTGACCTGGCAGCCACCACCCCCCAGTGCCTCTCTGTCACCCATGGGTTCAATTCCAATCCTTTAGTTGAATCAAGTCACTTTTAGGGTCTAGACCAGAGACCAGAAAACTTTTTCTGTTAAGGTCATCATGGAAAATATTTGAAGTATCACAAGCCCTTTTGGCTCCATCTCACCTACTCAATTCTACCTTTGTAGCCAGAAAGCAGGCAGAAATCAACGTGCAGCATAGGTCATGATGCTGTTGGTGTTCAGTTACTAAGTTGTGTCCCACATATTGAAAACTCCATGGACTGTAGCATGCCAGCCTCCTCTGTCCTCTGCTATCTCCTGGAGTTTGTTCAAATTCATGTTCATTGAGTTCAGTTCTGTTCAGCCACTCAGTCCCATCTGACTCTTTGCAACTCCATAGACTGCAGCACGCCAGGCTTACCTGTCCATCACCGGCTCCCAGAGTTTGCTCAAACTCATGTCCGTCGAGTCAGTGATGCCATCCAACCATCTCATCCTCTGTCATCCCCTTCTCCTTTTGCCCTCAATCTTTCCCAGATGCAGGGTTTTTTCTAATGAGTCAGTTCTCTCATCAGGTGGCCAAAGTATTGGAGCTTCAGGTCCAGCAACAGTCCTTTGGGGTTGATTTCATTTAGGATTGACTGGTTTGATTTCCTTACTGTCGAAGGGACTCTCAAGAGTCTTCTCTAGCAAAACAATTCGAAAGCCTCAATTCTTTGGCGCTCAGCCTTCTTTATGATCCAACTTTCACATCTGTACATGACTACTGGAAAAACCATAGCTTTGACTATATGGACCTTTGTTGGAAAAGTAATGTCTCTGCTTTTTAAGACTTTGTCTATGTTTGTCAAGGGCTTCCTTGGTGGCTCAGACGGTAAAGAATCTGCCTGCAGTTCAGGAGACCCGGGTTCAATCCCTAGGTTAGGAAGATCCCCTGAAGGAGGGCATAGCAATTCACTCCAGTATTCTTGCCTGAAGAATCCCATGGTCAGAGAAGCCTGGCAGGCTACAGTCTTTGGGGTCACAAAGAGTCGGACATGACTGAAGTGACTTATCATGCCCTCACTCTAGGTTTGTCATGACTGTGTTCCTATAAAACTTCATATGTGGGCACTGAAGTGTGTATCTCACATCTTGATCATGTACTACAAAAGATTATTCTTCTTTTGATTGTTTTTTCCTACTATTTAAATGAATATATATATATATATATATCTCAGTCTCCTTAATTTAGGTAGCAAGCCAGCACTGGAGTTGTAGTTTTCAAAACCCTGGATTAGACTCAGCTGCGTTTCTCACCCACCTCATAGCTCCTCTGGCTCTTTTGATATGAAGGGCCATCTTTTCCATGCACAAGCCCCTTCCCTTCCAGATTCTGTACCACCAGCCTGTTTTTCTGCCTGGATTAGCTTTCTCCATCCTTCCCACACAATCTCCCGGTTCCTCAAATCCAGTACCTCTTCCTTGGTGATCCCTCAAGAAGTGACCTTCCCATACATGTTTCATTCGAAAGTCTTAGCTTGCAGACTCCAAGCTACTTACAAATAAAACTATATTCAGCAGTTACACTCATTCTTCAATTAATTCCCCCAAAGACACCTCTGAGGTAGGCAGTTATTATCCCCAATTTCCAGACATGGGAACTGTATCTTAAGAAGGGCTGTTAATTAGCCTGAGATTATCTAGTGACTATCTGATTTCGGTAGAAGATTACCCAGTGCATCAGATAAAACTCATACTCTTAACCTTGATGTTATGCTGTCTGAGAAAAGACCTCATAGCTTCCAAATTGCATTCTGCTCAGTGTCTCAAAAATAGGTGTGCTCACCGGGCATTTGTCCAAATGAATGTGAAGACATCTCCTTTACAAGCCCCAGGAGATTGGTAGTAGGCAAGGAACCCAGCACCACTGAGAAATGACAAATAACAGCTGACAAGCCAACTTTGAGAGAGGGCAGTGATAAGAAGCAAGGGATGGTAAACATCAGCCCAATTAATTCACAAAGCACAGAGGTCCAGTCCCATTTAGCATTGGGTCTGGTGGTCCTATGCACACCAAGAGTCCCATGAGATCACTGCTATGTGATGGCATCCTCGAGCATGAGATGGTTGCAGTGGCAATGCTGAGTCCTCACACGATGGTGGAGCAGACGGTCGGTTTGACAATCAGGGCAGTGTTACTGTGGGGCCTCGGGCCTCAGCTTGGAGGGACACCCCGCTCAGCGCTCTTCCTCTTCCTTTCTTTTCCCCTTGTTCCCTCTCACGGTCCCTTCCTCCCTTATCCCCTTCCTTCCTTCTTTTTTTCAATTCTCTGTGTTCAAAGAGGTTAGCTCTTATTTGTCTAATGATCTCTACTCTGCAGACTCACTTTTCCCTGAGGATTACGGGGATGTGATAGTTTGTTTTGAATCATAATAAAGCTGCCATGAGGCCCCTCTGTTTTACCTGCTATTCTGTGTCTTCTGTGGAGAAAGCAATGGCAACCCACTCCAGTACTCTTGTTGGAAAATCCCATGGACAGAGGAGCCTGGTAGGCTACAGTCCATGGGGTCGCACAGAGTTGGACCCGACTGAAGCAACTTAGCAGCAGCAGCAGCTGTGTCCTCTGACTTTGCTGGGAATCCTCTCCCGGTTCTCTGGGGATTCACGTGTGCACGTTCAATACAGGCTAACACATACTCAGTTACTCCTGTATGTATCATCCTGGGCTGGGTTATGAAGATGTGGGACTGGTGATAAGATACAGCACTCACCCTCAGGGAGCTGATGATCTGAGGAAGAATCAGATTCAGACACAGCTCAAGACCTCTATTTTCTCACTATGCTGCAAGACCACAGTTTCAGCAAAAAGGAAAAGGATATGGAACTCATGAAAAATAGCCAAGCCCCTCCACCAAAGAACACTTGAGTTTTCACATATATTCTTGGTTCCCTTGATCATGTTCCCCTTACTCTCTACCTTCTCTAAATTGAAGACAGCACAGTTTTATTTCTAATCTCAGCCCAGAGGAGTGTTGGTCTCCTGGTGTCTGGTTTGGTTCCTACTAAGCTTATCCAGTGAGTCAACTCTTCACTTGAGGTGGCCAAAGTGTTGGAGTTTCAGCTTCTGCATCAGTCCTTCCAATGAACACCCAGGACTGATCTCCTTTAGAATGGACTGATTGGATCTCCTTACAGTCCAAGGGACTTTCAAGAGTCTTCTCCAACACCACAATTCAAAAGCCTCAATTCTTCTGCTCTCAGCTTTCTTCACAGTCCAACTCTCACATCCATACACGACCACTGGAAAAACCATAGCCTTGACTAGACGGACCTTTGTTGGCAAAGTAATGCCTCTGCTTATTAATATGCTGTCTAGGTTGGTCATAACTTTCCTTCCAAGGAGTAAGTGTCTTTTAATTTCATGACTGCAATCACCATCTGCAGTGATTTTGGAGCCCCCAAAACTCTGATGCTGGGAGGGATTTGGGGCAGGAGGGGAAGGGGATGACAGAGAATGAGATGGCTGGATGGCATCACCAACTCAATGGACCTGAGTTTGAGTGAACTCTGGGAGTTGGTGATGGACAGGGAGGCCTGGCGTGCTGTGATTCATGGGGTCACGAAGAGTCGGACACGACTGAATGACTGAACTGAACTGAACTGAAGCTTATCCAAGACTTTCCTTTTGCTTTGGCCTGGCATATGCCATCCCGTCTCCTGGAATCTGAGCTCGGTGCCTTCCTGTTTCCAGGTGTGTTGCTCTGGCCATGGCCTAGCATCTCAGATGGTGCCTAACCAGCCGCCACTGGGAGCAAGGATCACCTGTCACTGACTCCACACTCATTCCCTTGGTAAACACTTAGTGATCTTCTGCTCGATGCCAGGTGCCTTGCCAGGTGCTGAGGTGCAGAGATAATGCTAACCCATGCCCTAGAGACAGTTGCCATTGACGGGAATGCTGGCCACTCCATGGTAAGCTCTGGGAGCCATTGAACACACACTCCTACGTCTCCTGTTTGAAGCAGCCTCCATGCCAGGGGTGGGGGTTTCAGGGATGAATAAGACAAAGTCCTTCCTTTGCGGTGCTCATTGTGTGCCGGTGGCATGTGTAGTCTTTAGGGCCATTTGTGCATATTTTGGCTTTTCTACTTCTAAGAATATGGTAGTACCACTCTTCCCCACCTACTGGTCTCTAGCGAGGAGACATGACTGGCCTTAGCCGATGAAATACATGTCACTTTCAGAAAGGAAGCCTTTAAAATAATGATGGAGGCTGTTAGAAGGACAGGGGAGATGTGACCATGGGCAAGTGTCTTCATTTCTCTGAACCTCAGTTTTCTAATCACCAAAGCGGGCATAATATCCGTGTCAAAGGAATGTTGGGAGAATTAAAAGACACAACAGAGGTCAAAACACTCAGCACTGTACTATTTATAACACCAGGATTCTGAGTTACAAGTGACAAAAACAACAAAATCTTCAGGAACCTCAAGCTAAAGCACAGATCAATCAACGGATATAACTGGAAAGTCTAAGGGACAGAGTTGACTTCCACAATGGCGGAATCCAAGGAAGTTATGTCCTTAGGTACTTTCCTCTTTCTCTCAACCCAGCTTGACTCTGGTTGACTTCATTCTTAATCAGGGATCTTCCACAGGCTGGACAAGATAGATCTCTGGGCAGCTCTAAGTGACATCATTGAAGAGCGAGGGGATTCTTCTTCAATAGTCACATCAGGACTCAAAAAAAAAAAAAATGAAAGAAAGACTCCCTGCCCCCAAATCAATCATGGGGCACATCTTGGGGGGCAGCAAGGGAAGGAAAGTGGAGTGATCTTTTAGAGACTGGGGCTTATCTTAAGGTCACATGATTGACAGCATCCCCAGAGTCACAGAAGTTGAGGTGTCTGTTCCCCAAAGTTAGGAGCTCTCCACAGAAGCAACTGAGAGATGGCCCCCGGATGGAGGCCTCCGGGAAGTAGGGACAGCATATTGAGTGGGGTGGCTTGTTGAAGTGTGGTGTGCAGAAAGCAAAAAAGGAATCTACTCTTGCTAGAGCATGGTGAGGTGCACATGGATGTTTGTGTGTTTATGTGTGTGGGTGTTGTGTGTAGGTGTGTATGTGTTCATGTGTGTGTATGAGTATGTGTATATGGGCATGTGGCCATATATTTGTGGCTACTGTTGCTGCTAAGTCGCTCAGTCATATCAGACTCTGTGCAACCCCATAGATGGCAGCCCACCAGGCTCCCCTGTCCCTGGGATTCTCCAGGCAAGAACACTGGAGTGGGTTGCCATTTCCTTCCCCAATGCATGAAAGTGAAAAGTGAAAGTGAAGTCACTCGGTCGTGTCTGACCCTTAGCGACCCCATAGACTGCAGCCTACCAGGCTCCTCCACCCACGGGATTTTCCAGGCGACAGCACTGGAGTGGGCTTCTCCTACATGTGTGCACATGTGTTTGTGTGTGGGTGTGTTTATGGGTATGTATTGTGTATATGTGTGAGGGTGCGTGTGTGTGTGTCTGTGTCTGTGCTTATGTGTGTACGGATGTGCATATCTGTGTCTGTACATGTGTGTGTTCGTATGAGCACCTGTAAGCTCGTGTGTGTTTGTGTGGGTGTGTGTTTGTATGTGCATCTGTGTGTATTTGTGGGTGTATGTGCATATGTGTATGGGCATGTGTGCAAGGGTGTGTGGGGGTGTGTTTATGTATGTACAGGTGTGCATCTCTTTGTGTTTATGTGTATGAGAGCCTGGGTGTGTGTACGGGTGTGTATTTGGTGTGTGAATGAATGTGTGTACTTGTGTGTGTATGGGTTTATGTGTATATTTGTGTGTGTGTGTGTGTGTGTGTGTGCAGAAGATGGTGAGTGATAAGCCTAGACAGGCAAGTTGGGCCGGGGGGGCTTGATGACACGTCCTCCACTGTAGGATCTACAGAGTCTGTCTTCAGCCATGATTCTGGTGATAGAAGGGCCTTTCTGGAGTTCTAAAATGTTTGAGGCCGACCAGCAGGCAGCTCTGCAGGCATGATGATGTCTCAGAGCTCCCTGTAGTGCAGAAAAATAAAAAGGCTTGGGGACACAGAAGCCAAGGAGGGAACTGAAGGGCTGAATCCCAGACAGCCCCTGGGTCTGGGCTGACTCCCATGGGCCACGCTGCCCTGAGTCTATTTTAGATGGTGATGCAAGGTTTCCAGCAGCATCTGACTCACTGGCCTAGTTCTTGTTCCATTTCATTAAAAGTGTCCGGGGGTGGTCCAGAGCCCACGCCCTGCCTGACGGTACAAAGGCGGGGAGCCACCCAGGGACCGAGTCAAGGGAACGCGCCAGGCTCCAGTCTTTTTATAGCAGCGAGGGGAGGCTGCCCAGGGAACAGGAGGGCCCACAGCACAAAGAAAGGCAAAAGGGCGACTGCACAAAGTGGGAGGACGTTTGGCTCAGAGCAGGAAGGAAGATAACTGGAGTGTGGCTGCCAAGCAGACTTGGGTCACATCCCAGCGGCTACATCCATCGGGCTGTGGGGACGTAAGGAACCACTTCACCTCTCTGAGCCTCAGCGCCTTCGTCTGCACAGTGGAGACAGTAACACATTGCCTTCACAGGATTACTCTGAAGATTAAATGATAGCAATGTTCCTGAAATAGGAGACGCCCTGGTGACTGCTGGGGAGTTATGCATGTTTATGCCCATCCCACTCCTGGTGGCTCAGATGGTAAAACATTTGCCTACAATGCCGGAGACCCAGGTTCGATCCCTGGGTCAAGAAGATCCCCTGGAGAAGGAAATAGCAACCCACTCCAGTACTCTTGCCTGGAAAATCCCACAGACGGAGGAGCCTGGTGGGCTACAGTCCATGGGGTCACTAAGAGTCGGACACGACTGAGCTACTTCACTTTGTTTCACTGGCCAAGCTTACCTCCCAAACTCCTCTAGAAAGTGCCTCCTATCACTAAGTCTGTCCAGGGCTTCCCTGGGTGGGTGGAGGTCCCTCTTCTGTAACAGCTCATCCTCTTTCATCCTTCGCGTCTCCACTCAGACGCTAACCTTCTTGGAAAACCACTGTTCCTTGGAGTGTCATCCTCGCTTTCTGGAAGATGAGAAAGTGTGGCTATAAATCAGGGTCTCAAACTTGTGATCCAAGGTACCATGCGCTTTGACTGTCCTCACAGTGATCGGGGGAGTTCTTGAAGTGTTATGTGGCCCACTTTTAAAGCCTTTATTGAATTTGTTATGATTTTGTTTCTGTTATATTTCATTTGTTTTGGTTTTGGGGCCTCGAGGCATATGGGATCTTAGCTCCTGGATCAGGGATGGAACCTGCACCCCTGCATTGGAAAGGGAAGCCTTAACCCATGGACCACCAGGGAAGAAGTCCCTCCACAGGATTTTACAGCACTTGGAGATTTTAGGTACAACATGCGAGCTACCAGGGGCCACAGTTCTCACCGTTCCTCTTGTCTTCCCGAACATCTTAACTTACGCCCGAGACCCGTCTGGCCCCTGCATGTGCTCAACCTTCTGACCTCCGGACTAAATCACCTTAATGACTCTTCTAGCCCACAGGTTCTAGACTCAGGGATCTTCCAGCCTCCCAAATGAATCGTCTGCATGCTCACTCCCACTCTCACTCTAGAACATCTGATTTTCTCCTCTTGCAATCCCACCCAGAAGCTGCTTATCTCTGACCGCTTTCCTATTCCCCAAACGAACCCACTCCATGTTTCTTCAGAAGCGTCTCTGAAGCCAAACACAAGTTCCAGAGTTCAGAGGAGGCAAGCTGCAAGTACCGCGGGAAGCTTTCTTTAAAATTTATCATCCTCCATGTCTGCACTGTTACCGTCTCTGTGCCAGACACGGTCTTAGCCTGTTTACATACAGGTCCTCATAGGCTACATCAGCCCTGCAAGGAAGGTGCTGTTATTCCCACATTACAGATAAGGTGGCAGAGTTTCAGAGAGGTGAAACAACGTCCTAAGACACACGGCCAGTAAGTGGAAGAGCTAAGATTTGAAACCCGATTCATTAGGTACCCAAATTGCCGATTCTTCTCTTCTGTTACTGCATGAGATATGTTAATAATATCAAAAGTTACATATTATATCCCTTGGATGAATACACCACATCTCGGCTCTCAAAAGGCTTTCTCAGCCACTCATTTAATCTTAGCAGCCTCTGGCACTGCGAGGATCCAATTCATTGTCCCAATTTTGCAGACGGAGAAAGAAGGCAGGCAAACTGAACTACCTTTCCACCCAGAGGTTGCACTGGCCAAACTCTGATATTAAAAAAAAAGGAGGAAAGAAAGAAGGGAAGAAGGAAAATGCTTCCTCCTCAGCTTGGGGCTGGCATAAGGGGCAAGATTGAATTTATACCGATCTGCAAATATTTTCTTCTTAAGTGTCCATTTTCACCAGACATAAATTGCATTGAATTGCCTTTACCTGCAGGGGCTGGAAAACCTGTCTCTATCAATTGATCCCCTAACTCTGTCATCCTCCTGAAACAATTAGCTGCTCTCTGACAGCATCCACCTCTCTGGGCATCAGCTACTGTGTCACCAACACTGAGGTTTTTCTTAGCGATGGTCTACTTAGCTGAGCGCTGAAGAACTGATGCTTTGCACTGTGGTGTTGGAGAAGACTCTTGAGAGTCCCTTGGACTGCAAGAAGATCCGACCAGTCCATCCTAAAGGAAATCAGTTCTGAATATTCACTGGAAGGACTGATGCTGAAGCTGAAACTCCAGTACTTTGGACACCTAATGTGAAGAGTTGAGTCACTGGAAAAGACCCTGATGAAGGGAAAGATTGAAGGCAGGAGGAGAAGGGGACGACAGAGGATAAGATGGCTGGATGGCATCACCGACTCGATGGACATGAGTTTGAGTGAACTCCGGGAGCTGGTGATGGACAGGGAGGCCTGGCGTGCTGCGGCCCATGGGGTCGCAAGGTCGGACACGCCTGAGCGACTGAGCTGACTTCCTTCTCCACCCCCTCTTCTCCGGCCCCAGGGGAGGACACAGTCCCCCTTCTCCACATTCACTCAATCCAGATTCCTGCCCCCTGCGCCCAATCCTCACATGATATGGTCCCTGGTTCTGCTGCTCCCTTGCCATCCTCATCCTCTCTGCCTTGAGTCAGGCCCTCAGCATTCAGACTTGGAGCTTCCTTCCCAGATGCTCGCCCCACCTTGCTTCCAGTTGGTCTCCCTCCAGTCTTCACACTGCAGTCAGAGCGCTCTGTCGGCCCAGGGGTGCGATGGCAATTCTCCGTCTTCTTCATGGAGGTGGACGTTCATGTCCATTCCCCATAAGGAATAAGTCTCTGTTCTCAACTTACGGTGGGGGTGGCTCCAATCTCTAATTGAGATGAGATGATAATGTTTCCCCCTTCTTCTTATAGGACGGGGAAAGATGTAGGCAAGCTCTAACAGCTGTCATTTATTTGTTACTTATTATTAACAGATGCCTTTTGCTGGTACCATCATAGCGTGGAGCCCGTCTGGGCTCTGTCATGACCAGTCAGAGGACTGGAGATTTTTTTGATTGCTCCTTTGGATCCTTTTCACCTTTCTCCAGCCTGCTCGGTTCCCTGGGAGATGACCTCTGTGATCAGGTTGGGGTTGGGTTCAGCCAGTGCCTTGGAGGAGAGTAATCGCAATCCCCCCACTGCATCCCCAGGGTTTCCCCCATCTGGCCAAGACAAAAGCAACTTAGGGGATCTCTTTCCTAGGACACCGCTGCTCTCTCCATGTTCTGAAAACTGCTCCTTCCTTCAACCCCCAGCCTAGGGTGTCTCACTGCCCACCTCCCAGGCCCACCTCTTTGTAAATAGACTCTTTAAATAAATAAATATATATGTCTGCACTGGGCCTTCACTGCTGTGGGTGGGCTTTCTCTAGCTGCGAAGAGTAGGGGTTACTCCCTAGCTGCGCTGCTTGGGCCTCTCATTGCCGTGGCTTCTCTTGCTGGGGAGCCCAGGCTCCGGGGTGTGCAGGCTTCAATAGCTGTGGCACCAAAACTCAGCTGCCTCACTGTCCATGGGATCTTTCTGGACAAGGGACTGAACCATTATCTCTTGCATTGCATGGCGGATTCTTAACCCCTGCGCCACCAGGGAGGCCCTGTAAGCAGATTCCTGCTTGAGCTCTCCTCGGTTACCCCCGTGGGAGTGTGTCATCCACTTCCTGCTGCCCTCTGACTTCTAGAATGGGGAACCCGGGTAATGTCGTCATGGGGCAAAAACTTGCGGTGAAGAGAGAAACACGCTCTGAGGTCTAATGCAAGCATGGTGATTGCAGTCAACAACACCATTAAACACTCTCAAGTCGCCAAGTGACTAAACCTTAAATATTCTCACTACAAAAAAGAAAAGATAATTGTGAGAGGTGACAGGAGATGCTAGCTGTGGTGGTAATCCCTTCCCAATATATACATTCATCAAATCAACACACTGTACTCCTTGCATTTGCAAATGTTTTTGCTCAGTTAATGTCTCAGTCAATCAATGAAATAGAATGGGATACTGGGAGAGTCATACTCCCCCTGAGTCTGAATCTCCTCCATCTGCCTAACGAGGAAGAACGCGCCGGACAGGGAAAGGAAGGAACATGAAATGTATGTCGTGAGACTTAAGCAAGGAAAAGCACGTAAACAGTGTCTGGTTTCCAAAAACACCCAAAATGCTCATTGTTCTTCATGTAATTAAACGCCCAATGGTGTAGTGCTCCCTCCACTTTGCAGGCAAAGATACTAATTCTAACAGAAGCCAAGTGGCTTAAACAGTTACTGCACATGGCAGGGCTAAGATTCAAATCCAGGACTATCTGCCTCCAGAGACTAAATGCCATCCAGCACAGAAAAGCTATGAATCAGAGGAGTGTTGAGACCCTCCCCGGAGGTGCTGATGTGGGAACCGCTTTCTCTGAGGCTCAGCTTTAGGGGAAACCCAGACCTCTGTGAGGACCCACAATGCACCTGGATAATCACTTTGTGGATGCTGAGCTGGGCAGGGGGGCCTCCTTGACCCCTGCAGGCAATCAGCTTAGCCCATGAAGCATGAGATTTAATTACCCTTATCTAAGCTTAAATAACTGTAAATGTTATTGTTGGTCACAGGAATTATCTCGCCCTTTGAAAACACCCAGGCATTTCCCTGACTCTGTACTTTCCACAGGCGGGGAAACAATGGTGTTAATGTCACAGGACCCACCACTATCTGAACCCTGGGGAGGCGTGTGACATTCTGAAGTATCCAACATGTGGCTTCCCGTTTGCCAGATGTTGGTGCAAGAAGAAGTCAGCTGGCTTGGCGGCTGCCACCCAGTGAAAGAAATACTGAGAGCTAATGGACAGAATTTCCACCTGGTGGCTGGAAGATGCTGGGAGAGTTCCTTCACTGCTGCTCTCCTTGGCTTCTGCCTGTCCTTGGCCTCTGTTTCTGTTGGGAAAAAGGAATGGAGACAAGTATACGGCAAAATGGGAAAGATGGGCAAGGGTTTGGACTCACCCAGGAGAAAGGGCTTTGGAAGTCCAAACCCTTGAATGGGTAGGCACTGGAAGGCAGTGTAGCCTGATGGCTAGTGCACAAGCTTTAGAATTAGACGGACTGCGTGGCAAGCCCGGCTGATGGCCAGTGGCTAACTATATGCATTAAGCAAGTTGCTTCTCTTTTCTAAGCTTCCTTTTTATCTAGTAAAATAAGATTGACAGTGTCTTCCTTATAGGGGTGTTGAGAATATGATATGGAGAAGCTAGGAAGAAGAAAGACAGATTTATGTAAAGTACTGCCAAATAGTAAACACTCGATAAATGGGAAGAATTGCCATGAATTGCTATTTTGCTATTATTATTTATAACATTTCAAGAAGATATGAACAGACGAGCAGCTGGTATCCAAGAAGTCAAGGATGATGCAAGATAGAAACCCTTTGTATCAGTTATTATTATCATCATCAGTAGTACAGTAACTAGAATTTCTTAACTCTCATGCAGCAACCTTACGCTAAGCACATTGTTGTTGTTTAGTCACTAAGTCCCCTGACTCTTTGTGAACCCATGGACTGACTCCTCTGTCCCTGGGACTTTTCAGGGAAGAATACAGGAGTGGGTAGCCATTTCCTTCTCCAGGGGATCTTCCCAATGCAGGGATCAAATCAATGTCTCCTGCATTAGCAGATGGATTCTTTGCCACTGAGCCACCAGGGAAGCCCACTAAACACATTATACTATCTCAAAAAAAAAAAAATCTTAATGACCATCCTTGGGATAGATACTGTTATTTTAGTATTGTCCCCATTTGGCAGATGAGGAAACTGAGGCTCAAAGATTTTAACTGATTTGCCTAGGTTGCTCAACTAGTATGTGGCTCCAGAACTGGTTCCATTTCACCTGGAAGCCCATCTTCTTCATGAACGGGAATGGAGACTGCATAGTAATGGAGAAGTCAAGAGTAGACACTAAGGAAAGGACCTGAAGGAAGGTAGCAGCAGGGATGTATGGTACCCAAGAGTAAACCTCAATACAGCAGTCAAGAAGCTTCTGGTGGTTCCTGGAAAGAAGGTGCAAAAAGAAAGAAGCAGTCCAGTCTGAGAAATGAACCCAGCTGCTGGAAGTGTCAGCACCATGAGCCCAGCCCTAGGCATCCTGCAGACCCGGGCTAGAAGCGGAGCCTGCCACCATCATGATCACAGTTCAAACAGCAGAGCCCTGCAGGGTTTCTGAGTCATGAAGCAGGAAAACAGAACTAGACAGACTTGGGTTGAATTCCAGGTCTACCACATACCACCTGTGGGCTACAATCATGCTTTGTTTCTTTGGTGTCTTAGCTCCCCAATATGTGGTATTAAGTGTATATTAACAGACATATCAGTGGCGAATAAATGGTATAAATGCCACCATGGATGGCAACTCAGGCTTCATTCAAGTCTATGCTCTGTGATTCTGACATTTTGCTGAGTGGCTTAAGTTATCCATATCTCCCTGTTGACCTTAGAGGTGGTCAGAACAATCAAGATATTTTCAAATGAAGCCCAACAATGAGTAATCAGAAATTTAAAGCCAGAAATTGCCTTGGAATTTGTCTATTCAGTTGTTTTCAAATTGCAGTCCCCAGAGTTCTGGGACCCTTTAAAAGTGGCTCAGGAGTTGTTTGGGAGACTGAACACCAGGGCCAGACTTGTCTACATGAGAGAATCTCCCTGTTTTTGTTCTATATATTGGAATTTCAACTAAAACTTCATTGTATTTATTCATTCATCAGACAAATATTGATTTAGGATAAAAGTATTCTGTTCTGCACAAAAGGAAGGAAGGAAAAGAAGGAAGAAAGGAAGGATGAGAGAAAGAAACTGTGAAAACCACCAATCTAATCCACGTTATGGTTTGAAGGCCTAAGACCCAAGCATTGGACCGGACTGGGTCAGGTCTTACAGAAAGTTACTCCCAGTCCCACTTAAGCCTCCTCCTAGTGCTTCTTTCCACGTGGCTCTTAAGGATAAGAGGGTAGAGGGGTGAAGACTCCTTTGGCAAGGAAAACTGACCAATGGGGCAAAATCAGAAACAGAATGTTAAAGTTGAGACCATCATTAGATGCTACCTGTCAGGGAAACCCAAGCTAGAACAGCAGCATCCGATCTGGGTGCAGGTCCAGCTGGGACATGTCAGAAAGCCCAGGACACATGTGCAGGTCTCAGAAGGCAAGGATGTAAATCCCAGCTGTGTGCATGGGCCCACCCCCTGGCAGGCTCTCCTCTGCGCCGTTTTATGGTTGCCGCAAATCGCCTGGGACCATCTGCTTCTTGACAAGCCCGGGTCCCCACAGGTCATTCAGATGGCTCGATTGTCAGTTTCTGCTCAGACCAGAAATGCTTCCAGAAGTTTATGGCACATCTGGTGTCTCCGTAAAGAGCAGTCCTATCCCCTCTGGACAGTTTCCTCTTCCTCTCAAGAGTTCAGGCACTTCTCTCTCATCCATACAATAATTCATCCTCTCCTTTAGTCAACAATCCCCCCACCATGGGCCCCGGGGTGGCACTGACCTATGACAGCTCGGAACCTGAGCAGCTTGTGTCTTGTTCGGCAGCTGAGGTTAGAGAAGGGGAAGTGGCTTCTCTCCATGACACCAAGATGGCCCTGAGAGCAGCCTGCTAAAAGTCCCAGGCGCGTCTGTTATGAAGAAAGCTCCTCTAGGATATATCATCTCTGAAAGGGGAAGAGGAAGACTGGTGCATGACCACGCAGCGTGGCTGTATAGTACAGGAGAGTGACGCTCCAAGAAAGCAGGGGCTTTCCCAGGCTTCGTGGTGAGGCAGAACCCAAGCTTCCCAGAAGAGAAGCGTGCGGTCCATGCGGTGCTAATATCGAACTCAGGCACAGCACACGCTCGCTCACTTCAAGCCTGGAAGATTCACACTCCACCCACCTGCCTAGCGCACGCTCCACCCCAGTTCTCTTGGCTAGTTCTTCGTCCCTAGGTCCTGCTTAAATGTCTATCTTCAAAGAAGCTCTCCAAGAGACCCACATCTAAATTTTCTCCTGTGTAACTTCCTTTTTTATTATTTTATTTTTTATTTTTATTTTTTTATTGGAGGCTAATTACTTTACAATATTATATTGGTTGGTTTTGCCATACATTGACATGAATCTGCCCCAGGTGTACATGTGTTCCCCTTCTTGAACCCCCCTCCCACCTCCCTCATCCCCATATCCTCCCTCTAGGTCATCCCCATGCACCAGCCCCAAGCATCCTGTATCATGCGTCGAACCTGGACTGGTGATTCGTTTCACATATGATAATATACATGCATCAATGCCATTCTCTCAAATCATCCCACCCTCACCCTCTCCCACAGAGTCCCAAAGACTGTTCTATACACCTATGTCTCTTTTGCTGTCTCGCATACAGGGTTATCATTACCATCTTCTAAATTCCATATATATGCGTTAGTACACTATATTGGTGTTTTTCTTT